>NC_091472.1:145545642-145848672 GCF_036971445.1 Narcine bancroftii | reverse complement strand
CAGAGGAGGGGAATCAGAGGCAGGGAATCAGAGGCAAGGAATCAGAGGCGGGGAATCAGAGGAGGGGAATCAGATGCGGGGAATCAGAGGTGGGGAATCAGAGGCGGGGTATCAGAGGAGGGGAATCAGAGGCGGGGAATCAGAGGCGGGGAATCAGAGGCGGGGAATCAGAGGCGTGCAATCAGTGGCGGGGAATCAGAGGCGGGGAATCAGAAGTGGGGAATCAGAGGTGGGGAATCAGAGGCGGGGAATCATAATCAGCGAATCAGAGGCGGGGCAATCAGTGGTGGGGAATCAGAGGCGAGGAATCAGAGGCGGGGAAACAGAGGCGGGGAATCAGAGGCGGTGAATCAGAGGCGGGGAATGAGACGCGGGGAATCAGAGGCGGGGAATCAGAAGTGGGGAATCAGAGGTGGGGAATCAGAGGCGGGGAATCAGAGGCAGGTAATCAGAGGCGGGCAATCAGATGCAGGGAATCAGAGGCAGGGAATCAGAGGCAGGGAATCTGAGACAGGGAATCTGAGGCAGGGAATCTGAGGTGGGCAATCAGAGGCGGGAAAACAGGCGGGTAAACAGAGGCGGGTAAACATAGGCGGGGAATCAGAGGCGGGGAATCAGAGGCGGGGAATCAGAGGTGGGGAATCAGAGTCGGGGAATCAGAGGCGGGGAATCTGAGGCGGGGAATCAGATGCAGAGAATCAGAGGCGGGGAATCAGAGGCGGGGTATCAGAGGCGGGGAGTCAGAGGCGCGGAATCAGAGGCGGGGAATCAGAGGCGTGGAATCAGAGACGGGGAATCAGAGGCGGGGAATCAGAAGTGGGGAATCAGAGGTGGGAAATCAGAGGCGGGGAATCAGAGGCGGGAAATCAGAGGCAGGGTATCAGAGGCGGGCAATCAGATGCAGGGTATCAGAGGCAGGGAATCAGAGGCAGGGAATCAGAGGCAGGGAACCTGAGGTGGCGAATATAATGTGGTGAATCAGAGGCGGGGAAACAGGCGGGTAAACAGAGGCGGGGAATCGGAGGCAGGGAATCATCCGCGGGGAATCAGAGGCAGGGAATCAGATGAAGTGAATCTGATGCAGGGAATCTGAGGCAGGGTATCTGAGGCAGGGAATCTGTGGCAGGGAATCTGATGCGGATTATCAGAAGGGGGAAATGAGATGTGGGAAACGAGATGCAGAGAAAGAGGCACGGAAATAGAGGCAGGGAAAGAGAGGCAGGGTATCAGAGGCGGGTAATCAGAGGCGTGGAATCAGAGGCGGGGAATCAGAGACAAGGAAAGAGAGGCGTGGAATCAGAGGTGAGGAATCAGAGCCGGTGAATCTGAGCCGGGAAATCAGAAGCAGAGCAACAGAGGTGGTGAAACATGGGTGCGGAATCGGACACGGGGAATCAGAGGTGGGGACTCAGAGGCCGGGAATCAGAGGCAGGGAATCAGAGGCAGGTTATCAGAGGCAGGGAATCAGAGGTGGGGAATCAGAGGCGGGGAATCAGAGGTGGGGAATCAGAGGCGGGGAATCAGAGGCGGGGAATCAGAGGCGGAGAATCAGAGGCGGGCAATCAGATGCAGGAAATCAGAGGCAGGGAATCAGAGGCAGGGAATCTGAGGCAGGGAATCTGTGGCAGGGATTCCGATGCGGGTTATCAGAAGGGGGAAATGAGATGTGGGAAACGAGATGCAGAGAAAGAGGCACGGAAATAGAGGCAGGGAAAGAGAGGCAGGGTATCTAGGCGGGTAATCAGAGGCGTGGAATGAGAGGCGGGGAATCAGAGACACAGAAAGAGAGGCGTGGAATCAGAGGTGCGGAATCAGAGCGGGTGAATCTGAGCCGGGAAATCAGAGGCGGTGAAACATGGGTGCGGAATCGGATGCGGGGAATCAGAAGTGGGGACTCAGAGGCAGGGAATCAGAGGCAGGGAATCAGAGGCAGGTTATCAGAGGCAGGGAATCAGAGGCGGGGAATCAGAGGCGAGGAATCAGAGGCGGGGAATCAGAGGCGGGGAATCAGAGGCGGGGAATCAGAGGCGGAGAATCAGAGGCGGGCAATCAAATGCAGGGAATCAGGGGCAGGGAATCAGAGGCAGAGAATCAGAGGCAGGGAATCTGAGGCAGGGACTCAGAGGTGGGGAATCAGAGGCGGGGAATCAGAGGCAGGGAATCAGATGAAGGGAATCTGATGCAGGGAATCTGAGGCAGGGAATCTGAGGCAGGGAATCTGTTGCAGGGAATCTGATGCGGGTTATCAGAAGGGGGAAATGAGATGTGGGAAACGAGATGCAGAGAAAGAGGCACGGAAATAGAGGAAGGGAAAGAGAGGCATGGAATCAGACGCGGGAAATCAGAGGCGGGGAATCAGAGGCGGGGAATCAGAGGCGTGGAATCAGAGGGGGGAATCAGAGGTGGGGAATCAGAGGCGGGGAATCAGAGGCGGGGAATCAGAGGCAGGGAATCAGAGGCAGGGAATCAGATGAAGGGAATCTGATGCAGGGAATCTGAGGCAGGGAATCTGAGGCAGGGAAACAGGCGGGTAAACAGAGGCGGGTAAACATAGGCGGGGAATAAGAGGCGGGGAATCAGAGGCGGGTAAACAGAGGCGGGTAAACATAGGCGGGGAATAAGAGGCGGGGAATCTGAGGCGGGGAATCAGAGGTGGGGAATCAGAGGCGGGGAATCAGAGGCGGGGAATCAGATGCGGGGAATCAGAGGCGGGGAATCAGAGGCGGGGAATCAGAGCCGGGGTATCAGAGGAGGGGAATCAGAGGCGGGGAATCAGAGGCGGGGAATCAGAGGCGGGGAATCAGAGGCGGGGAATCAGAGGCGTGGAATCAGAGGCGGGAAATCAGAGGCAGGGAAAGATATGTGGGGAAAAGTAGGCCAGGAAAGTTGAGCGGAAAGGGAGGCAGAGAATCAGAGGTGGGGAATCAGAGGCGGGGAATCAGAGGCGGGGAATCAGAGGCGGGGAATCAGAAGCGGGGAATCAGAGGTGGGGAATCAGAGGTGGGGAATCAGAGGCGGAGAATCAGAGGCGGGCAATCAGATGCAGGGAATCAGAGGCAGGGAATCAGAGGCAGGGAATCAGAGGCAGGGAATCTGAGGCAGGGAATCTGAGGTGGGGAATCAGAGGCGGGGAAACAGGTGGGTAAACAGAGGCGGGTAAACATAGGCGGGGAATCAGAGGCGCAGAATCAGAGGCGGGGAATCAGAGGCGGGGAATCAGAGGCGGGGAATCAGAGGCGGGGAATCAGATGCGGGGAATCAGAGGTGGGGAATCAGAGGCGGGGAATCAGAGGTGGGGAATCAGAGGCGGGGAATCAGAATCAGGGTATCAGAGGCGGGCAATCAGAGGTGGGGAATCAGAGGAGGGGAATCAGAGGTGGGGAATCAGACGCGGGAATCAGAGGCGGGGAATCAGAAGGGGGGAATCAGAGGTGGGGAATCAGAGGCGGGGAATCAGAGGCAGGTAATCAGAGGCGGGCAATCAGATGCAGGGAATCAGAGGCATGGAATCAGAGGCAGGGAATCTGAGACAGGGAATCTGAGGCAGGGAATCTGAGGTGGGCAATCAGAGGCGGGAAAACAGGCGGGTAAACAGAGGCGGGTAAACATAGGCGGGGAATCAGAGGCGGGGAATCAGAGGCGGGGAATCAGAGGTGGGGAATCAGAGTCGGGGAATCAGAGGCGGGGAATCTGAGGCGGGGAATCAGATGCAGAGAATCAGAGGCGGGGAATCAGAGGCGGGGTATCAGAGGCGGGGAGTCAGAGGCGCGGAATCAGAGGCGGGGAATCAGAGACGTGGAATCAGAGACGGGGAATCAGAGGCGGGGAATCAGAAGTGGGGAATCAGAGGTGGGAAATCAGAGGCAGGGAATCAGAGGCGGGAAATCAGAGGCAGGGTATCAGAGGCGGGCAATCAGATGCAGGGAATCAGAGGCAGGGAATCAGAGGCAGGGAATCAGAGGCAGGGAACCTGAGGTGGCGAATATGATGTGGTGAATCAGAGGCGGGGAAACAGGCGGGTAAACAGAGGCGGGGAATCGGAGGCAGGGAATCAGCCGCGGGGAATCAGAGGCAGGGAATCAGATGAAGGGAATCTGATGCAGGGAATCTGAGGCAGGGTATCTGAGGCAGGGAATCTGTGGCAGGGAATCTGATGCGGATTATCAGAAGGGGGAAATGAGATGTGGGAAACGAGATGCAGAGAAAGAGGCACGGAAATAGAGGCAGGGAAAGAGAGGCAGGGTATCAGAGGCGGGTAATCAGAGGCGTGGAATCAGAGGCGGGGAATCAGAGGTGGGGAATCAGAAGTTGGGAATCAGAGGCGGGGAATCAGATGAGGGGAATCAGAGGTGGGGAATCAGAGGCGGGGTATCAGAGGAGGGGAATCAGAGGAGGGGAATCAGAGGCGGGGAATCAGAGGCGGGGAATCAGAGGCGTGCAATCAGAGGCGGGGAATCAGAGGCGGGGAATCAGAAGTGGGGAATCAGAGCTGGGGAATCAGAGGCGGGGAATCAGAATCAGCGAATCAGAGGCGGGGCAATCAGAGGTGGGGAATCAGAGGTGGGGAATCAGAGGCGGGGAATCAGAGGCGGTGAATCACAGGCGGGGAATCAGCCGCGGGGAATCAGAGGCGGGGATCAGAAGTGGGGAATCAGAGGTGGGGAATCAGAGGCGGGGAATCAGAGGCAGGTAATCAGAGGCGGGCAATCAGATGCAGGGAATCAGAGGCAGGGAATCAGAGGCAGGGAATCTGAGGCAGGGAATCTGAGGCAGGGAATCTGAGGTGGGCAATCAGAGGCGGGAAAACAGGCGGGTAAACAGAGGCGGGTAAACATAGACGGGGAATCAGAGGCGGGGAATCAGAGGCGGGGAATCAGAGGCGGGGAATCAGAGTCGGGGAATCTGAGGCGGGGAATCAGATGCAGGGAATCAGAGGCGGGGAATCAGAGGCGGGGTATCAGAGGCGGGGAATCAGAGGCGCGGAATCAGAGGCGGGGAATCAGAGGCGTGGAATCAGAGACGGGGAATCAGAGGCGGGGAATCAGAAGTGGGGAATCAGAGGTGGGAAATCAGAGGCTGGGAATCAGAGGCGGTGAATCAGAGGCGGGGAATCAGAGGCAGGGTATCAGAGGCGGGCAATCAGATGCAGGGAATCAGAGGCAGGGAATCAGAGGCAGGGAATCAGAGGCAGGGAACCTGAGATGGCGAATATGAGGTGGTGAATCAGAGGCGGGGAAACAGTCGGGTAAACAGAGGCGGGGAATCAGAGGCAGGGAATCAGCCGCGGGGAATCAGAGGCAGGGAATCAGATGAAGGGAATCTGATGCAGGGAATCTGAGGCAGGGTATCTGAGGCAGGAAATCTGTGGCAGGGAATCTGATGCGGGTTATCAGAAGGTGGAAATGAGATGTGGGAAACGAGATGCAGAGAAAGAGGCACGGAAATAGAGGCAGGGAAAGAGAGGCAGGGTATCAGAGGCGGGTAATCAGAGGCGTGGAATCAGAGGCGGGGAATCAGAGCCGGTGAATCTGAGCCGGGAAATCAGAAGCAGAGCAACAGAGGTGGTGAATCATGGGTGCGGAATCGGACGCGGGGAATCAGAGGTGGGGACTCAGAGGCAGGGAATCAGAGGCAGGGTATCAGAGGCGGGTAATCAGAGGCGTGGAATCGGAGGCGGGGAATCAGAGGCGGGGAATCAGAGGCGGGCAATCAGATGCAGGGAATCAGAGGCAGGGAATCAGAGGCAGGGAACCAGACGCAGGGAATCAAATGAAGGGAATCTGATGCGGGGAATCTGAGGCAGGGAATCTGAGGCAGGGAATCTGTGGTGGGGAATCAGAGGCGGGAAAACAGGCGGTTAAACAGAGGCGGGTAAACATAAGCGGGGAATCAGAGGCGTGGAATCAGAGACGGGGAATCAGAGGCGGGGAATCAGAAGTGGGGAATCAGAGGTGGGAAATCAGAGGCTGGGAATCAGAGGCGGTGAATCAGAGGCGGGGAATCAGAGGCTGGGTATCAGAGGCGGGCAATCAGATGCAGGGAATCAGAGGCAGGGAATCAGAGGCAGGGAATCAGAGGCAGGGAACCTGAGATGGCGAATATGAGGTGGTGAATCAGAGGCGGGGAAACAGTCGGGTAAACAGAGGCGGGGAATCAGAGGCAGGGAATCAGCCGCGGGGAATCAGAGGCAGGGAATCAGATGAAGGGAATCTGATGCAGGGAATCTGAGGCCGGGTATCTGAGGCAGGAAATCTGTGGCAGGGAATCTGATGCGGGTTATCAGAAGGTGGAAATGAGATGTGGGAAACGAGATGCAGAGAAAGAGGCACGGAAATAGAGGCAGGGAAAGAGAGGCAGGGTATCAGAGGCGGGTAATCAGAGGCGTGGAATCAGAGGCGGGGAATCAGAGCCGGTGAATCTGAGCCGGGAAATCAGAAGCAGAGCAACAGAGGTGGTGAATCATGGGTGCGGAATCGGACGCGGGGAATCAGAGGTGGGGACTCAGATGCAGGGAATCAGAGGCAGGGTATCAGAGGCGGGTAATCAGAGGCGTGGAATCGGAGGCGGGGAATCAGAGACACAGAATGAGAGGCGAGGAATCAGAGGTGCGGAATCAGAGCCGGTGAATCTGAGCCGGGAAAACAGAAGCAGAGCAACAGAGGCGGTGAAACATTGGTGCGGGATCGGACGTGGGGAATCAGAGGTGTGGACTCAGAGGCAGGGAATCAGAGGCAGGGAATCAGAGGCAGGTTATCAGAGGCAGGGAATCAGAGGCGGGGAATCAGAGGCGGGGAATCAGAGGCGGGGAATCAGAGGCGGGGAATCAGAGGCGGGGAATCAGAGGCGGAGAATTAGAGGCGGGCAATCAGATGCAGGAAATCAGAGGCAGGGAATCAGAGGCAGGGAATCAGAGGCAGGGAATCTGAGGCAGGGAATCAGAGGTGGGGAATCAGAGGCGGGGAATCAGAGGCAGGGAATCAGATGAAGGGAATCTGATGCAGGGAATCTGAGGCAGGGAATCTGAGGCAGGGAATCTGTGGCAGGGAATCTTATGCGGGTTATCAGAAGGGGGAAATGAGATGTGGGAAATGAGATGCAGAGAAAGAGGCACGGAAATAGAGGCAGGAAAAGAGAGGCAGGGAATCAGAGGCGGGGAATCAGAGGTGGGGAATCAGAGGCGGGGAATCAGAGGCGGGGAATCAGAGAGGGGAATCAGAGGTGGGGAATCAGAGGCGGGGAATCAGAGGCAGGGAATCAGAGGCAGGAAATCAGAGGCGGCGAATCTGAGGCGTGGAATCAGAGGAGGGGAAAGAGATGTGGGGAAACGTAGGCCAGGAAAGTTGCTCGGAAAGGGAGGCGGTGAATCAGAGGCGGGGAATCAGAGGCGGGGAATCAGAGGCGGGGAATCAGAGGCGTGGAATCAGAGGTGGGGAAAGAGATGTGGGGAAACAGGCGGGTAAACAGAAGCAGGTAAACATAGCTGCATCAATAGATGCAGCGAAAGAGATGGGCGAAACATAGTGGTTGGAACTTGTGTGTTGAAAATTAGGTACACAGAACAGATCAAACAGAGTTGTTGAAAATGAGGGAGGGAAAGAGAGGCACGGAAAGAGTGGAGGGGAAAGAGTGCAGGCAAAATAGAGGCATAGAGACAGAGGTGGGGAATCAGATGCGGGGAATCAGAGGCGGGGAATCAGAGGCAGGGAATCAGATGAAGGGAATCTAATGCAGGGAAACTGAGGCAGGGAATCTGAGGCAGGGAATCGGAGGCAGGGAATCTGAGGCAGGGAATCAGTAAAAAGTTATCAGAGGCAGGGTATCAGAGGCGGAGAATCAGAGGTGGGGAATCAGAAGTGGGGAATCAGAGGTGGGGAATCAGAGGCGTGGAATCAGAGGCGGGGAATCAGAGGTGGGGAATCAGAAGTGGGGAATCAGAGGTGGGGAATCAGAGGCGGGGAATCAGAGGCGTGGAATCAGAGGCGGGCAATCAGAAGTGGGGAATCAGAGGCGGGGAATCAGAGGCAGGGAATCAGAGGCGGTGAATCAGATGCGGGGAATCAGAGGCGGGGAATCAGAGGCGGGGAATCAGAAGTGGGGTATCAGAGGTGGGGAATCAGAGGCGGGGAATCAGAGGGGGGGAATCAGAGGCGGGCAATCAGATGCAGGGAATCAGAGGCAGGGAATCAGAGGCAGGGAACCAGACGCAGGGAATCAAATGAAGGGAATCTGATGCGGGGAATCTGAGGCAGGGAATCTGAGGCAGGGAATCTGTGGTGGGGAATCAGAGGCGGGAAAACAGGCGGTTAAACAGAGGCGGGTAAACATAGGCGGGGAATCAGAGGCGTGGAATCAGAGGCGGGAAATCAGAGGCGGGGAAAAATATGTGGGGAAAAGTAGGCCAGGAAAGTTGAGCGGAAAGGGAGGCATTGAATCAGAGGTGGGGAATCAGAGGCGGGGAATCAGAGGCGGGGAATCAGAGGCGGGGAATCAGAGGCAGGGAATCAGAAGCGGGGAATCAGAGGTGGGGAATCAGAGGCGGGGAATCAGAGGCGGAGAATCAGAGGCGGGCAATCAGATGCAGGGAATCAGAGGCAGGGAATCAGAGGCAGGGAATCAGAGGCAGGGAATCTGAGGCATGGAATCTGAGGTGGGGAATCAGAGGCGGGGATACAGGTGGGTAAACAGAGGCGGGTAAACATAGGCGGGGAATCAGAGGCGCGGAATCAGAGGTGGGGAATCAGAAGTGGGGAATCAGAGGCGGGGAATCAGATGAGGGGAATCAGAGGTGGGGAATCAGAGGCGGGGTATCAGAGGAGGGGAATCAGAGGCGGGGAATCAGAGGCGGGGAATCAGAGGCGGGGAATCAGAGGCGTGCAATCAGAGGCGGGGAATCAGAGGCGGGGAATCAGAAGTGGGGAATCAGAGCTGGGGAATCAGAGGCGGGGAATCAGAATCAGCGAATCAGAGGCGGGGCAATCAGAGGTGGGGAATCAGAGGTGGGGAATCAGAGGCGGGGAATCAGAGGCGGTGAATCACAGGCGGGGAATCAGACGCGGGGAATCAGAGGCGGGGATCAGAAGTGGGGAATCAGAGGTGGGGAATCAGAGGCGGGGAATCAGAGGCAGGTAATCAGAGGCGGGCAATCAGATGCAGGGAATCAGAGGCAGGGAATCAGAGGCAGGGAATCTGAGGCAGGGAATCTGAGGCAGGGAATCTGAGGTGGGCAATCAGAGGCGGGAAAACAGGCGGGTAAACAGAGGCGGGTAAACATAGACGGGGAATCAGAGGCGGGGAATCAGAGGCGGGGAATCAGAGGCGGGGAATCAGAGTCGGGGAATCTGAGGCGGGGAATCAGATGCAGGGAATCAGAGGCGGGGAATCAGAGGCGGGGTATCAGAGGCGGGGAATCAGAGGCGCGGAATCAGAGGCGGGGAATCAGAGGCGTGGAATCAGAGACGGGGAATCAGAGGCGGGGAATCAGAAGTGGGGAATCAGAGGTGGGAAATCAGAGGCTGGGAATCAGAGGCGGTGAATCAGAGGCGGGGAATCAGAGGCAGGGTATCAGAGGCGGGCAATCAGATGCAGGGAATCAGAGGCAGGGAATCAGAGGCAGGGAATCAGAGGCAGGGAACCTGAGATGGCGAATATGAGGTGGTGAATCAGAGGCGGGGAAACAGTCGGGTAAACAGAGGCGGGGAATCAGAGGCAGGGAATCAGCCGCGGGGAATCAGAGGCAGGGAATCAGATGAAGGGAATCTGATGCAGGGAATCTGAGGCAGGGTATCTGAGGCAGGAAATCTGTGGCAGGGAATCTGATGCGGGTTATCAGAAGGTGGAAATGAGATGTGGGAAACGAGATGCAGAGAAAGAGGCACGGAAATAGAGGCAGGGAAAGAGAGGCAGGGTATCAGAGGCGGGTAATCAGAGGCGTGGAATCAGAGGCGGGGAATCAGAGCCGGTGAATCTGAGCCGGGAAATCAGAAGCAGAGCAACAGAGGTGGTGAATCATGGGTGCGGAATCGGACGCGGGGAATCAGAGGTGGGGACTCAGAGGCAGGGAATCAGAGGCAGGGTATCAGAGGCGGGTAATCAGAGGCGTGGAATCGGAGGCGGGGAATCAGAGGCGGGGAATCAGAGGCGGGCAATCAGATGCAGGGAATCAGAGGCAGGGAATCAGAGGCAGGGAACCAGACGCAGGGAATCAAATGAAGGGAATCTGATGCGGGGAATCTGAGGCAGGGAATCTGAGGCAGGGAATCTGTGGTGGGGAATCAGAGGCGGGAAAACAGGCGGTTAAACAGAGGCGGGTAAACATAAGCGGGGAATCAGAGGCGTGGAATCAGAGACGGGGAATCAGAGGCGGGGAATCAGAAGTGGGGAATCAGAGGTGGGAAATCAGAGGCTGGGAATCAGAGGCGGTGAATCAGAGGCGGGGAATCAGAGGCTGGGTATCAGAGGCGGGCAATCAGATGCAGGGAATCAGAGGCAGGGAATCAGAGGCAGGGAATCAGAGGCAGGGAACCTGAGATGGCGAATATGAGGTGGTGAATCAGAGGCGGGGAAACAGTCGGGTAAACAGAGGCGGGGAATCAGAGGCAGGGAATCAGCCGCGGGGAATCAGAGGCAGGGAATCAGATGAAGGGAATCTGATGCAGGGAATCTGAGGCCGGGTATCTGAGGCAGGAAATCTGTGGCAGGGAATCTGATGCGGGTTATCAGAAGGTGGAAATGAGATGTGGGAAACGAGATGCAGAGAAAGAGGCACGGAAATAGAGGCAGGGAAAGAGAGGCAGGGTATCAGAGGCGGGTAATCAGAGGCGTGGAATCAGAGGCGGGGAATCAGAGCCGGTGAATCTGAGCCGGGAAATCAGAAGCAGAGCAACAGAGGTGGTGAATCATGGGTGCGGAATCGGACGCGGGGAATCAGAGGTGGGGACTCAGATGCAGGGAATCAGAGGCAGGGTATCAGAGGCGGGTAATCAGAGGCGTGGAATCGGAGGCGGGGAATCAGAGACACAGAATGAGAGGCGAGGAATCAGAGGTGCGGAATCAGAGCCGGTGAATCTGAGCCGGGAAAACAGAAGCAGAGCAACAGAGGCGGTGAAACATTGGTGCGGAATCGGACGTGGGGAATCAGAGGTGGGGACTCAGAGGCAGGGAATCAGAGGCAGGGAATCAGAGGCAGGTTATCAGAGGCAGGGAATCAGAGGCGGGGAATCAGAGGCGGGGAATCAGAGGCGGGGAATCAGAGGCGGGGAATCAGAGGCGGGGAATCAGAGGCGGAGAATTAGAGGCGGGCAATCAGATGCAGGAAATCAGAGGCAGGGAATCAGAGGCAGGGAATCAGAGGCAGGGAATCTGAGGCAGGGAATCAGAGGTGGGGAATCAGAGGCGGGGAATCAGAGGCAGGGAATCAGATGAAGGGAATCTGATGCAGGGAATCTGAGGCAGGGAATCTGAGGCAGGGAATCTGTGGCAGGGAATCTTATGCGGGTTATCAGAAGGGGGAAATGAGATGTGGGAAATGAGATGCAGAGAAAGAGGCACGGAAATAGAGGCAGGAAAAGAGAGGCAGGGAATCAGAGGCGGGGAATCAGAGGTGGGGAATCAGAGGCGGGGAATCAGAGGCGGGGAATCAGAGAGGGGAATCAGAGGTGGGGAATCAGAGGCGGGGAATCAGAGGCAGGGAATCAGAGGCAGGAAATCAGAGGCGGCGAATCTGAGGCGTGGAATCAGAGGAGGGGAAAGAGATGTGGGGAAACGTAGGCCAGGAAAGTTGCTCGGAAAGGGAGGCGGTGAATCAGAGGCGGGGAATCAGAGGCGGGGAATCAGAGGCGGGGAATCAGAGGCGTGGAATCAGAGGTGGGGAAAGAGATGTGGGGAAACAGGCGGGTAAACAGAAGCAGGTAAACATAGCTGCATCAATAGATGCAGCGAAAGAGATGGGCGAAACATAGTGGTTGGAACTTGTGTGTTGAAAATTAGGTACACAGAACAGATCAAACAGAGTTGTTGAAAATGAGGGAGGGAAAGAGAGGCACGGAAAGAGTGGAGGGGAAAGAGTGCAGGCAAAATAGAGGCATAGAGACAGAGGTGGGGAATCAGATGCGGGGAATCAGAGGCGGGGAATCAGAGGCAGGGAATCAGATGAAGGGAATCTAATGCAGGGAAACTGAGGCAGGGAATCTGAGGCAGGGAATCGGAGGCAGGGAATCTGAGGCAGGGAATCAGTAAAAAGTTATCAGAGGCAGGGTATCAGAGGCGGAGAATCAGAGGTGGGGAATCAGAAGTGGGGAATCAGAGGTGGGGAATCAGAGGCGTGGAATCAGAGGCGGGGAATCAGAGGTGGGGAATCAGAAGTGGGGAATCAGAGGTGGGGAATCAGAGGCGGGGAATCAGAGGCGTGGAATCAGAGGCGGGCAATCAGAAGTGGGGAATCAGAGGCGGGGAATCAGAGGCAGGGAATCAGAGGCGGTGAATCAGATGCGGGGAATCAGAGGCGGGGAATCAGAGGCGGGGAATCAGAAGTGGGGTATCAGAGGTGTGGAATCAGAGGCGGGGAATCAGAGGGGGGGAATCAGAGGCGGGCAATCAGATGCAGGGAATCAGAGGCAGGGAATCAGAGGCAGGGAACCAGACGCAGGGAATCAAATGAAGGGAATCTGATGCGGGGAATCTGAGGCAGGGAATCTGAGGCAGGGAATCTGTGGTGGGGAATCAGAGGCGGGAAAACAGGCGGTTAAACAGAGGCGGGTAAACATAGGCGGGGAATCAGAGGCGTGGAATCAGAGGCGGGAAATCAGAGGCGGGGAAAAATATGTGGGGAAAAGTAGGCCAGGAAAGTTGAGCGGAAAGGGAGGCATTGAATCAGAGGTGGGGAATCAGAGGCGGGGAATCAGAGGCGGGGAATCAGAGGCGGGGAATCAGAGGCAGGGAATCAGAAGCGGGGAATCAGAGGTGGGGAATCAGAGGCGGGGAATCAGAGGCGGAGAATCAGAGGCGGGCTATCAGATGCAGGGAATCAGAGGCAGGGAATCAGAGGCAGGGAATCAGAGGCAGGGAATCTGAGGCAGGGAATCTGAGGTGGGGAATCAGAGGCGGGGATACAGGTGGGTAAACAGAGGCGGGTAAACATAGGCGGGGAATCAGAGGCGCGGAATCAGAGGCGGGGAATCAGAGGCAGGGAATCAGAGTCGGGGAATCAGAGGCGGGGAATCAGATGAGGGGAATCAGAGGTGGGGAATCAGAGGCGGGGTATCAGAGGAGGGGAATCAGAGGCGGGGAATCAGAGGCGGGGAATCAGAGGCGGGGAATCAGAGGCGTGCAATCAGAGGCGGGGAATCAGAGGCGGGGAATCAGAAGTGGGGAATCAGAGCTGGGGAATCAGAGGCGGGGAATCAGAATCAGCGAATCAGAGGCGGGGCAATCAGAGGTGGGGAATCAGAGGTGGGGAATCAGAGGCGGGGAATCAGAGGCGGTGAATCACAGGCGGGGAATCAGACGCGGGGAATCAGAGGCGGGGATCAGAAGTGGGGAATCAGAGGCAGGGAATCAGCCGCGGGGAATCAGAGGCAGGGAATCAGATGAAGGGAATCTGATGCAGGGAATCTGAGGCAGGGTATCTGAGGCAGGAAATCTGTGGCAGGGAATCTGATGCGGGTTATCAGAAGGTGGAAATGAGATGTGGGAAACGAGATGCAGAGAAAGAGGCACGGAAATAGAGGCAGGGAAAGAGAGGCAGGGTATCAGAGGCGGGTAATCAGAGGCGTGGAATCAGAGGCGGGGAATCAGAGCCGGTGAATCTGAGCCGGGAAATCAGAAGCAGAGCAACAGAGGTGGTGAATCATGGGTGCGGAATCGGACGCGGGGAATCAGAGGTGGGGACTCAGAGGCAGGGAATCAGAGGCAGGGTATCAGAGGCGGGTAATCAGAGGCGTGGAATCGGAGGCGGGGAATCAGAGGCGGGGAATCAGAGGCGGGCAATCAGATGCAGGGAATCAGAGGCAGGGAATCAGAGGCAGGGAACCAGACGCAGGGAATCAAATGAAGGGAATCTGATGCGGGGAATCTGAGGCAGGGAATCTGAGGCAGGGAATCTGTGGTGGGGAATCAGAGGCGGGAAAACAGGCGGTTAAACAGAGGCGGGTAAACATAAGCGGGGAATCAGAGGCGTGGAATCAGAGACGGGGAATCAGAGGCGGGGAATCAGAAGTGGGGAATCAGAGGTGGGAAATCAGAGGCTGGGAATCAGAGGCGGTGAATCAGAGGCGGGGAATCAGAGGCTGGGTATCAGAGGCGGGCAATCAGATGCAGGGAATCAGAGGCAGGGAATCAGAGGCAGGGAATCAGAGGCAGGGAACCTGAGATGGCGAATATGAGGTGGTGAATCAGAGGCGGGGAAACAGTCGGGTAAACAGAGGCGGGGAATCAGAGGCAGGGAATCAGCCGCGGGGAATCAGAGGCAGGGAATCAGATGAAGGGAATCTGATGCAGGGAATCTGAGGCCGGGTATCTGAGGCAGGAAATCTGTGGCAGGGAATCTGATGCGGGTTATCAGAAGGTGGAAATGAGATGTGGGAAACGAGATGCAGAGAAAGAGGCACGGAAATAGAGGCAGGGAAAGAGAGGCAGGGTATCAGAGGCGGGTAATCAGAGGCGTGGAATCAGAGGCGGGGAATCAGAGCCGGTGAATCTGAGCCGGGAAATCAGAAGCAGAGCAACAGAGGTGGTGAATCATGGGTGCGGAAT
This sequence comes from Narcine bancroftii, assembly GCF_036971445.1. Lineage (NCBI taxonomy): Eukaryota > Metazoa > Chordata > Chondrichthyes > Torpediniformes > Narcinidae > Narcine > Narcine bancroftii. Next base: position 145,833,924 of record NC_091472.1, on the reverse strand, counting down.
CGGACGCGGGGAATCAGAGGTGGGGACTCAGATGCAGGGAATCAGAGGCAGGGTATCAGAGGCGGGTAATCAGAGGCGTGGAATCGGAGGCGGGGAATCAGAGACACAGAATGAGAGGCGAGGAATCAGAGGTGCGGAATCAGAGCCGGTGAATCTGAGCCGGGAAAACAGAAGCAGAGCAACAGAGGCGGTGAAACATTGGTGCGGAATCGGACGTGGGGAATCAGAGGTGGGGACTCAGAGGCAGGGAATCAGAGGCAGGGAATCAGAGGCAGGTTATCAGAGGCAGGGAATCAGAGGCGGGGAATCAGAGGCGGGGAATCAGAGGCGGGGAATCAGAGGCGGGGAATCAGAGGCGGGGAATCAGAGGCGGAGAATTAGAGGCGGGCAATCAGATGCAGGAAATCAGAGGCAGGGAATCAGAGGCAGGGAATCAGAGGCAGGGAATCTGAGGCAGGGAATCAGAGGTGGGGAATCAGAGGCGGGGAATCAGAGGCAGGGAATCAGATGAAGGGAATCTGATGCAGGGAATCTGAGGCAGGGAATCTGAGGCAGGGAATCTGTGGCAGGGAATCTTATGCGGGTTATCAGAAGGGGGAAATGAGATGTGGGAAATGAGATGCAGAGAAAGAGGCACGGAAATAGAGGCAGGAAAAGAGAGGCAGGGAATCAGAGGCGGGGAATCAGAGGTGGGGAATCAGAGGCGGGGAATCAGAGGCGGGGAATCAGAGAGGGGAATCAGAGGTGGGGAATCAGAGGCGGGGAATCAGAGGCAGGGAATCAGAGGCAGGAAATCAGAGGCGGCGAATCTGAGGCGTGGAATCAGAGGAGGGGAAAGAGATGTGGGGAAACGTAGGCCAGGAAAGTTGCTCGGAAAGGGAGGCGGTGAATCAGAGGCGGGGAATCAGAGGCGGGGAATCAGAGGCGGGGAATCAGAGGCGTGGAATCAGAGGTGGGGAAAGAGATGTGGGGAAACAGGCGGGTAAACAGAAGCAGGTAAACATAGCTGCATCAATAGATGCAGCGAAAGAGATGGGCGAAACATAGTGGTTGGAACTTGTGTGTTGAAAATTAGGTACACAGAACAGATCAAACAGAGTTGTTGAAAATGAGGGAGGGAAAGAGAGGCACGGAAAGAGTGGAGGGGAAAGAGTGCAGGCAAAATAGAGGCATAGAGACAGAGGTGGGGAATCAGATGCGGGGAATCAGAGGCGGGGAATCAGAGGCAGGGAATCAGATGAAGGGAATCTAATGCAGGGAAACTGAGGCAGGGAATCTGAGGCAGGGAATCGGAGGCAGGGAATCTGAGGCAGGGAATCAGTAAAAAGTTATCAGAGGCAGGGTATCAGAGGCGGAGAATCAGAGGTGGGGAATCAGAAGTGGGGAATCAGAGGTGGGGAATCAGAGGCGTGGAATCAGAGGCGGGGAATCAGAGGTGGGGAATCAGAAGTGGGGAATCAGAGGTGGGGAATCAGAGGCGGGGAATCAGAGGCGTGGAATCAGAGGCGGGCAATCAGAAGTGGGGAATCAGAGGCGGGGAATCAGAGGCAGGGAATCAGAGGCGGTGAATCAGATGCGGGGAATCAGAGGCGGGGAATCAGAGGCGGGGAATCAGAAGTGGGGTATCAGAGGTGTGGAATCAGAGGCGGGGAATCAGAGGGGGGGAATCAGAGGCGGGCAATCAGATGCAGGGAATCAGAGGCAGGGAATCAGAGGCAGGGAACCAGACGCAGGGAATCAAATGAAGGGAATCTGATGCGGGGAATCTGAGGCAGGGAATCTGAGGCAGGGAATCTGTGGTGGGGAATCAGAGGCGGGAAAACAGGCGGTTAAACAGAGGCGGGTAAACATAGGCGGGGAATCAGAGGCGTGGAATCAGAGGCGGGAAATCAGAGGCGGGGAAAAATATGTGGGGAAAAGTAGGCCAGGAAAGTTGAGCGGAAAGGGAGGCATTGAATCAGAGGTGGGGAATCAGAGGCGGGGAATCAGAGGCGGGGAATCAGAGGCGGGGAATCAGAGGCAGGGAATCAGAAGCGGGGAATCAGAGGTGGGGAATCAGAGGCGGGGAATCAGAGGCGGAGAATCAGAGGCGGGCAATCAGATGCAGGGAATCAGAGGCAGGGAATCAGAGGCAGGGAATCAGAGGCAGGGAATCTGAGGCAGGGAATCTGAGGTGGGGAATCAGAGGCGGGGATACAGGTGGGTAAACAGAGGCGGGTAAACATAGGCGGGGAATCAGAGGCGCGGAATCAGAGGCGGGGAATCAGAGGCAGGGAATCAGAGTCGGGGAATCAGAGGCGGGGAATCAGATGAGGGGAATCAGAGGTGGGGAATCAGAGGCGGGGTATCAGAGGAGGGGAATCAGAGGCGGGGAATCAGAGGCGGGGAATCAGAGGCGGGGAATCAGAGGCGTGCAATCAGAGGCGGGGAATCAGAGGCGGGGAATCAGAAGTGGGGAATCAGAGCTGGGGAATCAGAGGCGGGGAATCAGAATCAGCGAATCAGAGGCGGGGCAATCAGAGGTGGGGAATCAGAGGTGGGGAATCAGAGGCGGAGAATCAGAGGCGGTGAATCACAGGCGGGGAATCAGACGCGGGGAATCAGAGGCGGGGATCAGAAGTGGGGAATCAGAGGTGGGGAATCAGAGGCGGGGAATCAGAGGCAGGTAATCAGAGGCGGGCAATCAGATGCAGGGAATCAGAGGCAGGGAATCAGAGGCAGGGAATCTGAGGCAGGGAATCTGAGGCAGGGAATCTGAGGTGGGCAATCAGAGGCGGGAAAACAGGCGGGTAAACAGAGGCGGGTAAACATAGACGGGGAATCAGAGGCGGGGAATCAGAGGCGGGGAATCAGAGGCGGGGAATCAGATGCAGGGAATCAGAGGCGGGGAATCAGAGGCGGGGTATCAGAGGCGGGGAATCAGAGGCGCGGAATCAGAGGCAGGTAATCAGAGGCGGGCAATCAGATGCAGGGAATCAGAGGCAGGGAATCAGAGGCAGGGAATCTGAGACAGGGAATCTGAGGCAGGGAATCTGAGGTGGGCAATCAGAGGCGGGAAAACAGGCGGGTAAACAGAGGCGGGTAAACATAGGCGGGGAATCAGAGGCGGGGAATCAGAGGCGGGGAATCAGAGGTGGTGAATCAGAGTCGGGGAATCAGAGGCGGGGAATCTGAGGCGGGGAATCAGATGCAGAGAATCAGAGGCGGGGAATCAGAGGCGGGGTATCAGAGGCGGGGAGTCAGAGGCGCGGAATCAGAGGCGGGGAATCAGAGGCGTGGAATCAGAGATGGGGAATCAGAGGCGGGGAATCAGAAGTGGGGAATCAGAGGTGGGAAATCAGATGCAGGGAATCAGGGGCAGGGAATCAGAGGCAGAGAATCAGAGGCAGGGAATCTGAGGCAGGGACTCAGAGGCAGGGAATCAGAGGCAGGGAATCAGAGGCAGGGAACCTGAGGTGGCGAATATGATGTGGTGAATCAGAGGCGGGGAAACAGGCGGGTAAACAGAGGCGGGGAATCGGAGGCAGGGAATCAGCCGCGGGGAATCAGAGGCAGGGAATCAGATGAAGGGAATCTGATGCAGGGAATCTGAGGCAGGGTATCTGAGGCAGGGAATCTGTGGCAGGGAATCTGATGCGGATTATCAGAAGGGGGAAATGAGATGTGGGAAACGAGATGCAGAGAAAGAGGCACGGAAATAGAGGCAGGGAAAGAGAGGCAGGGTATGAGAGGCGGGTAATCAGAGGCGTGGAATCAGAGGCGGGGAATCAGAGACAAGGAAAGAGAGGCGTGGAATCAGAGGTGAGGAATCAGAGCCGGTGAATCTGAGCCGGGAAATCAGAAGCAGAGCAACAGAGGTGGTGAAACATGGGTGCGGAATCGGACACGGGGAATCAGAGGTGGGGACTCAGAGGCCGGGAATCAGAGGCAGGGAATCAGAGGCAGGTTATCAGAGGCAGGGAATCAGAGGTGGGGAATCAGAGGCGGGCAATCAGATGCAGGAAATCAAAGGCAGGGAATCAGAGGCAGGGAATCTGAGGCAGGGAATCTGTGGCAGGGATTCCGATGCGGGTTATCAGAAGGGGGAAATGAGATGTGGGAAACGAGATGCAGAGAAAGAGGCACGGAAATAGAGGCAGGGAAAGAGAGGCAGGGTATCTAGGCGGGTAATCAGAGGCGTGGAATGAGAGGCGGGGAATCAGAGACACAGAAAGAGAGGCGTGGAATCAGAGGTTCGGAATCAGAGCGGGTGAATCTGAGCCGGGAAATCAGAGGCGGTGAAACATGGGTGCGGAATCGGATGCGGGGAATCAGAAGTGGGGACTCAGAGGCAGGGAATCAGAGGCAGGGATTCAGAGGCAGGTTATCAGAGGCAGGGAGTCAGAGGCGCGGAATCAGAGGCGGGGAATCAGAGGCGTGGAATCAGAGACGGGGAATCAGAGGCGGGGAATCAGAAGTGGGGAATCAGAGGTGGGAAATCAGAGGCGGGGAATCAGAGGCGGGAAATCAGAGGCAGGGTATCAGAGGCGGGCAATCAGATGCAGGGAATCAGAGGCAGGGAATCAGAGGCAGGGAATCAGATGCAGGAACCTGAGGTGGCGAATATGATGTGGTGAATCAGAGGCGGGGAAACAGGCGGGTAAACAGAGGCGGGGAATCGGAGGCAGGGAATCAGCCGCGGGGAATCAGAGGCAGGGAATCAGATGAAGGGAATCTGATGCAGGGAATCTGAGGCAGGGTATCTGAGGCAGGGAATCTGTGGCAGGGAATCTGATGCGGATTATCAGAAGGGGGAAATGAGATGTGGGAAACGAGATGCAGAGAAAGAGGCATGGAAATAGAGGCAGGGAAAGAGAGGCAGGGTATCAGAGGCGGGTAATCAGAGGCGTGGAATCAGAGGCGGGGAATCAGAGACAAGGAAAGAGAGGCGTGGAATCAGAGGTGAGGAATCAGAGCCGGTGAATCTGAGCCGGGAAATCAGAAGCAGAGCAACAGAGGTGGTGAAACATGGGTGCGGAATCGGACACGGGGAATCAGAGGTGGGGACTCAGAGGCCGGGATTCAGAGGCAGGGAATCAGAGGCAGGTTATCAGAGGCAGGGAATCAGAGGTGGGGAATCAGAGGCGGGCAATTAGATGCAGGAAATCAGAGGCAGGGAATCAGAGGCAGGGAATCTGAGGCAGGGAATCTGTGGCAGGGATTCCGATGCGGGTTATCAGAAGGGGGAAATGAGATGTGGGAAACGAGATGCAGAGAAAGAGGCACGGAAATAGAGGCAGGGAAAGAGAGGCAGGGTATCTAGGCGGGTAATCAGAGGCGTGGAATGAGAGGCGGGGAATCAGAGACACAGAAAGAGAGGCGTGGAATCAGAGGTGCGGAATCAGAGCGGGTGAATCTGAGCCGGGAAATCAGAGGCGGTGAAACATGATTGCGGAATCGGATGCGGGGAATCAGAAGTGGGGACTCAGAGGCAGGGAATCAGAGGCAGGGAATCAGAGGCAGGTTATCAGAGGCAGGGAATCAGAGGCGGGGAATCATAGGCGAGGAATCAGAGGCGGGGAATCAGAGGCGGGGAATCAGAGGCGGGGAATCAGAGGCGGAGAATCAGAGGCGGGCAATCAGATGCAGGGAATCAGGGGCAGGGAATCAGAGGCAGAGAATCAGATGCAGGGAATCTGAGGCAGGGACTCAGAGGTGGGGAATCAGAGGCGGGGAATCAGAGGCAGGGAATCAGATGAAGGGAATCTGATGCAGGGAATCTGAGGCAGGGAATCTGAGGCAGGGAATCTGTTGCAGGGAATCTGATGCGGGTTATCAAAAGGGGGAAATGAGATGTGGGAAACGAGATGCAGAGAAAGAGGCACGGAAATAGAGGAAGGGAAAGAGAGGCATGGAATCAGACGCGGGAAATCAGAGGCGGGGAATAAGAGGCGGGGAATCAGAGGCGGGGAATCAGAGGGGGGAATCAGAGGTGTGGAATCAGAGGCGGGGAATCAGAGGCGGGGAATCAGAGGCAGGAAATCAGAGGCAGGGAATCAGATGAAGGGAATCTGATGCAGGGAATCTGAGGCAGGGAATCTGAGGCAGGGAAACAGGCGGGTAAACAGAGGCGGGTAAACATAGGCGGGGAATAAGAGGCGGGGAATCAGAGGCGGGTAAACAGAGGCGGGTAAACATAGGCGGGGAATAAGAGGCGGGGAATCAGAGGCGGGGAATCAGAGGTGGGGAATCAGAGGTGGGGATTCAGAGGCGGGGAATCAGATGCGGGGAATCAGAGGCGGGGAATCAGAGGCGGGGAATCAGAGCCGGGGTATCAGAGGAGGGGAATCAGAGGCGGGGAATCAGAGGCGGGGAATCAGAGGCGGGGAATCAGAGGCGGGGAATCAGAGGCGTGGAATCAGAGGCGTGAAATCAGAGGCGGGGAAAGATATGTGGGGAAAAGTAGGCCAGGAAAGTTGAGCGGAAAGGGAGGCAGAGAATCAGAGGTGGGGAATCAGAGGCGGGGAATCAGAGGCGGGGAATCAGAGGCGGGGAATCAGAAGCGGGGAATCAGAGGTGGGGAATCAGAGGTGGGGAATCAGAGACGGAGAATCAGAGGCGGGCAATCAGATGCAGGGAATCAGAGGCAGGTTATCAGAGGCAGGGAATCAGAGGCGGGGAATCAGAGGCGAGGAATCAGAGGCGGGGAATCAGAGGCGGGGAATCAGAGGCGGGGAATCAGAGGCGGAGAATCAGAGGCGGGCAATCAGATGCAGGGAATCAGGGGCAGGGAATCAGAGGCAGAGAATCAGAGGCAAGGAATCTGAGGCAGGGACTCAGAGGTGGGGAATCAAAGGCGGGGAATCAGAGGCAGGGAATCAGATGAAGGGAATCTGATGCAGGGAATCTGAGGCAGGGAATCTGAGGCAGGGAATCTGTTGCAGGGAATCTGATGCGGGTTATCAGAAGGGGGAAATGAGATGTGGGAAACGAGATGCAGAGAAAGAGGCACGGAAATAGAGGAAGGGAAAGAGAGGCATGGAATCAGACGCGGGAAATCAGAGGCGGGGAATCAGAGGCGGGGAATCAGAGGTGGGGAATCAGGCGGGGAATCAGAGGCGGGGAATCAGAGGCAGGGAATCAGAGGCAGGGAATCAGATGAAGGGAATCTGATGCAGGGAATCTGAGGCAGGGAATCTGAGGCAGGGAAAAAGGCGGGTAAACAGAGGCGGGTAAACATAGGCGGGGAATAAGAGGCGGGGAATCAGAGGCGGGTAAACAGAGGCGGGTAAACATAGGCGGGGAATAAGAGGCGGGGAATCAGAGGCGGGGAATCAGAGGTGGGGAATCAGAGGCGGGGAATCAGAGGCGGGGAATCAGATGCGGGGAATCAGAGGCGGGGAATCAGAGGCGGGGAATCAGAGCCGGGGTATCAGAGGAGGGGAATCAGAGGCGGGGAATCAGAGGCGGGGAATCAGAGGCGGGGAATCAAAGGCGGGGAATCAGAGGCGTGGAATCAGAGGCGTGAAATCAGAGGCGGGGAAAGATATGTGGGGAAAAGTAGGCCAGGAAAGTTGAGCGGAAAGAGAGGCAGAGAATCAGAGGTGGGGAATCAGAGGCGGGGAATCAGAGGCGGGGAATCAGAGGCGGGGAATCAGAAGCGGGGAATCAGAGGTGGGGAATCAGAGGTGGGGAATAGAGGCGGAGAATCAGAGGCGGGCAATCAGATGCAGGGAATCAGAGGCAGGGAATCAGAGGCAGGGAATCAGAGGCAGGGAATCTGAGGCAGGGAATCTGAGGTGGGGAATCAGAGGCGGGGAAACAGGTGGGTAAACAGAGGCGGGTAAACATAGGCGGGGAATCAGAGGCGCGGAATCAGAGGCGGGGAATCAGAGGCGGGGAATCAGAGGCGGGGAATCAGAGGCGGGGAATCAGATGCGGGGAATCAGAGGTGGGGAATCAGAGGCGGGGTAACAGAGGAGGTGAATCAGAGGCGGGGAATCAGAGGCGGGGAATCAGAGGCGGGGAAACAGAGGCATGCAATCAGAGGCGGGGAATCAGAGGCGGGGAATCAGAAGTGGGGAATCAGAGGTGGGGAATCAGAGGCGGGGAATCAGAATCAGGGTATCAGAGGCGGGCAATCAGAGGTGGGGAATCAGAGTAGGGGAATCAGAGGTGGGGAATCAGACGCGGGAATCAGAGGCGGGGAATCAGAAGTGGGGAATCAGAGGTGGGGAATCTGAGGCGGGGAATCAGAGGCAGGTAATCAGAGGTGGGCAATAAGATGCAGGGAATCAGAGGCAGGGAATCAGAGGCAGGGAATCTGAGGCAGGGAATCTGAGGCAGGGAATCTGAGGTGGGCAATCAGAGGCGGGAAAACAGGCGGGTAAACAGAGGCAGGTAAACATAGGCGGGAAATCAGAGGCGGGGTATCAGAGGCGGGGAATCAGAGGCGGGGAATCAGAGTCGGGGAATCAGAGGCGGGGAATCTGAGGCAGGGAATCAGATGCAGGGAAACAGAGGCGGGGAATCAGAGGCGGGGTATCAGAGGCGGGGAATCAGAGGCGCGGATTCAAATGCGGGGAATCAGAGGCGTGGAATCAGAAACGGGGAATCAGAGGAGGGGAATCAGAAGTGGGGAATCAGAGGTGGGGGATCAGAGGCGGGGAATCAGAGGCGGGGAATCAGAGGCGGGGAATCAGAGGCAGGGAATCAGAGGCGGGCAATCAGATGCAGGGAATCTGAGGCAGGGAATCAGAGGCAGGGAATCAGAGGCAGGGAACCTGAGGCGGCGAATATGAGGTCTTGAATCAGAGGCGGGGAAACAGGCGGGTAAACAGAGGCGGGGAATCAGAGGCAGGGAATCAGCCGTGGGGAATCAGAGGTGGGGGATCAGAGGCGGGGAATCAGAGGCGGGGAATCAGAGGTGGGGAATCAGAGGCGGGGAATCAGAGGCGGGGAATCAGATGCGGGGAATCAGAGGCGGGGAATCAGAGGCGGGGAATCAGAGCCGGGGTATCAGAGGAGGGGAATCAGAGGCGGGGAATCAGAGGCGGGGAATCAGAGGCGGGGAATCAAAGGCGGGGAATCAGAGGCGTGGAATCAGAGGCGTGAAATCAGAGGCGGGGAAAGATATGTGGGGAAAAGTAGGCCAGGAAAGTTGAGCGGAAAGAGAGGCAGAGAATCAGAGGTGGGGAATCAGAGGCGGGGAATCAGAGGCGGGGAATCAGAGGCGGGGAATCAGAAGCGGGGAATCAGAGGTGGGGAATCAGAGGTGGGGAATAGAGGCGGAGAATCAGAGGCGGGCAATCAGATGCAGGGAATCAGAGGCAGGGAATCAGAGGCAGGGAATCAGAGGCAGGGAATCTGAGGCAGGGAATCTGAGGTGGGGAATCAGAGGCGGGGAAACAGGTGGGTAAACAGAGGCGGGTAAACATAGGCGGGGAATCAGAGGCGCGGAATCAGAGGCGGGGAATCAGAGGCGGGGAATCAGAGGCGGGGAATCAGAGGCGGGGAATCAGATGCGGGGAATCAGAGGTGGGGAATCAGAGGCGGGGTAACAGAGGAGGTGAATCAGAGGCGGGGAATCAGAGGCGGGGAATCAGAGGCGGGGAAACAGAGGCGTGCAATCAGAGGCGGGGAATCAGAGGCGGGGAATCAGAAGTGGGGAATCAGAGGTGGGGAATCAGAGGCGGGGAATCAGAATCAGGGTATCAGAGGCGGGCAATCAGAGGTGGGGAATCAGAGTAGGGGAATCAGAGGTGGGGAATCAGACGCGGGAATCAGAGGCGGGGAATCAGAAGTGGGGAATCAGAGGTGGGGAATCTGAGGCGGGGAATCAGAGGCAGGTAATCAGAGGTGGGCAATAAGATGCAGGGAATCAGAGGCAGGGAATCAGAGGCAGGGAATCTGAGGCAGGGAATCTGAGGCAGGGAATCTGAGGTGGGCAATCAGAGGCGGGAAAACAGGCGGGTAAACAGAGGCAGGTAAACATAGGCGGGAAATCAGAGGCGGGGTATCAGAGGCGGGGAATCAGAGGCGGGGAATCAGAGTCGGGGAATCAGAGGCGGGGAATCTGAGGCAGGGAATCAGATGCAGGGAAACAGAGGCGGGGAATCAGAGGCGGGGTATCAGAGGCGGGGAATCAGAGGCGCGGATTCAAATGCGGGGAATCAGAGGCGTGGAATCAGAAACGGGGAATCAGAGGAGGGGAATCAGAAGTGGGGAATCAGAGGTGGGGGATCAGAGGCGGGGAATCAGAGGCGGGGAATCAGAGGCGGGGAATCAGAGGCAGGGAATCAGAGGCGGGCAATCAGATGCAGGGAATCTGAGGCAGGGAATCAGAGGCAGGGAATCAGAGGCAGGGAACCTGAGGCGGCGAATATGAGGTCTTGAATCAGAGGCGGGGAAACAGGCGGGTAAACAGAGGCGGGGAATCAGAGGCAGGGAATCAGCCGTGGGGAATCAGAGGCAGGGAATCAGATGAAGGGAATCTGATGCAGGGAATCTGAGGCAGGGTATCTGAGGCAGGGAATCTGTGGCAGGGAATCTGATGCGGGTTATCAGAAGTGGGAAATGAGATGTGGGAAACGAGATGCAGAGAAAGAGGCACGGAAATAGAGGCAGGGAAAGAGAGGCAGGGTATCAGATGCGGGTAATCAGAGGCGTGGAATCGGAGGCGGGGAATCAGAGACACAGAATGAGAGGCGTGGAATCAGAGGTGCGGAATCAGAGCCGGTGAATCTGAGCCGGGAAAACAGAAGCAGAGCAACAGAGGCGGTGAAACATTGGTGCGGAATCGGACGCGGGGAATCAGAGGTGGGGACTCAGACGCAGGGAATCAGAGGCAGGGAATCAGAGGCAGGTTATCAGAGGCAGGGAATCAGAGGCGGGGAATCAGAGGCGGGGAATCAGAGGCGGGGAATCAGAGGCGGGGAATCAGAGGCGGGGAATCAGAGGCGGAGAATTAGAGGCGGGCAATCAGATGCAGGAAATCAGAGGCAGGGAATCAGAGGCAGGGAATCAGAGGCAGGGAATCAGAGGCGGAGAATTAGAGGCGGGCAATCAGATGCAGGAAATCAGAGGCAGGGAATCAGAGGCAGGTTATCAGAGGCAGGGAATCAGAGGCGGGGAATCAGAGGCGAGGAATCAGAGGCGGGGAATCAGAGGCGGGGAATCAGAGGCGGGGAATCAGAGGCGGAGAATCAGAGGCGGGCAATCAGATGCAGGGAATCAGGGGCAGGGAATCAGAGGCAGAGAATCAGAGGCAGGGAATCTGAGGCAGGGACTCAGAGGTGGGGAATCAAAGGCGGGGAATCAGAGGCAGGGAATCAGATGAAGGGAATCTGATGCAGGGAATCTGAGGCAGGGAATCTGAGGCAGGGAATCTGTTGCAGGGAATCTGATGCGGGTTATCAGAAGGGGGAAATGAGATGTGGGAAACGAGATGCAGAGAAAGAGGCACGGAAATAGAGGAAGGGAAAGAGAGGCATGGAATCAGACGCGGGAAATCAGAGGCGGGGAATCAGAGGCAGGGAATCAGAGGTGGGGAATCAGGCGGGGAATCAGAGGCGGGGAATCAGAGGCAGGGAATCAGAGGCAGGGAATCAGATGAAGGGAATCTGATGCAGGGAATCTGAGGCAGGGAATCTGAGGCAGGGAAACAGGCGGGTAAACAGAGGCGGGTAAACATAGGCGGGGAATAAGAGGCGGGGAATCAGAGGCGGGTAAACAGAGGCGGGTAAACATAGGCGGGGAATAAGAGGCGGGGAATCAGAGGCGGGGAATCAGAGGTGGGGAATCAGAGGCGGGGAATCAGAGGCGGGGAATCAGAGGCGGGGAATCAGAGGCGGGGAATCAGAGGCGGGGAATCAGAGCCGGGGTATCAGAGGAGGGGAATCAGAGGCGGGGAATCAGAGGCGGGGAATCAGAGGCGGGGAATCAAAGGCGGGGAATCAGAGGCGTGGAATCAGAGGCGTGAAATCAGAGGCGGGGAAAGATATGTGGGGAAAAGTAGGCCAGGAAAGTTGAGCGGAAAGAGAGGCAGAGAATCAGAGGTGGGGAATCAGAGGCGGGGAATCAGAGGCGGGGAATCAGAGGCGGGGAATCAGAAGCGGGGAATCAGAGGTGGGGAATCAGAGGTGGGGAATAGAGGCGGAGAATCAGAGGCGGGCAATCAGATGCAGGGAATCAGAGGCAGGGAATCAGAGGCAGGGAATCAGAGGCAGGGAATCTGAGGCAGGGAATCTGAGGTGGGGAATCAGAGGCGGGGAAACAGGTGGGTAAACAGAGGCGGGTAAACATAGGCGGGGAATCAGAGGCGCGGAATCAGAGGCGGGGAATCAGAGGCGGGGAATCAGAGGCGGGGAATCAGAGGCGGGGAATCAGATGCGGGGAATCAGAGGTGGGGAATCAGAGGCGGGGTAACAGAGGAGGTGAATCAGAGGCGGGGAATCAGAGGCGGGGAATCAGAGGCGGGGAAACAGAGGCGTGCAATCAGAGGCGGGGAATCAGAGGCGGGGAATCAGAAGTGGGGAATCAGAGGTGGGGAATCAGAGGCGGGGAATCAGAATCAGGGTATCAGAGGCGGGCAATCAGAGGTGGGGAATCAGAGTAGGGGAATCAGAGGTGGGGAATCAGACGCGGGAATAAGAGGCGGGGAATCAGAAGTGGGGAATCAGAGGTGGGGAATCTGAGGCGGGGAATCAGAGGCAGGTAATCAGAGGTGGGCAATAAGATGCAGGGAATCAGAGGCAGGGAATCAGAGGCAGGGAATCTGAGGCAGGGAATCTGAGGCAGGGAATCTGAGGTGGGCAATCAGAGGCGGGAAAACAGGCGGGTAAACAGAGGCAGGTAAACATAGGCGGGAAATCAGAGGCGGGGTATCAGAGGCGGGGAATCAGAGGCGGGGAATCAGAGTCGGGGAATCAGAGGCGGGGAATCTGAGGCAGGGAATCAGATGCAGGGAAACAGAGGCGGGGAATCAGAGGCGGGGTATCAGAGGCGGGGAATCAGAGGCGCGGATTCAAATGCGGGGAATCAGAGGCGTGGAATCAGAAACGGGGAATCAGAGGAGGGGAATCAGAAGTGGGGAATCAGAGGTGGGGGATCAGAGGCGGGGAATCAGAGGCGGGGAATCAGAGGCGGGGAATCAGAGGCAGGGAATCAGAGGCGGGCAATCAGATGCAGGGAATCTGAGGCAGGGAATCAGAGGCAGGGAATCAGAGGCAGGGAACCTGAGGCGGCGAATATGAGGTCTTGAATCAGAGGCGGGGAAACAGGCGGGTAAACAGAGGCGGGGAATCAGAGGCAGGGAATCAGCCGTGGGGAATCAGAGGCAGGGAATCAGATGAAGGGAATCTGATGCAGGGAATCTGAGGCAGGGTATCTGAGGCAGGGAATCTGTGGCAGGGAATCTGATGCGGGTTATCAGAAGTGGGAAATGAGATGTGGGAAACGAGATGCAGAGAAAGAGGCACGGAAATAGAGGCAGGGAAAGAGAGGCAGGGTATCAGATGCGGGTAATCAGAGGCGTGGAATCGGAGGCGGGGAATCAGAGACACAGAATGAGAGGCGTGGAATCAGAGGTGCAGAATCAGAGCCGGTGAATCTGAGCCGGGAAAACAGAAGCAGAGCAACAGAGGCGGTGAAACATTGGTGCGGAATCGGACGCGGGGAATCAGAGGTGGGGACTCAGACGCAGGGAATCAGAGGCAGGGAATCAGAGGCAGGTTATCAGAGGCAGGGAATCAGAGGCGGGGAATCAGAGGCGGGGAATCAGAGGCGGGGAATCAGAGGCGGGGAATCAGAGGCGGGGAATCAGAGGCGGAGAATTAGAGGCGGGCAATCAGATGCAGGAAATCAGAGGCAGGGAATCAGAGGCAGGGAATCAGAGGCAGGGAATCTGAGGCAGGGAATCAGAGGTGGGGAATCAGAGGCGGGGAATCAGAGGCAGGGAATCAGATGAAGGGAATCTGATGCAGGGAATCTGAGGCAGGGAATCTGAGGCAGGGAATCTGTGGCAGGGAATCTTATGCGGGTTATCAGAAGGGGGAAATGAGATGTGGGAAATGAGATGCAGAGAAAGAGGCACGGAAATAGAGGTAGGAAAAGAGAGGCAGGGAATCAGAGGCGGGGAATCAGAGGTGGGGAATCAGAGGCGGGGAATCAGAGGCGGGGAATCAGAGAGGGGAATCAGAGGTGGGGAATCAGAGGCGGGGAATCAGAGGCAGGGAATCAGAGGCAGGAAATCAGAGGCGGCGAATCTGAGGCGTGGAATCAGAGGAGGGGAAAGAGATGTGGGGAAACGTAGGCCAGGAAAGTTGCTCGGAAAGGGTGGCGGTGAATCAGAGGCGGGGAATCAGAGGCGGGGAATCAGAGGCGGGGAATCAGAGGCGTGGAATCTGAGGTGGGGAAAGAGATGTGGGGAAACAGGCGGGTAAACAGAAGCGGGTAAACATAGCTGCATCAATAGATGCAGCGAAAGAGATGGGCGAAACATAGTGGTTGGAACTTGTGTGTTGAAAATTAGGTACACAGAACAGATCAAACAGAGTTGTTGAAATTGAGGGAGGGAAAGAGAGGCACGGAAAGAGTGGAGGGGAAAGAGTGCAGGCAAAATAGAGGCATAGAGACAGAGGTGGGGAATCAGAGGCGGGGAATCAGAGGCAGGGAATCAGATGAAGGGAATCTAATGCAGGGAAACTGAGGCAGGGAATCTGAGGCAGGGAATCGGAGGCAGGGAATCTGAGGCAGGGAATCAGTAAAAAGTTATCAGAGGCAGGGTATCAGAGGCGGAGAATCAGAGGTGGGGAATCAGAAGTGGGGAATCAGAGGTGGGGAATCAGAGGCGTGGAATCAGAGGCGGGGAATCAGAGGTGGGGAATCAGAAGTGGGGAATCAGAGGTGGGGAATCAGAGGCGGGGAATCAGTGGCGTGGAATCAGAGGCGGGCAATCAGAAGTGGGGAATCAGAGGCGGGGAATCAGAGGCAGGGAATCAGAGGCGGTGAATCAGATGCGGGGAATCAGAGGCGGGGAATCAGAGGCGGGGAATCAGAAGTGGGGTATCAGAGGTGGGGAATTAGAGGCGGGGAATCAGAGGCGGGGAATCAGAGGCGGGCAATCAGATGCAGGGAATCAGAGGCAGGGAATCAGAGGCAGGGAACCAGACGCAGGGAATCAAATGAAGGGAATCTGATGCGGGGAATCTGAGGCAGGGAATCTGAGGCAGGGAATCTGTGGTGGGGAATCAGAGGCGGGAAAACAGGCGGTTAAACAGAGGCGGGTAAACATAGGCGGGGAATCAGAGGCGTGGAATCAGAAGCGGGAAATCAGAGGCGGGGAAAGATATGTGGGGAAAAGTAGGCCAGGAAAGTTGAGCGGAAAGGGAGGCATTGAATCAGAGGTGGGGAATCAGAGGCGGGGAATCAGAGGCGGGGAATCAGAGGCGGGGAATCAGAGGCAGGGAATCAGAAGCGGGGAATCAGAGGTGGGGAATCAGAGGCGGGGAATCAGAGGCGGAGAATCAGAGGCGGGCAATCAGATGCAGGGAATCAGAGGCAGGGAATCAGAGGCAGGGAATCAGAGGCAGGGAATCTGAGGCAGGGAATCTGAGGTGGGGAATCAGAGGCGGGGAAACAGGTGGGTAAACAGAGGCGGGTAAACATAGGCGGGGAATCAGAGGCGCGGAATCAGAGGCGGGGAATCAGAGGCAGGGAATCAGAGTCGGGGAATCAGAGGCGGGGAATCAGATGAGGGGATTCAGAGGTGGGGAATCAGAGGCGGGGAATCAGAATCAGCGAATCAGAGGCGGGGCAATCAGAGGTGGGGAATCAGAGGTGGGGAATCAGAGGCGGGGAATCAGAGGCAGTGAATCACAGGCGGGGAATCAGACGCGGGGAATCAGAGGCGGGGATCAGAAGTGGGGAATCAGAGGTGGGGAATCAGAGGCGGGGAATCAGAGGCAGGTAATCAGAGGCGGGCAATCAGATGCAGGGAATCAGAGGCAGGGAATCAGAGGCAGGGAATCTGAGGCAGGGAATCTGAGGCAGGGAATCTGAGGTGGGCAATCAGAGGCGGGAAAACAGGCGGGTAAACAGAGGCGGGTAAACATAGACGGGGAATCAGAGGCGGGGAATCAGAGGCGGGGAATCAGAGGCGGGGAATCTGAGGCGTGGAATCAGATGCAGGGAATCAGAGGCGGGGAATCAGAGGCGGGGTATCAGAGGCGGGGAATCAGAGGCGCGGAATCAGAGGCGGGGAATCAGAGGCGTGGAATCAGAGACGGGGAATCAGAGGCGGGGAATCAGAAGTGGGGAATCAGAGGTGGGAAATCAGAAGCTGGGAATCAGAGGCGGTGAATCAGAGGCGGGGAATCAGAGGCAGGGTATCAGAGGCGGGCAATCAGATGCAGGGAATCAGAGGCAGGGAATCAGAGGCAGGGAATCAGAGGCAGGGAACCTGAGATGGCGAATATGAAGTGGTGAATCAGAGGCGGGGAAACAGTCGGGTAAACAGAGGCGGGGAATCAGAGGCAGGGAATCAGCCGCGGGGAATAAGAGGCAGGGAATCAGATGAAGGGAATCTGATGCAGGGAATCTGAGGCCGGGTATCTGAGGCAGGAAATCTGTGGCAGGGAATCTGATGCGGGTTATCAGAAGGTGGAAATGAGATGTGGGAAACGAGATGCAGAGAAAGAGGCACGGAAATAGAGGCAGGGAAAGAGAGGCAGGGTATCAGAGGCGGGTAATCAGAGGCGTGGAATCAGAGGCGGGGAATCAGAGCCGGTGAATCTGAGCCAGGAAATCAGAAGCAGAGCAACAGAGGTGGTGAATCATGGGTGCGGAATCGGACGCGGGGAATCACAGGTGGGGAATCAGAGGCAGGGAATCAGAGGCAGGGTATCAGAGGCGGGTAATCAGAGGCGTGGAATCGGAGGCGGGGAATCAGAGACACAGACTGAGAGGCGTGGAATCAGAGGTGCGGAATCAGAGCCGGTGAATCTGAGCCGGGAAAACAGAAGCAGAGCAACAGAGGCGGTGAAACATTGGTGCGGAATCGGACGCGGGGAATCAGAGGTGGGGACTCAGAGGAAGGGAATCAGAGGCAGGGAATCAGAGGCAGGTTATCAGAGGCAGGGAATCAGAGGCGGGGAATCAGAGGCGGGGAATCAGAGGCGGGGAATCAGAGGCGGGGAATCAGAGGCGGGGAATCAGAGGCGGAGAATTAGAGGCGGGCAATCAGATGCAGGAAATCAGAGGCAGGGAATCAGAGGCAGGGAATCAGAGGCAGGGAATCTGAGGCAGGGAATCAGAGGTGGGGAATCAGAGGCGGGGAATCAGAGGCAGGGAATCAGATGAAGGGAATCTGATGCAGGGAATCTGAGGCAGGGAATCTGAGGCAGGGAATCTGTGGCAGGGAATCTTATGCGGGTTATCAGAAGGGGGAAATGAGATGTGGGAAATGAGATGCAGAGAAAGAGGCACGGAAATAGAGGCAGGAAAAGAGAGGCAGGGAGTCAGAGGCGGGGAATCAGAGGTGGGGAATCAGAGGCGGGGAATCAGAGGCGGGGAATCAGAGAGGGGAATCAGAGGTGGGGAATCAGAGGCGGGGAATCAGAGGCAGGGAATCAGAGGAGGGGAAAGAGATGTGGGGAAACGCAGGCCAGGAAAGTTGCTCGGAAAGGGAGGCGGTGAATCAGAGGCGGGGAATCAGAGGAGGGGAAAGAGATGTGGGGAAACGTAGGCCAGGAAAGTTGCTCGGAAAGGGAGGCGGTGAATCAGAGGCGGGGAATCAGAGGCGGGGAATCAGAGGCGGGGAATCAGAGGCGTGGAATCAGAGTTGGGGAAAGAGATGTTGGGAAACAGGCGGGTAAACAGAAGCGGGTAAACATAGCTGCATCAATAGATGCAGCGAAAGAGATGGGCGAAACATAGTGGTTGGAACTTGTGTGTTGAAAATTAGGTACACAGAACAGATCAAACAGAGTTGTTGAAATTGAGGGAGGGAAAGAGAGGCACGGAAAGAGTGGAGGGGAAAGAGTGCAGGCAAAATAGAGGCATAGAGACAGAGGTGGGGAATCAGATGCGGGGAATCAGAGGCGGGGAATCAGAGGCAGGGAATCAGATGAAGGGAATCTAATGCAGGGAAACTGAGGCAGGGAATCTGAGGCAGGGAATCGGAGGCAGGGAATCTGAGGCAGGGAATCAGTAAAAAGTTATCAGAGGCAGGGTATCAGAGGCGGAGAATCAGAGGTGGGGAATCAGAAGTGGGGAATCAGAGGTGGGGAATCAGAGGCGTGGAATCAGAGGCGGGGAATCAGAGATGGGGAATCAGAAGTGGGGAATCAGAGGTGGGGAATCAGAGGCGGGGAATCAGAGGCGTGGAATCAGAGGCGTGCAATCAGAAGTGGGGAATCAGAGGCGGGGAATCAGAGGCAGGGAATCAGAGGCGGTGAATCAGAGGCGGGGAATCAGAGGCGGGGAATCAGAGGCGGGGAATCAGAAGTGGGGTATCAGAGGTGGGGAATCAGAGGCGGGGAATCAGAGGCGGGGAATCAGAGGCGGGCAATCAGATGCAGGGAATCAGAGGCAGGGAATCAGAGGCAGGGAACCAGACGCAGGGAATCAAATGAAGGGAATCTGATGCGGGGAATCTGAGGCAGGGAATCTGAGGCAGGGAATCTGTGGTGGGGAATCAGAGGCGGGAAAACAGGCGGTTAAACAGAGGCGGGTAAACATAGGCGGGGAATCAGAGGCGTGGAATCAGAGGCGGGAAATCAGAGGCGGGGAAAGATATGTGGGGAAAAGTAGGCCAGGAAAGTTGAGCGGAAAGGGAGGCATTGAATCAGAGGTGGGGAATCAGAGGCGGGGAATCAGAGGCGGGGAATCAGAGGCGGGGAATCAGAGGCAGGGAATCAGAGGCGGGGAATCAGAGGCGGAGAATCAGAGGCGGGCAATCAGATGCAGGGAATCAGAGGCAGGGAATCAGAGGCAGGGAATCAGAGGCAGGGAATCTGAGGCAGGGAATCTGAGGTGGGGAATCAGAGGCGGGGAAACAGGTGGGTAAACAGAGGCGGGTAAACATAGGCGGGGAATCAGAGGCGCGGAATCAGAGGCGGGGAATCAGAGGCAGGGAATCAGAGTCGGGGAATCAGAGGCGGGGAATCAGATGAGGGGAATCAGAGGTGGGGAATCAGAGGCGGGGTATCAGAGGAGGGGAATCAGAGGCGGGGAATCAGAGGCGGGGAACCAGAGGCGGGGAATCAGAGGCGTGCAATCAGAGGCGGGGAATCAGAGGCGGGGAATCAGAAGTGGGGAATCAGAGCTGGGGAATCAGAGGCGGGGAATCAGAATCAGCGAATCAGAGGCGGGGCAATCAGAGGTGGGGAATCAGAGGTGGGGAATCAGAGGCGGGGAATCAGAGGCGGTGAATCACAGGCGGGGAATCAGACGCGGGGAATCAGAGGCGGGGATCAGAAGTGGGGAATCAGAGGTGGGGAATCAGAGGCGGGGAATCAGAGGCAGGTAATCAGAGGCGGGCAATCAGATGCAGGGAATCAGAGGCAGGGAATCAGAGGCAGGGAATCTGAGGCAGGGAATCTGAGGCAGGGAATCTGAGGTGGGCAATCAGAGGCGGGAAAACAGGCGGGTAAACAGAGGCGGGTAAACATAGACGGGGAATCAGAGGCGGGGAATCAGAGGCGGGGAATCAGAGGCGGGGAATCAGAGGCGGGGAATCTGAGGCGGGGAATCAGATGCAGGGAATCAGAGGCGGGGAATCAGAGGCGGGGTATCAGAGGCGGGGAATCAGAGGCGCGGAATCAGAGGCGGGGAATCAGAGGCGTGGAATCAGAGACGGGGAATCAGAGGCGGGGAATCAGAAGTGGGGAATCAGAGGTGGGAAATCAGAGGCTGGGAATCAGAGGCGGTGAATCAGAGGCGGGGAATCAGAGGCAGGGTATCATAGGCGGGCAATCAGATGCAGGGAATCAGAGGCAGGGAATCAGAGGCAGGGAATCAGAGGCAGGGAACCTGAGATGGCGAATATGAGGTGGTGAATCAGAGGCGGGGAAACAGTCGGGTAAACAGAGGCGGGGAATCAGAGGCAGGGAATCAGCCGCGGGGAATCAGAGGCAGGGAATCAGATGAAGGGAATCTGATGCAGGGAATCTGAGGCAGGGTATCTGAGGCAGGAAATCTGTGGCAGGGAATCTGATGCGGGTTATCAGAAGGTGGAAATGAGATGTGGGAAACGAGATGCAGAGAAAGAGGCACGGAAATAGAGGCAGGGAAAGAGAGGCAGTGTATCAGAGGCGGGTAATCAGAGGCGTGGAATCAGAGGCGGGGAATCAGAGACAAGGAAAGAGAGGCGTGGAATCAGAGGTGCGGAATCAGAGCCGGTGAATCTGAGCCGGGAAATCAGAAGCAGAGCAACAGAGGTGGTGAAACATGGGTGCGGAATCGGACACGGGGAATCAGAGGTGGGGACTCAGAGGCCGGGAATCAGAGGCAGGGAATCAGAGGCAGGTTATCAGAGGCAGGGAATCAGAGGTGGGGAATCAGAGGCGGGGAATCAGAGGCGGGGAATCAGAGGCGGGGAATCAGAGGCGGGGAATCAGAGGCGGAGAATCAGAGGCGGGCAATCAGATGCAGGAAATCAGAGGCAGGGAATCAGAGGCAGGGAATCTGAGGCAGGGAATCTGTGGCAGGGATTCCGATGCGGGTTATCAGAAGGGGGAAATGAGATGTGGGAAACGAGATGCAGAGAAAGAGGCACGGAAATAGAGGCAGGGAAAGAGAGGCAGGGTATCTAGGCGGGTAATCAGAGGCGTGGAATCAGAGGCGGGGAATCAGAGACACAGAAAGAGAGGCGTGGAATCAGAGGTGCGGAATCAGAGCGGGTGAATCTGAGCCGGGAAATCAGAGGCGGTGAAACATGGGTGCGGAATCGGATGCTGGGAATCAGAAGTGGGGACTCAGAGGCAGGGAATCAGAGGCAGGGAATCAGAGGCAGGTTATCAGAGGCAGGGAATCAGAGGCGGGGAATCAGAGGCGAGGAATCAGAGGCGGGGAATCAGAGGCGGGGAATCAGAGGCGGGGAATCAGAGGCGGAGAATCAGAGGCGGGCAATCAGATGCAGGGAATCAGGGGCAGGGAATCAGAGGCAGAGAATCAGAAGCAGGGAATCTGATGCAGGGACTCAGAGGTGGGGAAACAGAGGCGAGGAATCAGAGGCAGGGAATCAGATGAAGGGAATCTGATGCAGGGAATCTGAGGCAGGGAATCTGTTGCAGGGAATCTGATGCGGGTTATCAGAAGGGGGAAATGAGATGTGGGAAACGAGATGCAGAGAAAGAGGCACGGAAATAGAGGAAGGGAAAGAGAGGCATGGAATCAGACGCGGGAAATCAGAGGCGGGGAATCAGAGGCGGGGAATCAGAGGCGGGGAATCAGAGGGGGGAATCAGAGGTGGGGAATCAGAGGTGGGGAATCAGAGGCGGGGAATCAGAGGCGGGCAATCAGATGCAGGGAATCTGAGGCAGGGAATCAGAGGCAGGGAATCAGAGGCAGGGAACCTAGGGCGGCGAATATGAGGTCTTGAATCAGAGGCGGGGAAACAGGCGGGTAAACAGAGGCGGGAATCAGAGGCAGGGAATCAGCCGTGGGGAATCAGAGGCAGGGAATCAGATGAAGGGAATCTGATGCAGGGAATCTGAGGCAGGGTATCTGAGGCAGGGAATCTATGGCAGGGAATCTGATGCGGGTTATCAGAAGTGGGAAATGAGATGTGGGAAACGAGATGCAGAGAAAGAGGCACGGAAATAGAGGCAGGGAAAGAGAGGCAGGGTATCAGATGCGGGTAATCAGAGGCGTGGAATCGGAGGCGGGGAATCAGAGACACAGAAAGAGAGGCGTGGAATCAGAGGTGCGGAATCAGAGCCGGTGAATCTGAGCCGGGAAAACAGAAGCAGAGCAACAGAGGCGGTGAAACATTGGTGCGGAATCGGACGCGGGGAATCAGAGGTGGGGACTCAGAGGCAGGGAATCAGAGGCAGGGAATCAGAGGCAGGTTATCAGAGGCAGGGAATCAGAGGCGGGGAATCAGAGGCGGGGAATCAGAGGCGGGGAATCAGAGGCGGGGAATCAGAGGCGGAGAATTAGAGGCAGGCAATCAGATGCAGGAAATCAGAGGCAGGGAATCAGAGGCAGGGAATCTGAGGCAGGGAATCAGAGGTGGGGAATCAGAGGCGGGGAATCAGAGGCAGGGAATCAGATGAAGGGAATCTGATGCAGGGAATCTGAGGCAGGGAATCTGAGGCAGGGAATCTGTGGCAGGGAATCTTATGCGGGTTATCAGAAGGGGGAAATGAGATGTGGGAAACGAGATGCAGAGAAAGAGGCACGGAAATAGAGGCAGGAAAAGAGAGGCAGGGAATCAGAGGCGGGGAATCAGAGGTGGGGAATCAGAGGCGGGGGATCAGAGGCGGGGAATCAGAGAGGGGAATCAGAGGTGGGGAATCAGAGGCGGGGAATCAGAGGCAGGGAATCAGAGGCAGGATATCAGAGGCGGCGAATCTGAGGCGTGGAATCAGAGGTGGGGAAAGAGATGTGGGGAAACGTAGGCCAGGAAAGTTGCTCGGAAATGGAGGCGGTGAATCAGAGGCGGGGAATCAGAGGCGGGGAATCAGAGGCGGGGAATCAGAGGCGTGGAATCAGAGTTGGGGAAAGAGACGTGGGGAAACAGGCGGGTAAACAGAAGCGGGTAAACATAGCTGCATCAATAGATGCAGCGAAAGAGATGGGCGAAACATAGTGGTTGGAACTTGTGTGTTGAAAATTAGGTACACAGAACAGATCAAACAGAGTTGTTGAAATTGAGGGAGGGAAAGAGAGGCACGGAAAGAGTGGAGGGGAAAGAGTGCAGGCAAAATAGAGGCATAGAGACAGAGGTGGGGAATCAGATGCGGGGAATCAGAGGCGGGGAATCAGAGGCAGGGAATCAGATGAAGGGAATCTGATGCAGGGAATCTGAGGCAGGGAATCTGTTGCAGGGAATCTGATGCGGGTTATCAGAAGGGGGAAATGAGATGTGGGAAACGAGATGCAGAGAAAGAGGCACGGAAATAGAGGAAGGGAAAGAGAGGCATGGAATCAGACGCGGGAAATCAGAGGCGGGGAATCAGAGGCGGGGAATCAGAGGCGGGGAATCAGAGGGGGGAATCTGAGGTGGGGAATCAGAGGCGGGGAATCAGAGGCGGGGAATCAGAGGCGGGCAATCAGATGCAGGGAATCTGAGGCAGGGAATCAGAGGCAGGGAATCAGAGGCAGGGAACCTAGGGCGGCGAATATGAGGTCTTGAATCAGAGGCGGGGAAACAGGCGGGTAAACAGAGGCGGGGAATCAGAGGCAGGGAATCAGCCGTGGGGAATCAGAGGCAGGGAATCAGATGAAGGGAATCTGATGCAGGGAATCTGAGGCGGGGAATCAGAGGCGGGGAATCAGAGGCGGGGAATCAGAGGCGGGGAATCAGAGGCGGAGAATTAGAGGCGGGCAATCAGATGCAGGAAATCAGAGGCAGGGAATCAGAGGCAGGGAATCAGAGGCAGGGAATCTGAGGCAGGGAATCAGAGGTGGGGAATCAGAGGCGGGGAATCAGAGGCAGGGAATCAGATGAAGGGAATCTGATGCAGGGAATCTGAGGCAGGGAATCTGAGGCAGGGAATCTGTGGCAGGGAATCTTATGCGGGTTATCAGAAGGGGGAAATGAGATGTGGGAAATGAGATGCAGAGAAAGAGGCACGGAAATAGAGGCAGGAAAAGAGAGGCAGGGAATCAGAGGCGGGGAATCAGAGGTGGGGAATCAGAGGCGGGGAATCAGAGGCGGGGAATCAGAGAGGGGAATCAGAGGTGGGGAATCAGAGGCGGGGAATCAGAGGCAGGGAATCAGAGGAGGGGAAAGAGATGTGGGGAAACGCAGGCCAGGAAAGTTGCTCGGAAAGGGAGGCGGTGAATCAGAGGCGGGGAATCAGAGGAGGGGAAAGAGATGTGGGGAAACGTAGGCCAGGAAAGTTGCTCGGAAAGGGAGGCGGTGAATCAGAGGCGGGGAATCAGAGGCGGGGAATCAGAGGCGGGGAATCAGAGGCGTGGAATCAGAGGTGGGGAAAGAGATGTTGGGAAACAGGCGGGTAAACAGAAGCGGGTAAACATAGCTGCATCAATAGATGCAGCGAAAGAGATGGGCGAAACATAGTGGTTGGAACTTGTGTGTTGAAAATTAGGTACACAGAACAGATCAAACAGAGTTGTTGAAATTGAGGGAGGGAAAGAGAGGCACGGAAAGAGTGGAGGGGAAAGAGTGCAGGCAAAATAGAGGCATAGAGACAGAGGTGGGGAATCAGATGCGGGGAATCAGAGGCGGGGAATCAGAGGCAGGGAATCAGATGAAGGGAATCTAATGCAGGGAAACTGAGGCAGGGAATCTGAGGCAGGGAATCGGAGGCAGGGAATCTGAGGCAGGGAATCAGTAAAAAGTTATCAGAGGCAGGGTATCAGAGGCGGAGAATCAGAGGTGGGGAATCAGAAGTGGGGAATCAGAGGTGGGGAATCAGAGGCGTGGAATCAGAGGCGGGGAATCAGAGGTGGGGAATCAGAAGTGGGGAATCAGAGGTGGGGAATCAGAGGCGGGGAATCAGAGGCGTGGAATCAGAGGCGGGCAATCAGAAGTGGGGAATCAGAGGCGGGGAATCAGAGGCAGGGAATCAGAGGCGGTGAATCAGAGGCGGGGAATCAGAGGCGGGGAATCAGAGGCGGGGAATCAGAAGTGGGGTATCAGAGGTGGGGAATCAGAGGCGGGGAATCAGAGGCGGGGAATCAGAGGCGGGCAATCAGATGCAGGGAATCAGAGGCAGGGAATCAGAGGCAGGGAACCAGACGCAGGGAATCAAATGAAGGGAATCTGATGCGGGGAATCTGAGGCAGGGAATCTGAGGCAGGGAATCTGTGCTGGGGAATCAGAGGAGGGAAAACAGGCGGTTAAACAGAGGCGGGTAAACATAGGCGGGGAATCAGAGGCGTGGAATCAGAGGCGGGAAATCAGAGGCGGGGAAAGATATGTGGGGAAAAGTAGGCCAGGAAAGTTGAGCGGAAAGGGAGGCATTGAATCAGAGGTGGGGAATCAGAGGCGGGGAATCAGAGGCGGGGAATCAGAGGCGGGGAATCAGAGGCAGGGAATCAGAGGCGGGGAATCAGAGGCGGAGAATCAGAGGCGGGCAATCAGATGCAGGGAATCAGAGGCAGGGAATCAGAGGCAGGGAATCAGAGGCAGGGAATCTGAGGCAGGGAATCTGAGGTGGGGAATCAGAGGCGGGGAAACAGGTGGGTAAACAGAGGCGGGTAAACATAGGCGGGGAATCAGAGGCGCGGAATCAGAGGCGGGGAATCAGAGGCAGGGAATCAGAGTCGGGGAATCAGAGGCGGGGAATCAGATGAGGGGAATCAGAGGTGGGGAATCAGAGGCGGGGTATCAGAGGAGGGGAATCAGAGGCGGGGAATCAGAGGCGGGGAATCAGAGGCGGGGAATCAGAGGCGTGCAATCAGAGGCGGGGAATCAGAGGCGGGGAATCAGAAGTGGGGAATCAGAGCTGGGGAATCAGAGGCGGGGAATCAGAGGCGGGCAATCAGATGCAGGGAATCTGAGGCAGGGAATCAGAGGCAGGGAATCAGAGGCAGGGAACCTAGGGCGGCGAATATGAGGTCTTGAATCAGAGGCGGGGAAACAGGCGGGTAAACAGAGGCGGGAATCAGAGGCAGGGAATCAGCCGTGGGGAATCAGAGGCAGGGAATCAGATGAAGGGAATCTGATGCAGGGAATCTGAGGCAGGGTATCTGAGGCAGGGAATCTATGGCAGGGAATCTGATGCGGGTTATCAGAAGTGGGAAATGAGATGTGGGAAACGAGATGCAGAGAAAGAGGCACGGAAATAGAGGCAGGGAAAGAGAGGCAGGGTATCAGATGCGGGTAATCAGAGGCGTGGAATCGGAGGCGGGGAATCAGAGACGCAGAAAGAGAGGCGTGGAATCAGAGGTGCGGAATCAGAGCCGGTGAATCTGAGCCGGGAAAACAGAAGCAGAGCAACAGAGGCGGTGAAACATTGGTGCGGAATCGGACGCGGGGAATCAGAGGTGGGGACTCAGAGGCAGGGAATCAGAGGCAGGGAATCAGAGGCAGGTTATCAGAGGCAGGGAATCAGAGGCGGGGAATCAGAGGCGGGGAATCAGAGGCGGGGAATCAGAGGCGGGGAATCAGAGGCGGAGAATTAGAGGCAGGCAATCAGATGCAGGAAATCAGAGGCAGGGAATCAGAGGCAGGGAATCAGAGGCAGGGAATCTGAGGCAGGGAATCAGAGGTGGGGAATCAGAGGCGGGGAATCAGAGGCAGGGAATCAGATGAAGGGAATCTGATGCAGGGAATCTGAGGCAGGGAATCTGAGGCAGGGAATCTGTGGCAGGGAATCTTATGCGGGTTATCAGAAGGGGGAAATGAGATGTGGGAAACGAGATGCAGAGAAAGAGGCACGGAAATAGAGGCAGGAAAAGAGAGGCAGGGAATCAGAGGCGGGGAATCAGAGGTGGGGAATCAGAGGCGGGGGATCAGAGGCGGGGAATCAGAGAGGGGAATCAGAGGTGGGGAATCAGAGGCGGGGAATCAGAGGCAGGGAATCAGAGGCAGGATATCAGAGGCGGCGAATCTGAGGCGTGGAATCAGAGGTGGGGAAAGAGATGTGGGGAAACGTAGGCCAGGAAAGTTGCTCGGAAATGGAGGCGGTGAATCAGAGGCGGGGAATCAGAGGCGGGGAATCAGAGGCGGGGAATCAGAGGCGTGGAATCAGAGTTGGGGAAAGAGACGTGGGGAAACAGGCGGGTAAACAGAAGCGGGTAAACATAGCTGCATCAATAGATGCAGCGAAAGAGATGGGCGAAACATAGTGGTTGGAACTTGTGTGTTGAAAATTAGGTACACAGAACAGATCAAACAGAGTTGTTGAAATTGAGGGAGGGAAAGAGAGGCACGGAAAGAGTGGAGGGGAAAGAGTGCAGGCAAAATAGAGGCATAGAGACAGAGGTGGGGAATCAGATGCGGGGAATCAGAGGCGGGGAATCAGAGGCAGGGAATCAGATGAAGGGAATCTGATGCAGGGAATCTGAGGCAGGGAATCTGTTGCAGGGAATCTGATGCGGGTTATCAGAAGGGGGAAATGAGATGTGGGAAACGAGATGCAGAGAAAGAGGCACGGAAATAGAGGAAGGGAAAGAGAGGCATGGAATCAGACGCGGGAAATCAGAGGCGGGGAATCAGAGGCGGGGAATCAGAGGCGGGGAATCAGAGGGGGGAATCTGAGGTGGGGAATCAGAGGCGGGGAATCAGAGGCGGGGAATCAGAGGCGGGCAATCAGATGCAGGGAATCTGAGGCAGGGAATCAGAGGCAGGGAATCAGAGGCAGGGAACCTAGGGCGGCGAATATGAGGTCTTGAATCAGAGGCGGGGAAACAGGCGGGTAAACAGAGGCGGGGAATCAGAGGCAGGGAATCAGCCGTGGGGAATCAGAGGCAGGGAATCAGATGAAGGGAATCTGATGCAGGGAATCTGAGGCGGGGAATCAGAGGCGGGGAATCAGAGGCGGGGAATCAGAGGCGGGGAATCAGAGGCGGAGAATTAGAGGCGGGCAATCAGATGCAGGAAATCAGAGGCAGGGAATCAGAGGCAGGGAATCAGAGGCAGGGAATCTGAGGCAGGGAATCAGAGGTGGGGAATCAGAGGCGGGGAATCAGAGGCAGGGAATCAGATGAAGGGAATCTGATGCAGGGAATCTGAGGCAGGGAATCTGAGGCAGGGAATCTGTGGCAGGGAATCTTATGCGGGTTATCAGAAGGGGGAAATGAGATGTGGGAAATGAGATGCAGAGAAAGAGGCACGGAAATAGAGGCAGGAAAAGAGAGGCAGGGAATCAGAGGCGGGGAATCAGAGGTGGGGAATCAGAGGCGGGGAATCAGAGGCGGGGAATCAGAGAGGGGAATCAGAGGTGGGGAATCAGAGGCGGGGAATCAGAGGCAGGGAATCAGAGGAGGGGAAAGAGATGTGGGGAAACGCAGGCCAGGAAAGTTGCTCGGAAAGGGAGGCGGTGAATCAGAGGCGGGGAATCAGAGGAGGGGAAAGAGATGTGGGGAAACGTAGGCCAGGAAAGTTGCTCGGAAAGGGAGGCGGTGAATCAGAGGCGGGGAATCAGAGGCGGGGAATCAGAGGCGGGGAATCAGAGGCGTGGAATCAGAGGTGGGGAAAGAGATGTTGGGAAACAGGCGGGTAAACAGAAGCGGGTAAACATAGCTGCATCAATAGATGCAGCGAAAGAGATGGGCGAAACATAGTGGTTGGAACTTGTGTGTTGAAAATTAGGTACACAGAACAGATCAAACAGAGTTGTTGAAATTGAGGGAGGGAAAGAGAGGCACGGAAAGAGTGGAGGGGAAAGAGTGCAGGCAAAATAGAGGCATAGAGACAGAGGTGGGGAATCAGATGCGGGGAATCAGAGGCGGGGAATCAGAGGCAGGGAATCAGATGAAGGGAATCTAATGCAGGGAAACTGAGGCAGGGAATCTGAGGCAGGGAATCGGAGGCAGGGAATCTGAGGCAGGGAATCAGTAAAAAGTTATCAGAGGCAGGGTATCAGAGGCGGAGAATCAGAGGTGGGGAATCAGAAGTGGGGAATCAGAGGTGGGGAATCAGAGGCGTGGAATCAGAGGCGGGGAATCAGAGGTGGGGAATCAGAAGTGGGGAATCAGAGGTGGGGAATCAGAGGCGGGGAATCAGAGGCGTGGAATCAGAGGCGGGCAATCAGAAGTGGGGAATCAGAGGCGGGGAATCAGAGGCAGGGAATCAGAGGCGGTGAATCAGAGGCGGGGAATCAGAGGCGGGGAATCAGAGGCGGGGAATCAGAAGTGGGGTATCAGAGGTGGGGAATCAGAGGCGGGGAATCAGAGGCGGGGAATCAGAGGCGGGCAATCAGATGCAGGGAATCAGAGGCAGGGAATCAGAGGCAGGGAACCAGACGCAGGGAATCAAATGAAGGGAATCTGATGCGGGGAATCTGAGGCAGGGAATCTGAGGCAGGGAATCTGTGCTGGGGAATCAGAGGCGGGAAAACAGGCGGTTAAACAGAGGCGGGTAAACATAGGCGGGGAATCAGAGGCGTGGAATCAGAGGCGGGAAATCAGAGGCGGGGAAAGATATGTGGGGAAAAGTAGGCCAGGAAAGTTGAGCGGAAAGGGAGGCATTGAATCAGAGGTGGGGAATCAGAGGCGGGGAATCAGAGGCGGGGAATCAGAGGCGGGGAATCAGAGGCAGGGAATCAGAGGCGGGGAATCAGAGGCGGAGAATCAGAGGCGGGCAATCAGATGCAGGGAATCAGAGGCAGGGAATCAGAGGCAGGGAATCAGAGGCAGGGAATCTGAGGCAGGGAATCTGAGGTGGGGAATCAGAGGCGGGGAAACAGGTGGGTAAACAGAGGCGGGTAAACATAGGCGGGGAATCAGAGGCGCGGAATCAGAGGCGGGGAATCAGAGGCAGGGAATCAGAGTCGGGGAATCAGAGGCGGGGAATCAGATGAGGGGAATCAGAGGTGGGGAATCAGAGGCGGGGTATCAGAGGAGGGGAATCAGAGGCGGGGAATCAGAGGCGGGGAATCAGAGGCGGGGAATCAGAGGCGTGCAATCAGAGGCGGGGAATCAGAGGCGGGGAATCAGAAGTGGGGAATCAGAGCTGGGGAATCAGAGGCGGGGAATCAGAATCAGCGAATCAGAGGCGGGGCAATCAGAGGTGGGGAATCAGAGGTGGGGAATCAGAGGCGGGGAATCAGAGGCGGTGAATCACAGGCGGGGAATCAGACGCGGGGAATCAGAGGCGGGGATCAGAAGTGGGGAATCAGAGGTGGGGAATCAGAGGCGGGGAATCAGAGGCAGGTAATCAGAGGCGGGCAATCAGATGCAGGGAATCAGAGGCAGGGAATCAGAGGCAGGGAATCTGAGGCAGGGAATCTGAGGCAGGGAATCTGAGGTGGGCAATCAGAGGCGGGAAAACAGGCGGGTAAACAGAGGCGGGTAAACATAGACGGGGAATCAGAGGCGGGGAATCAGAGGCGGGGAATCAGAGGCGGGGAATCAGAGGCGGGGAATCTGAGGCGGGGAATCAGATGCAGGGAATCAGAGGCGGGGAATCAGAGGCGGGGTATCAGAGGCGGGGAATCAGAGGCGCGGAATCAGAGGCGGGGAATCAGAGGCGTGGAATCAGAGACGGGGAATCAGAGGCGGGGAATCAGAAGTGGGGAATCAGAGGTGGGAAATCAGAGGCTGGGAATCAGAGGCGGTGAATCAGAGGCGGGGAATCAGAGGCAGGGTATCATAGGCGGGCAATCAGATGCAGGGAATCAGAGGCAGGGAATCAGAGGCAGGGAATCAGAGGCAGGGAACCTGAGATGGCGAATATGAGGTGGTGAATCAGAGGCGGGGAAACAGTCGGGTAAACAGAGGCGGGGAATCAGAGGCAGGGAATCAGCCGCGGGGAATCAGAGGCAGGGAATCAGATGAAGGGAATCTGATGCAGGGAATCTGAGGCAGGGTATCTGAGGCAGGAAATCTGTGGCAGGGAATCTGATGCGGGTTATCAGAAGGTGGAAATGAGATGTGGGAAACGAGATGCAGAGAAAGAGGCACGGAAATAGAGGCAGGGAAAGAGAGGCAGTGTATCAGAGGCGGGTAATCAGAGGCGTGGAATCAGAGGCGGGGAATCAGAGACAAGGAAAGAGAGGCGTGGAATCAGAGGTGCGGAATCAGAGCCGGTGAATCTGAGCCGGGAAATCAGAAGCAGAGCAACAGAGGTGGTGAAACATGGGTGCGGAATCGGACACGGGGAATCAGAGGCAGGGAATCAGAGGCAGGTTATCAGAGGCAGGGAATCAGAGGTGGGGAATCAGAGGCGGGGAATCAGAGGCGGGGAATCAGAGGCGGGGAATCAGAGGCGGGGAATCAGAGGCGGAGAATCAGAGGCGGGCAATCAGATGCAGGAAATCAGAGGCAGGGAATCAGAGGCAGGGAATCTGAGGCAGGGAATCTGTGGCAGGGATTCCGATGCGGGTTATCAGAAGGGGGAAATGAGATGTGGGAAACGAGATGCAGAGAAAGAGGCACGGAAATAGAGGCAGGGAAAGAGAGGCAGGGTATCTAGGCGGGTAATCAGAGGCGTGGAATCAGAGGCGGGGAATCAGAGACACAGAAAGAGAGGCGTGGAATCAGAGGTGCGGAATCAGAGCGGGTGAATCTGAGCCGGGAAATCAGAGGCGGTGAAACATGGGTGCGGAATCGGATGCTGGGAATCAGAAGTGGGGACTCAGAGGCAGGGAATCAGAGGCAGGGAATCAGAGGCAGGTTATCAGAGGCAGGGAATCAGAGGCGGGGAATCAGAGGCGAGGAATCAGAGGCGGGGAATCAGAGGCGGGGAATCAGAGGCGGGGAATCAGAGGCGGAGAATCAGAGGCGGGCAATCAGATGCAGGGAATCAGGGGCAGGGAATCAGAGGCAGAGAATCAGAAGCAGGGAATCTGATGCAGGGACTCAGAGGTGGGGAAACAGAGGCGAGGAATCAGAGGCAGGGAATCAGATGAAGGGAATCTGATGCAGGGAATCTGAGGCAGGGAATCTGTTGCAGGGAATCTGATGCGGGTTATCAGAAGGGGGAAATGAGATGTGGGAAACGAGATGCAGAGAAAGAGGCACGGAAATAGAGGAAGGGAAAGAGAGGCATGGAATCAGACGCGGGAAATCAGAGGCGGGGAATCAGAGGCGGGGAATCAGAGGCGGGGAATCAGAGGGGGGAATCAGAGGTGGGGAATCAGAGGTGGGGAATCAGAGGCGGGGAATCAGAGGCGGGCAATCAGATGCAGGGAATCTGAGGCAGGGAATCAGAGGCAGGGAATCAGAGGCAGGGAACCTAGGGCGGCGAATATGAGGTCTTGAATCAGAGGCGGGGAAACAGGCGGGTAAACAGAGGCGGGAATCAGAGGCAGGGAATCAGCCGTGGGGAATCAGAGGCAGGGAATCAGATGAAGGGAATCTGATGCAGGGAATCTGAGGCAGGGTATCTGAGGCAGGGAATCTATGGCAGGGAATCTGATGCGGGTTATCAGAAGTGGGAAATGAGATGTGGGAAACGAGATGCAGAGAAAGAGGCACGGAAATAGAGGCAGGGAAAGAGAGGCAGGGTATCAGATGCGGGTAATCAGAGGCGTGGAATCGGAGGCGGGGAATCAGAGACACAGAAAGAGAGGCGTGGAATCAGAGGTGCGGAATCAGAGCCGGTGAATCTGAGCCGGGAAAACAGAAGCAGAGCAACAGAGGCGGTGAAACATTGGTGCGGAATCGGACGCGGGGAATCAGAGGTGGGGACTCAGAGGCAGGGAATCAGAGGCAGGGAATCAGAGGCAGGTTATCAGAGGCAGGGAATCAGAGGCGGGGAATCAGAGGCGGGGAATCAGAGGCGGGGAATCAGAGGCGGGGAATCAGAGGCGGGGAATCAGAGGCGGAGAATTAGAGGCAGGCAATCAGATGCAGGAAATCAGAGGCAGGGAATCAGAGGCAGGGAATCAGAGGCAGGGAATCTGAGGCAGGGAATCAGAGGTGGGGAATCAGAGGCGGGGAATCAGAGGCAGGGAATCAGATGAAGGGAATCTGATGCAGGGAATCTGAGGCAGGGAATCTGAGGCAGGGAATCTGTGGCAGGGAATCTTATGCGGGTTATCAGAAGGGGGAAATGAGATGTGGGAAACGAGATGCAGAGAAAGAGGCACGGAAATAGAGGCAGGAAAAGAGAGGCAGGGAATCAGAGGCGGGGAATCAGAGGTGGGGAATCAGAGGCGGGGAATCAGAGGCGGGGAATCAGAGAGGGGAATCAGAGGTGGGGAATCAGAGGCGGGGAATCAGAGGCAGGGAATCAGAGGCAGGATATCAGAGGCGGCGAATCTGAGGCGTGGAATCAGAGGTGGGGAAAGAGATGTGGGGAAACGTAGGCCAGGAAAGTTGCTCGGAAATGGAGGCGGTGAATCAGAGGCGGGGAATCAGAGGCGGGGAATCAGAGGCGGGGAATCAGAGGCGTGGAATCAGAGTTGGGGAAAGAGATGTGGGGAAACAGGCGGGTAAACAGAAGCGGGTAAACATAGCTGCATCAATAGATGCAGCGAAAGAGATGGGCGAAACATAGTGGTTGGAACTTGTGTGTTGAAAATTAGGTACACAGAACAGATCAAACAGAGTTGTTGAAATTGAGGGAGGGAAAGAGAGGCACGGAAAGAGTGGAGGGGAAAGAGTGCAGGCAAAATAGAGGCATAGAGACAGAGGTGGGGAATCAGATGCGGGGAATCAGAGGCGGGGAATCAGAGGCAGGGAATCAGATGAAGGGAATCTGATGCAGGGAATCTGAGGCAGGGAATCTGTTGCAGGGAATCTGATGCGGGTTATCAGAAGGGGGAAATGAGATGTGGGAAACGAGATGCAGAGAAAGAGGCACGGAAATAGAGGAAGGGAAAGAGAGGCATGGAATCAGACGCGGGAAATCAGAGGCGGGGAATCAGAGGCGGGGAATCAGAGGCGGGGAATCAGAGGGGGGAATCTGAGGTGGGCAATCAGATGCAGGGAATCTGAGGCAGGGAATCAGAGGCAGGGAATCAGAGGCAGGGAACCTAGGGCGGCGAATATGAGGTCTTGAATCAGAGGCGGGGAAACAGGCGGGTAAACAGAGGCGGGGAATCAGAGGCAGGGAATCAGCCGTGGGGAATCAGAGGCAGGGAATCAGATGAAGGGAATCTGATGCAGGGAATCTGAGGCAGGGTATCTGAGGCAGGGAATCTATGGCAGGGAATCTGATGCGGGTTATCAGAAGTGGGAAATGAGATGTGGGAAACGAGATGCAGAGAAAGAGGCACGGAAATAGAGGCAGGGAAAGAGAGGCAGGGTATCAGATGCGGGTAATCAGAGGCGTGGAATCGGAGGCGGGGAATCAGAGACACAGAAAGAGAGGCGTGGAATCAGAGGTGCGGAATCAGAGCCGGTGAATCTGAGCCGGGAAAACAGAAGCAGAGCAACAGAGGCGGTGAAACATTGGTGCGGAATCGGACGCGGGGAATCAGAGGTGGGGACTCAGAGGCAGGGAATCAGAGGCAGGGAATCAGAGGCAGGTTATCAGAGGCAGGGAATCAGAGGCGGGGAATCAGAGGCGGGGAATCAGAGGCGGGGAATCAGAGGCGGGGAATCAGAGGCGGGGAATCAGAGGCGGAGAATTAGAGGCAGGCAATCAGATGCAGGAAATCAGAGGCAGGGAATCAGAGGCAGGGAATCAGAGGCAGGGAATCTGAGGCAGGGAATCAGAGGTGGGGAATCAGAGGCGGGGAATCAGAGGCAGGGAATCAGATGAAGGGAATCTGATGCAGGGAATCTGAGGCAGGGAATCTGAGGCAGGGAATCTGTGGCAGGGAATCTTATGCGGGTTATCAGAAGGGGGAAATGAGATGTGGGAAACGAGATGCAGAGAAAGAGGCACGGAAATAGAGGCAGGAAAAGAGAGGCAGGGAATCAGAGGCGGGGAATCAGAGGTGGGGAATCAGAGGCGGGGAATCAGAGGCGGGGAATCAGAGAGGGGAATCAGAGGTGGGGAATCAGAGGCGGGGAATCAGAGGCAGGGAATCAGAGGCAGGATATCAGAGGCGGCGAATCTGAGGCGTGGAATCAGAGGTGGGGAAAGAGATGTGGGGAAACGTAGGCCAGGAAAGTTGCTCGGAAATGGAGGCGGTGAATCAGAGGCGGGGAATCAGAGGCGGGGAATCAGAGGCGTGGAATCAGAGTTGGGGAAAGAGACGTGGGGAAACAGGCGGGTAAACAGAAGCGGGTAAACATAGCTGCATCAATAGATGCAGCGAAAGAGATGGGCGAAACATAGTGGTTGGAACTTGTGTGTTGAAAATTAGGTACACAGAACAGATCAAACAGAGTTGTTGAAATTGAGGGAGGGAAAGAGAGGAACGGAAAGAGTGGAGGGGAAAGAGTGCAGGCAAAATAGAGGCATAGAGACAGAGGTGGGGAATCAGATGCGGGGAATCAGAGGCGGGGAATCAGAGGCAGGGAATCAGATGAGGGGAATCTAATGCAGGGAAACTGAGGCAGGGAATCTGAGGCAGGGAATCGGAGGCAGGGAATCAGTAAAAAGTAATCAGAGGTAGGGTATCAGAGGCGGAGAATCAGAGGTGGGGAATCAGAAGTGGGGAATAAGAGGTGGGGAATCTGAGGCGTGGAATCAGAGGCGGGGAATCAGAGGTGGGGAATCAGAAGTGGGGAATCAGAGGTGGGGAATCAGAGGCGGGGAATCAGAGGCGTGGAATCAGAGGCGGGCAATCAGAAGTGGGGAATCAGAGGCGGGGAATCAGAGGCAGGGAATCAGAGGCGGTGAATCAGATGCGGGGAATCAGAGGCGGGGAATCAGAGGCGGGGAATCAGAAGTGGTGTATCAGAGGTGGGGAATCAGAGGCGGGGAATCAGAGGCGGGGAATCAGAGGCGGGCAATCAGATGCAGGGAATCAGAGGCAGGGAATCAGAGGCAGGGAACC
Organism: Narcine bancroftii; assembly: GCF_036971445.1. NCBI lineage: Eukaryota > Metazoa > Chordata > Chondrichthyes > Torpediniformes > Narcinidae > Narcine > Narcine bancroftii. Next base: position 145,798,249 of record NC_091472.1, on the reverse strand, counting down.
AGATGCAGGGAATCAAATGAAGGGAATCTGATGCGGGGAATCTGAGGCAGGGAATCTGAGGCAGGGAATCTGTGGTGGGGAATCAGAGGCGGGAAAACAGGCTGTTAAACAGAGGCGGGTAAACATAGGCGGGGAATCAGAGGCGTGGAATCAGAGGCGGGAAATCAGAGGCGGGGAAAGATATGTGGGGAAAAGTAGGCCAGGAAAGTTGAGCGGAAAGGGAGGCATTGAATCAGAGGTGGGGAATCAGAGGCGGGGAATCAGAGGCGGGGAATCAGAGGCGGGGAATCAGAGGCAGGGAATCAGAAGCGGGGAATCAGAGGTGGGGAATCAGAGGCGGGGATTCAGAGGCGGAGAATCAGAGGCGCGCAATCAGATGCAGGGAATCAGAGGCAGGGAATCAGAGGCAGGGAATCAGAGGCAGGGAATCTGAGGCAGGGAATCTGAGGTGGGGAATCAGAGGCGGGGAAACAGGTGGGTAAACAGAGGCGGGTAAACATAGGCGGGGAATCAGAGGCGCGGAATCAGAGGCGGGGAATCAGAGGCAGGGAATCAGAGTCGGGGAATCAGAGGCGGGGAATCAGATGAGGGGAATCAGAGGTGGGGAATCAGAGGCGGGGTATCAGAGGAGGGGAATCAGAGACGGGGAATCAGAGGCGGGGAATCAGAGGCGGGGAATCAGAGGCGTGCAATCAGAGGCGGGGAATCTGAGGCGGGGAATCAGAAGTGGGGAATCAGAGCTGGGGAATCAGAGGCGGGGAATCAGAATCAGCGAATCAGAGGCGGGGCAATCAGAGGTGGGGAATCAGAGGTGGGGAATCAGAGGCGGGGAATCAGAGGCGGTGAATCACAGGCGGGGAATCAGACGAGGGGAATCAGAGGCGGGGAATCAGAAGTGGGGAATCAGAGGTGGGAAATCAGAGGCGGGGAATCAGAGGCAGGTAATCAGAGGCGGGCAATCAGATGCAGGGAATCAGAGGCAGGGAATCAGAGGCAGGGAATCTGAGGCAGGGAATCTGAGCCAGGGAATCTGAGGTGGGCAATCAGAGGCGGGAAAACAGGCGGGTAAACAGAGGCGGGTAAACATAGACGGGGAATCAGAGGCGGGGAATCAGAGGCGGGGAATCAGAGGCGGGGAATCAGAGTCGGGGAATCAGAGGCGGGGAATCTGAGGCGGGGAATCAGATGCAGGGAATCAGAGGCGGGGAATCAGAGGCGGGGTATCAGAGGCGGGGAATCAGAGGCGCGGAATCAGAGGCGGGGAATCAGAGGCGTGGAATCAGAGACGGGGAATCAGAGGCGGGGAATCAGAAGTGGGGAATCAGAGGTGGGAAATCAGAGGCTGGGAATCAGAGGCGGTGAATCAGAGGCGGGGAATCAGAGGCAGGGTATCAGAGGCGGGCAATCAGATGCAGGGAATCAGAGGCAGGGAATCAGAGGCAGGGAATCAGAGGCAGGGAACCTGAGATGGCGAATATGAGGTGGTGAATCAGAGGCGGTGAAACAGTCGGGTAAACAGAGGCGGGGAATCAGAGGCAGGGAATCAGCCGCGGGGAATCAGAGGCAGGGAATCAGATGAAGGGAATCTGATGCAGGGAATCTGAGGCAGGGTATCTGAGGCAGGAAATCTGTGGCAGGGAATCTGATGCGGGTTATCAGAAGGTGGAAATGAGATGTGGGAAACGAGATGCAGAGAAAGAGGCACGGAAATAGAGGCAGGGAAAGAGAGGCAGGGTATCAGAGGCGGGTAATCAGAGGCGTGGAATCAGAGGCGGGGAATCAGAGACACAGAAAGAGAGGCGTGGAATCAGAGGTGCGGAATCAGAGCCGGTGAATCTGAGCCGGGAAATCAGAAGCAGAGCAACAGAGGTGGTGAATCATGGGTGCGGAATCGGACACGGGGAATCAGAGGTGGGGACTCAGAGGCCGGGAATCAGAGGCAGGGAATCAGAGGCAGGTTATCAGAGGCAGGGAATCAGAGGTGTGGAATCAGAGGCGGGGAATCAGAGGCGGCGAATCAGAGGCGGGGAATCAGAGGCGGGGTATCAGAGGCGGAGAATCAGAGGCGGGCAATCAGATGCAGGAAATCAGAGGCAGGGAATCAGAGGCAGGGAATCAGAGGCAGGGAATCTGAGGCAGGGAATCAGAGGTGGGGAATCAGAGGCGGGGAATCAGAGACAGGGAATCAGATGAAGGGAATCTGATGCAGGGAATCTGAGGCAGGGAATCTGAGGCAGGGAATCTGTGGCAGGGAATGTGATGCGGGTTATCAGAAGGGGGAAATGAGATGTGGGAAACGAGATGCAGAGAAAGAGGCACGGAAATAGAGGCAGGGAAAGAGTAGCAGGGAATCAGAGGCGGGGAATCAGAGGGGGGAATCAGAGGTGGGGAATCAGAGGCAGGGAATCAGAGACAGGGAATCAGAGGCGGGAAATCAGAGGCGGCGAATCTGAGGCGTGGAATCAGAGGTGGGGAAAGAGATGTGGGGAAACGTAGGCCAGGAAAGTTGCGCGGAAAGGGAGACGGTGAATCAGAGGCGGGGAATCAGAGGCGGGGAATCAGAGGCGTGGAATCAGAGGTGGGGAAAGAGATGTGGGGAAACAGGCGGGTAAACAGAAGCGCATAAACATAGCTGCATAAATAGAGGCAGCGAAAGAGATGGGCGAAACATAGTGGTTGGAACTTGTGTGTTGAAAATTAGGTACACGGAACAGATCAAACAGAGTTGTTGAAATTGAGGGAGGGAAAGAGAGGCACAGAAAGAGTGGAGGGGAAAGAGTGCAGGCAAAATAGAGGCGTAGAGACAGAGGTGGGGAATCAGAGGTGGGGAATCAGAGGCGGGGAATCAGAGGCAGGGAATCAGATGAAGGGAATCTGATGCAGGGAATCTGAGGCAGGGAATCTGAGGCAGGGAATCGGAGGCAGGGAATCTGAGGCAGGGAATCAGTAAAAAGTTATCAGAGGCAGGGTATCAGAGGCGGAGAATCAGAGGTGGGGAATCAGAAGTGGGGAATCAGAGGTGGGGAATCAGAAGTGGGGAATCAGAGGTGGGGAATCAGAGGCGGGGAATCAGAGGCATGGAATCAGAGGCGGGCAATCAGAAGTGGGGAATCAGAGGCGGGGAATCAGAGGCGGGGAATCAGAGGCGGTGAATCAGAGGCGGGGAATCAGAGGCGGGGAATCAGAGGCGGGGAATCAGAAGTGGGGAATCAGAGGTGGGGAATCAGAGGCGGGGAATCAGAGGCGGGGAATCAGAGGCGGGCAATCAGATGCAGGGAATCAGAGGCAGGGAATCAGACGCTGAGAATCAAATGAAGGGAATCTGATGCAGGGAATCTGAGGCAGGGAATCTGAGGCAGGGAATCTGTGGTGGGGAATCAGAGGCGGGAAAACAGGCGGGTAAACAGAGGCGGGTAAACATAGGCGGGGAATCAGAGGCAGGGAATCAGAGGAGGGGAAAGAGATGTGGGGAAACGTAGGCCAGGAAAGTTGCTCGGAAAGGGAGGCGGTGAATCAGAGGCGGGGAATCAGAGGAGGGGAAAGAGATGTGGGGAAACGTAGGCCAGGAAAGTTGCTCGGAAAGGGAGGCGGTGAATCAGAGGCGGGGAATCAGAGGCGGGGAATCAGAGGCGGGGAATCAGAGGCGTGGAATCAGAGGTGGGGAAAGAGATGTGGGGAAACAGGCGGGTAAACAGAAGCGGGTAAACATAGCTGCATCAATAGATGCAGCGAAAGAGATGGGCGAAACATAGTGGTTGGAACTTGTGTGTTGAAAATTAGGTACACAGAACAGATAAAACAGAGTTGTTGAAATTGAGGGAGGGAAAGAGAGGCACGGAAAGAGTGGAGGGGAAAGAGTGCAGGCAAAATAGAGGCATAGAGACAGAGGTGGGGAATCAGATGCGTGGAATCAGAGGCGGGGAATCAGAGGCAGGGAATCAGATGAAGGGAATCTAATGCAGGGAAACTGAGGCAGGGAATCTGAGGCAGGGAATCGGAGGAAGGGAATCTGAGGCAGGGAATCAGTAAAAAGTTATCAGAGGCAGGGTATCAGAGGCGGAGAATCAGAGGTGGGGAATCAGAAGTGGGGAATCAGAGGCGTGGAATCAGAGGTGGGGAAAGAGATGTGGGGAAACAGGCGGGTAAACAGAAGCGCGTAAACATAGCTGCATAAATAGAGGCAGCGAAAGAGATGGGCGAAACATAGTGGTTGGAACTTGTGTGTTGAAAATTAGGTACACAGAACAGATCAAACAGAGTTGTTGAAATTGAGGGAGGGAAAGAGAGGCACAGAAAGAGTGGAGGGGAAAGAGTGCAGGCAAAATAGAGGCGTAGAGACAGAGGTGGGGAATCAGAGGTGGGGAATCAGAGGCGGGGAATCAGAGGCAGGGAATCAGATGAAGGGAATCTGATGCAGGGAATCTGAGGCAGGGAATCTGAGGCAGGGAATCGGAGGCAGGGAATCTGAGGCAGGGAATCAGTAAAAAGTTATCAGAGGCAGGGTATCAGAGGCGGAGAATCAGAGGTGGGGAATCAGAAGTGGGGAATCAGAGGTGGGGAATCAGAAGTGGGGAATCAGAGGTGGGGAATCAGAGGCGGGGAATCAGAGGCATGGAATCAGAGGCGGGCAATCAGAAGTGGGGAATCAGAGGCGGGGAATCAGAGGCGGGGAATCAGAGGCGGTGAATCAGAGGCGGGGAATCAGAGGCGGGGAATCAGAGGCGGGGAATCAGAAGTGGGGAATCAGAGGTGGGGAATCAGAGGCGGGGAATCAGAGGTGGGGAATCAGAGGCGGGCAATCAGATGCAGGGAATCAGAGGCAGGGAATCAGACGCTGAGAATCAAATGAAGGGAATCTGATGCAGGGAATCTGAGGCAGGGAATCTGAGGCAGGGAATCTGTGGTGGGGAATCAGAGGCGGGAAAACAGGCGGGTAAACAGAGGCGGGTAAACATAGGCGGGGAATCAGAGGCAGGGAATCAGAGCAGGGGAAAGAGATGTGGGGAAACGTAGGCCAGGAAAGTTGCTCGGAAAAGGAGGCGGTGAATCAGAGGCGGGGAATCAGAGGAGGGGAAAGAGATGTGGGGAAACGTAGGCCAGGAAAGTTGCTCGGAAAGGGAGGCGGTGAATCAGAGGCGGGGAATCAGAGGCGGGGAATCAGAGGCGGGGAATCAGAGGCGTGGAATCAGAGGTGGGGAAAGAGATGTGGGGAAACAGGCGGGTAAACAGAAGCGGGTAAACATAGCTGCATCAATAGATGCAGCGAAAGAGATGGGCGAAACATAGTGGTTGGAACTTGTGTGTTGAAAATTAGGTACACAGAACAGATAAAACAGAGTTGTTGAAATTGAGGGAGGGAAAGAGAGGCACGGAAAGAGTGGAGGGGAAAGAGTGCAGGCAAAATAGAGGCATAGAGACAGAGGTGGGGAATCAGATGCGGGGAATCAGAGGCGGGGAATCAGAGGCAGGGAATCAGATGAAGGGAATCTAATGCAGGGAAACTGAGGCAGGGAATCTGAGGCAGGGAATCGGAGGCAGGGAATCTGAGGCAGGGAATCAGTAAAAAGTTATCAGAGGCAGGGTATCAGAGGCGGAGAATCAGAGGTGGGGAATCAGAAGTGGGGAATCAGAGGTGGGGAATCAGAGGCGTGGAATCAGAGGCGGGGAATCAGAGGTGGGGAATCAGAGGCGTGGAATCAGAGGCGGGCAATCAGAAGTGGGGAATCAGAGGCGGGGAATCAGAGGCAGGGAATCAGAGGCGGTGAATCAGAGGCGGGGAATCAGAGGCGGGGAATCAGAGGCGGGGAATCAGAAGTGGGGTATCAGAGGTGGGGAATCAGAGGCGGGGAATCAGAGGCGGGGAATCAGAGGCGGGCAATCAGATGCAGGGAATCAGAGGCAGGGAATCAGAGGCAGGGAACCAGACGCAGGGAATCAAATGAAGGGAATCTGATGCGGGGAATCTGAGGCAGGGAATCTGAGGCAGGGAATCTGTGGTGGGGAATCAGAGGCGGGAAAACAGGCGGTTAAACAGAGGCGGGTAAACATAGGCGGGGAATCAGAGGCGTGGAATCAGAGGCGGGAAATCAGAGGCGGGGAAAGATATGTGGGGAAAAGTAGGCCAGGAAAGTTGAGCGGAAAGGGAGGCATTGAATCAGAGGTGGGGAATCAGAGGCGGGGAATCAGAGGCGGGGAATCAGAGGCGGGGAATCAGAGGCAGGGAATCAGAGGCGGGGAATCAGAGGCGGAGAATCAGAGGCGGGCAATCAGATGCAGGGAATCAGAGGCAGGGAATCAGAGGCAGGGAATCAGAGGCAGGGAATCTGAGGCAGGGAATCTGAGGTGGGGAATCAGAGGCGGGGAAACAGGTGGGTAAACAGAGGCGGGTAAACATAGGCGGGGAATCAGAGGCGCGGAATCAGAGGTGGGGAATCAGAGGCAGGGAATCAGAGTCGGGGAATCAGAGGCGGGGAATCAGATGAGGGGAATCAGAGGTGGGGAATCAGAGGCGGGGTATCAGAGGAGGGGAATCAGAGGCGGGGAATCAGAGGCGGGGAATCAGAGGCGGGGAATCAGAGGCGTGCAATCAGAGGCGGGGAATCAGAGGCGGGGAATCAGAAGTGGGGAATCAGAGCTGGGGAATCAGAGGCGGGGAATCAGAATCAGCGAATCAGAGGCGGGGCAATCAGAGGTGGGGAATCAGAGGTGGGGAATCAGAGGCGGGGAATCAGAGGCGGTGAATCACAGGCGGGGAATCAGACGCGGGGAATCAGAGGCGGGGATCAGAAGTGGGGAATCAGAGGTGGGGAATCAGAGGCGGGGAATCAGAGGCAGGTAATCAGAGGCGGGCAATCAGATGCAGGGAATCAGAGGCAGGGAATCAGAGGCAGGGAATCTGAGGCAGGGAATCTGAGGCAGGGAATCTGAGGTGGGCAATCAGAGGCGGGAAAACAGGCGGGTAAACAGAGGCGGGTAAACATAGACGGGGAATCAGAGGCGGGGAATCAGAGGCGGGGAATCAGAGGCGGGGAATCAGAGGCGGGGAATCTGAGGCGGGGAATCAGATGCAGGGAATCAGAGGCGGGGAATCAGAGGCGGGGTATCAGAGGCGGGGAATCAGAGGCGCGGAATCAGAGGCGGGGAATCAGAGGCGTGGAATCAGAGACGGGGAATCAGAGGCGGGGAATCAGAAGTGGGGAATCAGAGGTGGCAAATCAGAGGCTGGGAATCAGAGGCGGTGAATCAGAGGCGGGGAATCAGAGGCAGGGTATCATAGGCGGGCAATCAGATGCAGGGAATCAGAGGCAGGGAATCAGAGGCAGGGAATCAGAGGCAGGGAACCTGAGATGGCGAATATGAGGTGGTGAATCAGAGGCGGGGAAACAGTCGGGTAAACAGAGGCGGGGAATCAGAGGCAGGGAATCAGCCGCGGGGAATCAGAGGCAGGGAATCAGATGAAGGGAATCTGATGCAGGGAATCTGAGGCAGGGTATCTGAGGCAGGAAATCTGTGGCAGGGAATCTGATGCGGGTTATCAGAAGGTGGAAATGAGATGTGGGAAACGAGATGCAGAGAAAGAGGCACGGAAATAGAGGCAGGGAAAGAGAGGCAGGGTATCAGAGGCGGGTAATCAGAGGCGTGGAATCAGAGGCGGGGAATCAGAGACAAGGAAAGAGAGGCGTGGAATCAGAGGTGCGGAATCAGAGCCGGTGAATCTGAGCCGGGAAATCAGAAGCAGAGCAACAGAGGTGGTGAAACATGGGTGCGGAATCGGACACGGGGAATCAGAGGTGGGGACTCAGAGGCCGGGAATCAGAGGCAGGGAATCAGAGGCAGGTTATCAGAGGCAGGGAATCAGAGGTGGGGAATCAGAGGCGGGGAATCAGAGGCGGGGAATCAGAGGCGGGGAATCAGAGGCGGGGAATCAGAGGCGGAGAATCAGAGGCGGGCAATCAGATGCAGGAAATCAGAGGCAGGGAATCAGAGGCAGGGAATCTGAGGCAGGGAATCTGTGGCAGGGATTCCGATGCGGGTTATCAGAAGGGGGAAATGAGATGTGGGAAACGAGATGCAGAGAAAGAGGCACGGAAATAGAGGCAGGGAAAGAGAGGCAGGGTATCTAGGCGGGTAATCAGAGGCGTGGAATCAGAGGCGGGGAATCAGAGACACAGAAAGAGAGGCGTGGAATCAGAGGTGCGGAATCAGTGCGGGTGAATCTGAGCCGGGAAATCAGAGGCGGTGAAACATGGGTGCGGAATCGGATGCGGGGAATCAGAAGTGGGGACTCAGAGGCAGGGAATCAGAGGCAGGGAATCAGAGGCAGGTTATCAGAGGCAGGGAATCAGAGGCGGGGAATCAGAGGCGAGGAATCAGAGGCGGGGAATCAGCGGCGGGGAATCAGAGGCGGGGAATCAGAGGCGGAGAATCAGAGGCGGGCAATCAGATGCAGGGAATCAGGGGCAGGGAATCAGAGGCAGAGAATCAGAGGCAGGGAATCTGAGGCAGGGACTCAGAGGTGGGGAAACAGAGGCGGGGAATCAGAGGCAGGGAATCAGATGAAGGGAATCTGATGCAGGGAATCTGAGGCAGGGAATCTGTTGCAGGGAATCTGATGCGGGTTATCAGAAGGGGGAAATGAGATGTGGGAAACGAGATGCAGAGAAAGAGGCACGGAAATAGAGGAAGGGAAAGAGAGGCATGGAATCAATCGCGGGAAATCAGAGGCGGGGAATCAGAGGCGGGGAATCAGAGGCGGGGAATCAGAGGGGGGAATCAGAGGTGGGGAATCAGAGGCGGGGAATCAGAGGCGGGGAATCAGAGGCGGGCAATCAGATGCAGGGAATCTGAGGCAGGGAATCAGAGGCAGGGAATCAGAGGCAGGGAACCTAGGGCGGCGAATATGAGGTCTTGAATCAGAGGCGGGGAAACAGGCGGGTAAACAGAGGTGGGGAATCAGAGGCAGGGAATCAGCCGTGGGGAATCAGAGGCAGGGAATCAGATGAAGGGAATCTGATGCAGGGAATCTGAGGCAGGGTATCTGAGGCAGGGAATCTATGGCAGGGAATCTGATGCGGGTTATCAGAAGTGGGAAATGAGATGTGGGAAACGAGATGCAGAGAAAGAGGCACGGAAATAGAGGCAGGGAAAGAGAGGCAGGATATCAGATGCGGGTAATCAGAGGCGTGGAATCAGAGACACAGAAAGAGAGGCGTGGAATCAGAGGTGCGGAATCAGAGCCGGTGAATCTGAGCCGGGAAAACAGAAGCAGAGCAACAGAGGCGGTGAAACATTGGTGCGGAATCGGACGCGGGGAATCAGAGGTGGGGAATCAGAGGCAGGGAATCAGATGAAGGGAATCTGATGCAGGGAATCTGAGGCAGGGTATCTGAGGCAGGGAATCTATGGCAGGGAATCTGATGCGGGTTATCAGAAGTGGGAAATGAGATGTGGGAAACGAGATGCAGAGAAAGAGGCACGGAAATAGAGGCAGGGAAAGAGAGGCAGGATATCAGATGCGGGTAATCAGAGGCGTGGAATCAGAGACACAGAAAGAGAGGCGTGGAATCAGAGGTGCGGAATCAGAGCCGGTGAATCTGAGCCGGGAAAACAGAAGCAGAGCAACAGAGGCGGTGAAACATTGGTGCGGAATCGGACGCGGGGAATCAGAGGTGGGGACTCAGAGGCAGGGAATCAGAGGCAGGGAATCAGAGGCAGGTTATCAGAGGCAGGGAATCAGAGGCGGGGAATCAGAGGCGGGGAATCAGAGGCGGGGAATCAGAGGCGGGGAATCAGAGGCGGGGAATCAGAGGCGGAGAATTAGAGGCAGGCAATCAGATGCAGGAAATCAGAGGCAGGGAATCAGAGGCAGGGAATCAGAGGCAGGGAATCTGAGGCAGGGAATCAGAGGTGGGGAATCAGAGGCGGGGAATCAGAGGCAGGGAATCAGATGAAGGGAATCTGATGCAGGGAATCTGAGGCAGGGAATCTGAGGCAGGGAATCTGTGGCAGGGAATCTTATGCGGGTTATCAGAAGGGGGAAATGAGATGTGGGAAACGAGATGCAGAGAAAGAGGCACGGAAATAGAGGCAGGAAAAGAGAGGCAGGGAATCAGAGGCGGGGAATCAGAGGTGGGGAATCAGAGGCGGGGAATCAGAGGCGGGGAATCAGAGAGGGGAATCAGAGGTGGGGAATCAGAGGCGGGGAATCAGAGGCAGGGAATCAGAGGCAGGATATCAGAGGCGGCGAATCTGAGGCGTGGAATCAGAGGTGGGGAAAGAGATGTGGGGAAACGTAGGCCAGGAAAGTTGCTCGGAAATGGAGGCGGTGAATCAGAGGCGGGGAATCAGAGGCGGGGAATCAGAGGCGGGGAATCAGAGGCGTGGAATCAGAGTTGGGGAAAGAGACGTGGGGAAACAGGCGGGTAAACAGAAGCGGGTAAACATAGCTGCATCAATAGATGCAGCGAAAGAGATGGGCGAAACATAGTGGTTGGAACTTGTGTGTTGAAAATTAGGTACACAGAACAGATCAAACAGAGTTGTTGAAATTGAGGGAGGGAAAGAGAGGCACGGAAAGAGTGGAGGGGAAAGAGTGCAGGCAAAATAGAGGCATAGAGACAGAGGTGGGATATCAGATGCGGGGAATCAGAGGCGGGGAATCAGAGGCAGGGAATCAGATGAGGGGAATCTAATGCAGGGAATCTGAGGCAGGGAATCTGTTGCAGGGAATCTGATGCGGGTTATCAGAAGGGGGAAATGAGATGTGGGAAACGAGATGCAGAGAAAGAGGCACGGAAATAGAGGAAGGGAAAGAGAGGCATGGAATCAGACGCGGGAAATCAGAGGCGGGGAATCAGAGGCGGGGAATCAGAGGCGGGGAATCAGAGGGGGGAATCAGAGGTGGGGAATCAGAGGCGGGGAATCAGAGGCGGGGAATCAGAGGCGGGCAATCAGATGCAGGGAATCTGAGGCAGGGAATCAGAGGCAGGGAATCAGAGGCAGGGAACCTGGGGCGGCGAATATGAGGTCTTGAATCAGAGGCGGGGAAACAGGCGGGTAAACAGAGGTGGGGAATCAGAGGCAGGGAATCAGCCGTGGGGAATCAGAGGCAGGGAATCAGATGAAGGGAATCTGATGCAGGGAATCTGAGGCAGGGTATCTGAGGCAGGGAATCTATGGCAGGGAATCTGATGCGGGTTATCAGAAGTGGGAAATGAGATGTGGGAAACGAGATGCAGAGAAAGAGGCACGGAAATAGAGGCAGGGAAAGAGAGGCAGGGTATCTGATGCGGGTAATCAGAGGCGTGGAATCGGAGGCGGGGAATCAGAGACACAGAAAGAGAGGCGTGGAATCAGAGGTGCGGAATCAGAGCCGGTGAATCTGAGCCGGGAAAACAGAAGCAGAGCAACAGAGGCGGTGAAACATTGGTGCGGAATCGGACGCGGGGAATCAGAGGTGGGGACTCAGAGGCAGGGAATCAGAGGCAGGGATTCAGAGGCAGGTTATCAGAGGCAGGGAATCAGAGGCGGGGAATCAGAGGCGGGGAATCAGAGGCGGGGAATCAGAGGCGGGGAATCAGAGGCGGGGAATCAGAGGCGGAGAATTAGAGGCAGGCAATCAGATGCAGGAAATCAGAGGCAGGGAATCAGAGGCAGGGAATCAGAGGCAGGGAATCTGAGGCAGGGAATCAGAGGTGGGGAATCAGAGGCGGGGAATCAGAGGCAGGGAATCAGATGAAGGGAATCTGATGCAGGGAATCTGAGGCAGGGAATCTGAGGCAGGGAATCTGTGGCAGGGAATCTTATGCGGGTTATCAGAAGGGGGAAATGAGATGTGGGAAACGAGATGCAGAGAAAGAGGCACGGAAATAGAGGCAGGAAAAGAGAGGCAGGGAATCAGAGGCGGGGAATCAGAGGTGGGGAATCAGAGGCGGGGAATCAGAGGCGGGGAATCAGAGAGGGGAATCAGAGGTGGGGAATCAGAGGCGGGGAATCAGAGGCAGGGAATCAGAGGCAGGATATCAGAGGCGGCGAATCTGAGGCGTGGAATCAGAGGTGGGGAAAGAGATGTGGGGAAACGTAGTCCAGGAAAGTTGCTCGGAAATGGAGGCGGTGAATCAGAGGCGGGGAATCAGAGGCGGGGAATCAGAGGCGGGGAATCAGAGGCGTGGAATCAGAGTTGGGGAAAGAGACGTGGGGAAACAGGCGGGTAAACAGAAGCGGGTAAACATAGCTGCATCAATAGATGCAGCGAAAGAGATGGGCGAAAAATAGTGGTTGGAACTTGTGTGTTGAAAATTAGGTACACAGAGCAGATCAAACAGAGTTGTTGAAATTGAGGGAGGGAAAGAGAGGCACGGAAAGAGTGGAGGGGAAAGAGTGCAGGCAAAATAGAGGCATAGAGACAGAGGTGGGGAATCAGATGCTGGGAATCAGAGGCGGGGAATCAGAGGCAGGGAATCAGATGAGGGGAATCTAATGCAGGGAAACTGAGGCAGGGAATCTGAGGCAGGGAATCGGAGGCAGGGAATCTGAGGCAGGGAATTAGTAAAAAGTAATCAGAGGTAGGGTATCAGAGGCGGAGAATCAGAGGTGGGGAATCAGAAGTGGGGAATAAGAGGTGGGGAATCTGAGGCGTGGAATCAGAGGCGGGGAATCAGAGGTGGGGAATCAGAAGTGGGGAATCAGAGGTGGGGAATCAGAGGCGGGGAATCAGAGGCGTGGAATCAGAGGCGGGCAATCAGAAGTGGGGAATCAGAGGCGGGGAATCAGAGGCAGGGAATCAGAGGCGGTGAATCAGATGCGGGGAATCAGAGGCGGGGAATCAGAGGCGGGGAATCGGAAGTGGGGTATCAGAGGTGGGGAATCAGAGGCGGGGAATCAGAGGCGGGGAATCAGAGGCGGGCAATCAGATGCAGGGAATCAGAGGCAGGGAATCAGAGGCAGGGAACCAGATGCAGGGAATCAAATGAAGGGAATCTGATGCGGGGAATCTGAGGCGGGGAATCTGAGGCAGGGAATCTGTGGTGGGGAATCAGAGGCGGGAAAACAGGCTGTTAAACAGAGGCGGGTAAACATAGGCGGGGAATCAGAGGCGTGGAATCAGAGGCGGGAAATCAGAGGCGGGGAAAGATATGTGGGGAAAAGTAGGCCAGGAAAGTTGAGCGGAAAGGGAGGCATTGAATCAGAGGTGGGGAATCAGAGGCGGGGAATCAGAGGCGGGGAATCAGAGGCGGGGAATCAGAGGCAGGGAATCAGAAGCGGGGAATCAGAGGTGGGGAATCAGAGGCGGGGATTCAGAGGCGGAGAATCAGAGGCGTGCAATCAGATGCAGGGAATCAGAGGCAGAGAATCAGAGGCAGGGAATCAGAGGCAGGGAATCTGAGGCAGGGAATCTGAGGTGGGGAATCAGAGGCGGGGAAACAGGTGGGTAAACAGAGGCGGGTAAACATAGGCGGGGAATCAGAGGCGCGGAATCAGAGGCGGGGAATCAGAGGCAGGGAATCAGAGTCGGGGAATCAGAGGCGGGGAATCAGATGAGGGGAATCAGAGGTGGGGAATCAGAGGCGGGGTATCAGAGGAGGGGAATCAGAGGCGGGGAATCAGAGGCGGGGAATTAGAGGCGGGGAATCAGAGGCATGCAATCAGAGGCGGGGAATCTGAGGCGGGGAATCAGAAGTGGGGAATCAGAGCTGGGGAATCAGAGGCTGGGAATCAGAATCAGCGAATCAGAGGCGGGGCAATCAGAGGTGGGGAATCAGAGGTGGGGAATCAGAGGCGGGGAATCAGAGGCGGTGAATCACAGGCGGGGAATCAGACGCGGGGAATCAGAGTCGGGGAATCAGAAGTGGGGAATCAGAGGTGGGAAATCAGAGGCGGGGAATCAGAGGCAGGTAATCAGAGGCGGGCAATCAGATGCAGGGAATCAGAGGCAGGGAATCAGAGGCAGGGAATCTGAGGCAGGGAATCTGAGCCAGGGAATCTGAGGTGGGCAATCAGAGGCGGGAAAACAGGCGGGTAAACAGAGGCGGGTAAACATAGACGGGGAATCAGAGGCGGGGAATCAGAGGCGGGGAATCAGAGGCGGGGAATCAGAGTCGGGGAATCAGAGGCGGGGAATCTGAGGCGGGGAATCAGATGCAGGGAATCAGAGGCGGGGAATCAGAGGCGGGGTATCAGAGGCGGGGAATCAGAGGCGCGGAATCAGAGGCGGGGAATCAGAGGCGTGGAATCAGAGACGGGGAATCAGAGGCGGGGAATCAGAAGTGGGGAATCAGAGGTGGGAAATCAGAGGCTGGGAATCAGAGGCGGTGAATCAGAGGCGGGGAATCAGAGGCAGGGTATCAGAGGCGGGCAATCAGATGCAGGGAATCAGAGGCAGGGAATCAGAGGCAGGGAATCAGAGGCAGGGAACCTGAGATGGCGAATATGAGGTGGTGAATCAGAGGCGGGGAAACAGTCGGGTAAACAGAGGCGGGGAATCAGAGGCAGGGAATCAGCCGCGGGGAATCAGAGGCAGGGAATCAGATGAAGGGAATCTGATGCAGGGAATCTGAGGCAGGGTATCTGAGGCAGGAAATCTGTGGCAGGGAATCTGATGCGGGTTATCAGAAGGTGGAAATGAGATGTGGGAAACGAGATGCAGAGAAAGAGGCACGGAAATAGAGGCAGGGAAAGAGAGGCAGGGTATCAGAGGCGGGTAATCAGAGGCGTGGAATCAGAGGCGGGGAATCAGAGACACAGAAAGAGAGGCGTGGGATCAGAGGTGCGGAATCAGAGCCGGTGAATCTGAGCCGGGAAATCAGAAGCAGAGCAACAGTGGTGGTGAATCATGGGTGCGGAATCGGACACGGGGAATCAGAGGTGGGGACTCAGAGGCCGGGAATCAGAGGCAGGGAATCAGAGGCAGGTTATCAGAGGCAGGGAATCAGATGTGTGGAATCAGAGGCGGGGAATCAGAGGCGGCGAATCAGAGGCGGGGAATCAGAGGCGGGGAATCAGAGGCGGAGAATCAGAGGCGGGCAATCAGATGCAGGAAATCAGAGGCAGGGAATCAGAGGCAGGGAATCAGAGGCAGGGAATCTGAGGCAGGGAATCAGAGGTGGGGAATCAGAGGCGGGGAATCAGAGACAGGGAATCAGATGAAGGGAATCTGATGCAGGGAATCTGAGGCAGGGAATCTGAGGCAGGGAATCTGTGGCAGGGAATGTGATGCGGGTTATCAGAAGGGGGAAATGAGATGTGGGAAACGAGATGCAGAGAAAGAGGCACGGAAATAGAGGCAGGGAAAGAGTAGCAGGGAATCAGAGGCGGGGAATCAGAGGGGGGAATCAGAGGTGGGGAATCAGAGGCAGGGAATCAGAGACAGGGAATCAGAGGCGGGAAATCAGAGGCGGCGAATCTGAGGCGTGGAATCAGAGGTGGGGAAAGATATGTGGGGAAACGTAGGCCAGGAAAGTTGCGCGGAAAGGGAGACGGTGAATCAGAGGCGGGGAATCAGAGGCGGGGAATCAGAGGCGTGGAATCAGAGGTGGGGAAAGAGATGTGGGGAAACAGGCGGGTAAACAGAAGCGCGTAAACATAGCTGCATAAATAGAGGCAGCGAAAGAGATGGGCGAAACATAGTGGTTGGAACTTGTGTGTTGAAAATTAGGTACACGGAACAGATCAAACAGAGTTGTTGAAATTGAGGGAGGGAAAGAGAGGCACAGAAAGAGTGGAGGGGAAAGAGTGCAGGCAAAATAGAGGCGTAGAGACAGAGGTGGGGAATCAGAGGTGGGGAATCAGAGGCGGGGAATCAGAGGCAGGGAATCAGATGAAGGGAATCTGATGCAGGGAATCTGAGGCAGGGAATCTGAGGCAGGGAATCGGAGGCAGGGAATCTGAGGCAGGGAATCAGTAAAAAGTTATCAGAGGCAGGGTATCAGAGGCGGAGAATCAGAGGTGGGGAATCAGAAGTGGGGAATCAGAGGTGGGGAATCAGAGGCGTGGAATCAGAGGCGGGGAATCAGAGGTGGGGAATCAGAAGTGGGGAATCAGAGGTGGGGAATCAGAGGCGGGGAATCAGAGGCATGGAATCAGAGGCGGGCAATCAGAAGTGGGGAATCAGAGGCGGGGAATCAGAGGCGGGGAATCAGAGGCGGTGAATCAGAGGCGGGGAATCAGAGGCGGGGAATCAGAGGCGGGGAATCAGAAGTGGGGAATCAGAGGTGGGGAATCAGAGGCGGGGAATCAGAGGCGGGGAATCAGAGGCGGGCAATCAGATGCAGGGAATCAGAGGCAGGGAATCAGACGCTGAGAATCAAATGAAGGGAATCTGATGCAGGGAATCTGAGGCAGGGAATCTGAGGCAGGGAATCTGTGGTGGGGAATCAGAGGCGGGAAAACAGGCGGGTAAACAGAGGCGCGTAAACATAGGCGGGGAATCAGAGGCGTGGAATCAGAGGCGGGAAATCAGAGGCGGGGAAAGATATGTGGGGAAAAGTAGGCCAGGAAAGTTGAGCGGGAAGGGAGGCAGTGAATCAGAGGTGGGGAATCATAGGCGGGGAATCAGGGGCGGGGAATCAGAGGCGGGGAATCAGAGGCGGGGAATCAGAAGTGGGTAATCAGAGGTGGGGAATCAGAGGCGGGAAATCAGAGGCGGAGAAACAGAGGCGGGGAATCTGAGGTGCGGAATCAGAGCCGGTGAATCTGAGCCGGGAAATCAGAAGCAGAGCAACAGAGGTGGTGAAACATGGGTGCGGAATCGGACACGGGGAATCAGAGGTGGGGACTCAGAGGCCGGGAATCAGAGGCAGGGAATCAGAGGCAGGTTATCAGAGGCAGGGAATCAGAGGTGGGGAATCAGAGGCGGGGAATCAGAGGCGGGGAATCAGAGGCGGGGAATCAGAGGCGGAGAATCAGAGGCGGGCAATCAGATGCAGGAAATCAGAGGCAGGGAATCAGAGGCAGGGAATCAGAGGCAGGGAATCTGAGGCAGGGAATCAGAGGTGGGGAATCAGAGGCGGGGAATCAGAGGCAGGGAATCAGATGAAGGGAATCTGATGCAGGGAATCTGAGGCAGGGAATCTGAGGCAGGGAATCTGTGGCAGGGAATCTGATGCGGGTTATCAGAAGGGGGAAATGAGATGTGGGAAACGAGATGCAGAGTAAGAGGCACGGAAATAGAGGCAGGGAAAGAGAGGCAGGGATTCAGAGGCGGGGAATCAGAGGTGGGGAATCAGAGGCGGGGAATCAGAGGCGGGGAATCAATGGGGGGAATCAGAGGTGGGGAATCAGAGGCGGGGAATCAGAGGCAGGGAATCAGAGGCAGGAAATCAGAGGCGGCGAATCTGAGGCGTGGAATCAGAGGTGGGGAAAGAGATGTGGGGAAACGTAGGCCAGGAAAGTTGCGCGGAAAGGGAGGCGGTGAATCAGAGGCGGGGAATCAGAGGCGGGGAATCAGAGGCGTGGAATCAGAGGTGGGGAAAGAGATGTGGGGAAACAGGCGGGTAAACAGAAGCGGGTAAACATAGCTGCATATATAGAGGCAGCGAAAGAGATGGGCGAAACATAGTGGTTGGAACTTGTGTGTTGAAAATTAGGTACACGGAACAGATCAAACAGAGTTGTTGAAATTGAGGGAGGGAAAGAGAGGCACAGAAAGAGTGGAGGGGAAAGAGTGCAGGCAAAATAGAGGCGTAGAGACAGAGGTGGGGAATCAGAGGTGGGGAATCAGAGGCGGGGAATCAGAGGCAGGGAATCAGATGAAGGGAATCTGATGCAGGGAATCTGAGGCAGGGAATCTGAGGCAGGGAATCGGAGGCAGGGAATCTGAGGCAGGGAATCAGTAAAAAGTTATCAGAGGCAGGGTATCAGAGGCGGAGAATCAGAGGTGGGGAATCAGAAGTGGGGAATCAGAGGTGGGGAATCAGAGGTGTGGAATCAGAGGCGGGGAATCAGAGGTGGGGAATCAGAAGTGGGGAATCAGAGGTGGGGAATCAGAGGCGGGGAATCAGAGGCATGGAATCAGAGGCGGGCAATCAGAAGTGGGGAATCAGAGGCGGGGAATCAGAGGCGGGGAATCAGAGGCGGTCAATCAGAGGCGGGGAATCAGAGGCGGGGAATCAGAGGCGGGGAATCAGAAGTGGGGAATCAGAGGTGGGGAATCAGAGGCGGGGAATCAGAGGCGGGGAATCAGAGGCGGGCAATCAGATGCAGGGAATCAGAGGCAGGGAATCAGACGCTGAGAATCAAATGAAGGGAATCTGATGCAGGGAATCTGAGGCAGGGAATCTGAGGCAGGGAATCTGTGGTGGGGAATCAGAGGCGGGAAAACAGGCGGGTAAACAGAGGCGGGTAAACATAGGCGGGGAATCAGAGGCGTGGAATCAGAGGCGGGAAATCAGAGGCGGGGAAAGAAATGTGGGGAAAAGTAGGCCAGGAAAGTTGAGCGGGAATGGAGGCAGTGAATCAGAGGTGGGGAATCATAGGCGGGGAATCAGGGGCGGGGAATCAGAGGCGGGGAATCAGAGGTGGGGAATCAGAAGTGGGTAATCAGAGGTGGGGAATCAGAGGCGGGAAATCAGAGGCGGAGAATCAGGGGCGGGGAATCTGAAGCAGGGAATCTGAGGTGGGGAATCAGAGGCGGGGAAACAGGTGGGTAAACAGAGGTGGGTAAACATAGGCGGGGAATCAGAGGCGCGGAATCAGAGGCGGGGAATCAGAGGCAGGGAATCAGAGGCGGGGAATCAGAGGCGGGGAATCAGATGCAGGGAATCAGAGGTGGGGAATCAGAGGCGGGCTATCAGAGGAGGGGAATCAGAGGCGGGGAATCAGAGGCGGGGAATCAGAGGCGGGGAATCAGAGGCGTGGAATCAGAGGCGGGGAATCAGTGGCGGGGAATCAGAAGTGGGGAATCAGAGGTGGGGAATCAGAGGCGGGGAATCAGAATCAGCGAATCAGAGGCGGGGCAATCAGAGTTGGGGAATCAGAGGCGGGGAATCAGAGGCGGGGATACAGAGGCGGTGAATCAGAGGCGGGGAATCAGACGCGGGGAATCAGAGGCGGGGAATCAGAAGTGGGGAATCAGAGGTGGGGAATCAGAGGCGGGGAATCAGAGGCAGGTAATCAGAGGCGGGCAATCAGATGCAGGGAATCAGAGGCAGGGAATCAGAGGCAGGGAATCTGAGGCAGGGAATCTGAGGCAGTGAATCTGAGGTGGGCAATCAGAGGCGGGAAAACAGGCGGGTAAACAGAGGCAGGTAAACATAGGCGGGGAATCAGAGGCGGGGAATCAGAGGCGGGGAATCAGAGGCAGGGAATCAGAGGCGGGGAATCAGAGTCGGGGAATCAGAGGCGGGGAATCTGAGGCGGGGAATCAGATGCAGGGAATCAGAGGCGGGGAATCAGAGGCGGGGTATCAGAGGCGGGGAATCAGAGGCGCGGAATCAGAGGCGGGGAATCAGAGGCGTGGAATCAGAGACGGGGAATCAGAGGCGGGGAATCAGAAGTGGGGAATCAGAGGTGGGAAATCAGAGGCGGGGAATCAGAGGAGGGGAATCAGAGGCGGGGAATCAGAGGCAGGGTATCAGAGGCGGGCAATCAAATGCAGGGAATCAGAGGCAGGGAATCAGAGGCAGGGAATCAGAGGCAGGGAACCTGAGGTGGCGAATATGAGGTGGTGAATCAGAGGCGTGGAAACAGGCGGGTAAACAGAGGCGGGGAATCTGATGCAGGGAATCAGCCGCAGGGAATCAGAGGCAGGGAATCAGATGAAGGGAATCTGATGCAGGGAATCTGAGGCAGGGTATCTGAGGCAGGGAATCTGTGGCAGGGAATCTGATGCGGGTTATCAGAAGGGGGAAATGAGATGTGGGAAACGAGATGCAGAGAAAGAGGCACGGATATAGAGGCAGGGAAAGAGAGGCAGGGTATCAGAGGCGGGTAATCAGAGGCGTGGAATCAGAGGCGGGGAATCAGAGACACAGAAATAGAGGCGTGGAATCAGAGGTGCGGAATCAGAGCCGGTGAATCTGAGCCGGGAAATCAGAAGCAGAGCAACAGAGGTGGTGAAACATGGGTGCGGAATCGGACACAGGGAATCAGAGGTGGGGACTCAGAGGCCGGGAATCAGAGGCAGGGAATCAGAGGCAGGTTATCAGAGGCAGGGAATCAGAGGTGGGGAATCAGAGGCGGGGAATCAGAGGCGGGGAATCAGAGGCGGGGAATCAGATGCGGAGAATCAGAGGTGGGCAATCAGATGCAGGAAATCAGAGGCAGGGAATCAGAGGCAGGGAATCAGAGGCAGGGAATCTGAGACAGGGAATCAGAGGTGGGGAATCAGAGGCGGGGAATCAGAGGCAGGGAATCAGATGAAGGGAATCTGATGCAGGGAATCTGAGGCAGGGAATCTGAGGCAGGGAATCTGTGGCAGGGAATCTGATGCGGGTTATCAGAAGGGGGAAATGAGATGTGGGAAACGAGATGCAGAGTAAGAGGCACGGAAATAGAGGCAGGGAAAGGGAGGCAGGGAATCAGAGGCGGGGAATCAGAGGTGGGGAATCAGAGGCGGGGAATCAGAGGCGGGGAATCAGTGGGGGGAATCAGAGGTGGGGAATCAGAGGCGGGGAATCATAGGCAGGGAATCAGAGGCAGGAAATCAGAGGCGGCGAATCTGAGGCGTGGAATCAGAGGTGGGGAAAGAGATGTGGGGAAACGTAGGCCAGGAAAGTTGCGCGGAAAGGGAGGCGGTGAATCAGAGGCGGGGAATCATAGGCGGGGAATCAGAGGCGGGGAATCAGAGGCGTGGAATCAGAGGTGGGGAAAGAGATGTGGGGAAACAGGCGGGTAAACAGAAGCGGGTAAACATAGCTGCATAAATAGTGGCAGCGAAAAAGATGGGCGAAACATAGTGGTTGGAACTTGTGTGTTGAAAATTAGGTACACAGAACAGATCAAACAGAGTTGTTGAAATTGAGGGAGGGAAAGAGAGGCACAGAAAGAGTGGAGGGGAAAGAGTGCAGGCAAAATAGAGGCGTAGAGACAGAGGTGGCGAATCAGTGGCGGGGAATCAGAGGCGGGGAATCAGAGGCAGGGAATCAGATGAAGGGAATCTGATGCAGGGAATCTGAGGCAGGGAATCTGAGGCAGGGAATCGGAGGCAGGGAATCTGATGCGGGTTATCAGAAGGGGGAAATGAGATGTTGGAAACGAGATGCAGAGAAAGAGGCACGGAAATAGAGGCAGGGAAAGAGAGGCAGGGTATCAGAGGCAGGTAATCAGAGGCGTGGAATCAGAGGCGGGGAATCAGAGACACAGAAAGAGAGGCGTGGAATCAGAGGTGCAGAATCAGAGCCGGTGAATCTGAGCCGCGAAATCTGAAGCAGAGCAACAGAGGCGGTGAAACATGGGTGCGGAATCGGACGCGGGGAATCAGAAGTGGGGACTCAGAGGCAGGGAATCAGAGGCTGGTTATCGGAGGCAGTGAATCAGAGGCGGGGAATCAGAGGCGAGGAATCAGAGGCGGTGAAACATGGGTGCGGAATCGGACGCGGGGAATCAGAAGTGGGGACTCAGAGGCAGGGAATCAGAGGCTGGTTATCAGAGGCAGAGAATCAGAGGCAGGGAATCTGAGGCAGGGACTCAGAGGTGGAGAATCAGAGGCGGGTAATCAGAGGCAGGGAATCAGATGAATGGAATCTGATGCAGGGAATCTGAGGCAGGGAATCAGACGTGGGAAATCAGAGGCGGGGAATCAGAAGTGGGGACTCAGAGGCAGGGAATCAGAGGCTGGTTATCAGAGGCAGAGAATCAGAGGCAGGGAATCTGAGGCAGGGACTCAGAGGTGGAGAATCAGAGGCGGTGAATCAGAGGCGGGGAATCAGACGTGGGAAATCAGAGGCGGGGAATCAGAAGTGGGGAATCAGAGGTGGGGAATCAGAGGCGGGGAATCAGAGGCAGGTAATCAGTGGCGGGCAATCAGATGCAGGGAATCAGAGGCAGGGAATCAGAGGCAGGGAATCTGAGGCAGGGAATCTGAGGTGGGCAATCAGAGGCGGGAAAACAGGCGGGTAAACAGAGGCGGGTAAACATAGGCGGGGTATCAGAGGTGGGGAATCAGATGCGCGGAATCAGAGGCGGGGAATCAGAGGCGTGGAATCAGAGACGGGGAATCAGAGGCGGGGAATCGGAAGTGGGGAATCAGAGGTGGGAAATCAGAGGCGGGGAATCAGAGGCGGGGAATCAGAGGCGGGGAATAAGAGGCAGGGTATCAGAGGCGGGCAATCAGATGCAGGGAATCAGAGGCAGGGAATCAGAGGCAGGGAATCAGAGGCTGGTTATCAGAGGCAGAGAATCAGAGGCAGGGAATCTGAGGCAGGGACTCAGAGGTGGAGAATCAGAGGCGGGTAATCAGAGGCAGGGAATCAGATGAATGGAATCTGATGCAGGGAATCTGAGGCAGGGAATCTGAGGCAGGGAATCTGTGGCAGGGAATCTGATGCGGGTTATCAGAAGGGGGAAATGAGATGTGGGAAACGAGATGCAGAGAAAGAGGCACGGAAATAGAGGCAGTGAAAAAGAGGCAGGGAATCAGAGGCGGGGAATCAGAGGCGGGGAATCAGAGGCGGGGAATCAGAGGCGGGGAATCAGAGGCGGGGAATCAGAGGCGGGGAATCAGAGGCAGGGAATCAGAGGGGGGCAATCAGAGGCGGCGAATCAGAGGCGTGAAATCAGAGGTGGGGAAAGAGATGTGGGGAAACAGGCGGGTAAACAGAAGCGGGTAAACATAGGAGCATAAATAGAGGCGGCGAAAGAGATGGGCGAAACATAGTGGTTGGAACTTGTATGTTGAAAATGAGGTACACAGAACAGATCAAACAGAGTTGTTGAAATTGAGGGAGGGAAAGAGAGGCACGGAAAGAGTGGAGGGGAAAGAGTGCAGGCAAAACAGAGGCGTAGAGACAGAGGTGGGGAATCAGAGGCGGGGAATCAGAGGCGGGGAATCAGAGGCAGGGAATCAGAGGCAAGGAAATATATGTGGGGAAACGTAGGCCAGGAAAGTTGAGCGGAAAGGGAGGCAGTGAATCAGAGGTGGGGAATCAGAGGCGGGGAATCAGAGGCGGGGAATCAGAGGCGGGGAATTAGAGGCGGGGAATCAGAAGCGGGGAATCAGAGGTGGGGAATCAGAGGCGGGGAATCAGAGGCGGAGAATCAGAGATGGGCAATCAGATGCAGGGAATCAGAGGCAGGGAATCAGAGCATGGAATCAGAGGCAGGGAATCTGAGGTAGGGAATCTGAGGTGGGGAATCAGAGGCGGGGAAACAGGCGGGTAAACAGAGGTGGGTAAACATAGGCGGGGAATCAGAGGCGGGGAATCAGAGGCGGGGAATCAGAGGCGGGGAATCAGAGGCGGGGAATCAGAGGCGGGGAATCAGAAGTGGGGAATCAGAGGTATGGAATCAGAGGCGGGGAATCAGAGGCGGGGAATCAGAGGCAGGGAATCAGAAGTGGGGAATCAGAGGTGGGGAATCAGAGGCGGGGAATCAGAGGCGGAGAATCAGAGGCGGGCAATCAGATGCAGGGAATCAGAGGCAGGGAATCAGAGGCAGGGAATCAGAGGCAGGGAATCTGAGGCAGGGAATGTGAGGTGGGGAATCAGAGGCGGGGAAACAGGTGGGTAAACAGAGGCGGGTAAACATAGGCGGGGAATCAGAGGCGCGGAATCAGAGGCGGGGAATCAGAGGCAGGGAATCAGAGGCGGGGAATCAGAGGCGGGGATTCAGATGCGGGGAATCAGAGGTGGGGAATCAGAGGCGGGGTATCAGAGGAGGGGAATCAGAGGCGGGGAATCAGAGGCGGGGATTTAGAGGTGGGGAATCAGAGGCGTGGAATCAGAGGCGGGGAATCAGAGGCGGGGAATCAGAAGTGGGGAATCAGAGGTGGGGAATCAGAGGCGGGGAATCAGAATCAGCGAATCAGATGCGGGGCAATCAGAGGTGGGGAATCAGAGGCGGGGAATCAGAGGCGGGGAATCAGAGGCGGTGAATCAGAGGCGGGGAATCAGACGTGGGAAATCAGAGGCGGGGAATCAGAAGTGGGGAATCAGAGGTGGGGAATCAGAGGCGGGGAATCAGAGGCAGGTAATCAGTGGCGGGCAATCAGATGCAGGGAATCAGAGGCAGGGAATCAGAGGCAGGGAATCTGAGGCAGGGAATCTGAGGTGGGCAATCAGAGGCGGGAAAACAGGCGGGTAAACAGAGGCGGGTAAACATAGGCGGGGTATCAGAGGTGGGGAATCAGATGCGCGGAATCAGAGGCGGGGAATCAGAGGCGTGGAATCAGAGACGGGGAATCAGAGGCGGGGAATCGGAAGTGGGGAATCAGAGGTGGGAAATCAGAGGCGGGGAATCAGAGGCGGGGAATCAGAGGCGGGGAATAAGAGGCAGGGTATCAGAGGCGGGCAATCAGATGCAGGGAATCAGAGGCAGGGAATCAGAGGCAGGGAACCTGAGGTGGCGAATATGAGGTGGTGAATCAGAGGCGGGGAAACAGGCGGGTAAACAGAGGCGGGGAATCAGATGCAGGGAATCAGCCACGGGGAATCAGAGGCAGGGAATCAGATGAAGGGAATCTGATGCAGGGAATCTGAGGCAGGGTATCTGAGGCAGGGAATCTGTGGCAGGGAATCTGATGCGGGTTATCAGAAGGGGGAAATGAGATGTGGGAAACGAGATGCAGAGAAAGAGGCACGGAAATAGAGGCAGGGAAAGAGAGGCAGGGTATCAGGGGCGTGTAATCAGAGGCGTGGAATCAGAGGCGGGGATTCAGAGACACAGAAAGAGAGGCGTGGAATCAGAGGTGCGGAATCAGAGCTGGTGAATCAGAAGCAGAGCAACAGAGGTGGTGAAACATGGGTGCGGAATCGGACACGGGGAATAAGAGGTGGGGACTCAGAGGCCAGGAATCAGAGGCAGGGAATCAGAGGCAGGTTATCAGAGGCAGGGAATCAGAGGTAGGGAATCAGAGGCGGGGAATCAGAGGCGGGGAATCAGAGGCGGGGAATCAGAGGTGGGGAATCTGAGGCGGAGAATCAGAGGTGGACAATCAGATGCAGGAAATCAGAGGCAGGGAATCAGAGGCAGGGAATCAGAGGCAGGGAATCTGAGGTGGGGAATCAGAGGCGGGGAATCAGAGGCAGGGAATCAGATGAAGGGAATCTGATGCAGGGAATCTGAGGCAGGGAATCTGAGGCAGGGAATCTGTGGCAGGGAAACTGATGCGGGTTATCAGAAGGGGGAAATGAGATGTGGGAAACGAGATGCAGAGAAAGAGGCACGGAAATATAGGCAGGGAAAGAGAGGCAGGGAATCAGAGGCGGGGAATCAGAGGTGGGGAATCAGAGGCGGGTAAACAGAGGCGGGGAATCAGAGGCAGGGAATCAGCCGCGGGGAATCAGAGGCAGGGAATCAGATGAAGGGAATCTGATGCAGGGAATCTGAGGCAGGGTATCTGAGGCAGGAAATCTGTGGCAGGGAATCTGATGCGGGTTATCAGAAGGGGGAAATGAGATGTGGGAAACGAGATGCAGAGAAAGAGGCACGGAAATAGAGGCAGGGAAAGAGAGGCAGGGTATCAGAGGCGGGTAATCAGAGGCGTGGAATCAGAGGCGGGGAATCAGAGACACAGAAAGAGAGGCGTGGATTCAGAGGTGCGGAATCAGAGCCGGTGAATCTGAGCCGGGAAATCAGAAGCAGAGCAACAGAGGTGGTGAATCATGGGTGCGGAATCGGACACGGGGAATCAGAGGTGGGGACTCAGAGGCCGGGAATCAGAGGCAGGGAATCAGAGGCAGGTTATCAGAGGCAGGAAATCAGAGGTGGGGAATCAGAGGCGGGGAATCAGAGGCGGTGAATCAGAGGCGGGGAATCAGAGGCGGGGAATCAGAGGCGGAGAATCAGAGGCGGGCAATCAGATGCAGGAAATCAGAGGCAGGGAATCAGAGGCAGGGAATCAGAGGCAGGGAATCTGAGGCAGAGAGTCAGAGGTGGGGAATCAGAGGCGGGGATTCAGAGGCAGGGAATCAGATGAAGGGAATCTGATGCAGGGAATCTGAGGCAGGGAATCTGAGGCAGGGAATCTGTGGCAGGGAATGTGATGCGGGTTATCAGAAGGGGGAAATGAGATGTGGGATACGAGATGCAGAGAAAGAGGCACGGAAATAGAGGCAGGGAAAGAGAGGCAGGGAATCAGAGGCGGTGAATCAGAGGTGGGGAATCAGAGGCTGGGAATCAGCGGCGGGGAATCAGAGGGGGGAATCAGAGGTGGGGAATCAGAGGCAGGGAATCAGAGGCAGGGAATCAGAGGCGGGAAATCAGAGGCGGCGAATCTGAGGCGTGGAATCAGAGGTGGGGAAAGAGATGTGGGGAAACGTAGGCCAGGAAAGTTGCGCGGAAAGGGAGGCGGTGAATCAGAGGCGGGGAATCAGAGGCGGGGAATCAGAGGCGGGGAATCAGAGGCGTGGAATCAGAGGTGGGGAAAGAGATGTGGGGAAACAGGCGGGTAAACAGAAGCGGGTAAACATAGCTGCATAAATAGAGGCAGCGAAAGAGATGGGCGAAACATAGTGGTTGGAACTTGTGTGTTGAAAATTAGGTACACAGAACAGATCAAACAGAGTTGTTGAAATTGAGGGAGGGAAAGAGAGGCACAGAAAGAGTGGAGGGGAAAGAGTGCAGGCAAAATAGAGGCGTAGAGACAGAGGTGGGGAATCAGACGCGGGGAATCAGAGGCGGGGAATCAGAGGCAGGGAATCAGATGAAGGGAATCTGATGCAGGGAATCTGAGGCAGGGAATCTGAGGCAGGAAATCGGAGGCAGGGAATCTGAGGCACGGAATCAGTAAAAAGTTATCAGAGGCAGGGTATCAGAGGCGGAGAATCAGAGGTGGGGAATCAGAAGTGGGGAATCAGAGGTGGGGAATCAGAGGCGTGGAATCAGAGGCGGGGAATCAGAGGTGGGGAATCAGAAGTGGGGAATCAGAGGTGGGGAATCAGAGGCGGGGAATCAGAGGCGTGGAATCAGAGGCGGGCAATCAGAAGTGGGGAATCAGAGGCGGGGAATCAGAGGCGGGGATCAGAGGTGGTGAATCAGAGGCGGGGAATCAGAGGCGGGGAATCAGAGGCGGGGAATCAGAAGTGGGGAATCAGAGGTGGGGAATCAGAGGCAGGGAATCAGAGGCGGGCAATCAGATGCAGGGAATCAGAGGCAGGGAATCAGACGCAGGGAATCAAATGAAGGGAATCTGATGCAGGGAATCTGAGGCAGGGAATCTGAGGCAGGGAATCTGTGGTGCGGAATCAGAGGCGGGAAAACAGGCGTGTAAACAGAGGCGGGTAAACATAGGCGGGGAATCAGAGGCGTGGAATCAGAGGCGGGAAATCAGAGGCGGGGAAAGATATGTGGGGAAAAGTAGGCCAGGAAAGTTGAGCGGAAAGGGAGGCAGTGAATCAGAGGTGGGGAATCAGAGGCGGGGAATCAGAGGCGTGGAATCAGAGGCGGGGAATCAGAGGCGGGGAATCAGAAGTGGGTAATCAGAGGTGGGGAATCAGAGGCGGGGAATCAGAGGCGGAGAATCAGAGGCGGGGAATCTGAGGCCGGGAATCTGAGGTGGGGAAACAGAGGCGGGGAAACAGGTGGGTAAACAGAGGTGGGTAAACATAGGCGGGGAATCAGAGGCGCGGAATCAGAGGCGGGGAATCAGAAGCAGGGAATCAGAGGCGGGGAATCAGAGGCGGGGAATCAGATGCGGGGAATCAGAAGTGGGGAATCAGAGGCGGGGTATCAGAGGAGGGGAATGAGAGGCGGGGAATGAGAGGCGGGGAATCAGAGGCGGGGAATTAGAGGCGTGGAATCAGAGGCGGGGAATCAGAGGCGGGGAATCAGAAGTGGGGAATCAGAGGTGGGGAATCAGAGGCGGGGAATCAGAATCAGCGAATCAGTGGCGGGGCAATCAGAGGTGGGGAATCAGAGGCGGGGAATCAGAGGCGGGGAAACAGAGGCGGTGAATCAGAGGCGGGGAATCAGACGCGGGGAATCAGAGGCGGGGAATCAGAAGTGGGGAATCAGAGGTGGGGAATCAGAGGCGGGGAATCAGAGGCAGGTAATCAGAGGCGGGCAATCAGATGCAGGGAATCAGAGGCAGGGAATCAGAGGCGGGCAATCAGATGCAGGGAATCAGAGGCAGGGAATCAGAGGCAGGGAATCAGAGGCAGGGAATCTGAGGCAGGGAATCTGTGTTGGGGAACCAGAGGCGGGAAAACAGGCGGGTAAACAGAGGCGGGAAAACATAGGTGGGGAATCAGAGGCGGGGAATCAGAGTCGGGGAATCAGAGGCGGAGAATCAGAGCCGGGAAATCAGAGGCGGGGAATCTGAGGCGGGGAATCAGATGCAGGGAATCAGATGCGGGGCATCAGAGGGGCGGTATCAGAGGCGGGGAATTAGAGGCGGGGAATCAGAGGCGGGGAATCAGAGGCATGGAATCAGAGGCGGGGAATCAGAGGCGGGGAATCAGAAGTGGGGAATCAGAGGTAGGGAATCAGAGGCGGGGAATCAGAGGCGGGGAATCAGAGGCAGGGAATCAGAAGTGGGGAATCAGACGTGGGGAATCAGAGGCGGGGAATCAGAGGCGGAGAATCAGAGGCGGGCAATCAGATGCAGGGAATCAGAGGCAGGGAATCAGAGGCAGGGAATCTGAGGCAGGGAATGTGAGGTGGGGAATCAGAGGCGGGGAAACAGGTGGGTAAACAGAGGCGGGTAAACATAGGCAGGGAATCTGTGGCAGGGAATGTGATGCGGGTTATCAGAAGGGGGAAATGAGATGTGGGATACGAGATGCAGAGAAAGAGGCACGGAAATAGAGGCAGGGAAAGAGAGGCAGGGAATCAGAGGCGGGGAATCAGAGGTGGGGAATCAGAGGCTGGGAATCAGCGGCGGGGAATCAGAGGGGGGAATCAGAGGTGGGGAATCAGAGGCAGGGAATCAGAGGCAGGGAATCAGAGGCGGGAAATCAGAGGCGGCGAATCTGAGGCGTGGAATCAGAGGTGGGGAAAGAGATGTGGGGAAACGTAGGCCAGGAAAGTTGCGCGGAAAGGGAGGCGGTGAATCAGAGGCGGGGAATCAGAGGCGGGGAATCAGAGGCGGGGAATCAGAGGCGTGGAATCAGAGGTGGGGAAAGAGATGTGGGGAAACAGGCGGGTAAACAGAAGCGGGTAAACATAGCTGCATAAATAGAGGCAGCGAAAGAGATGGGCGAAACATAGTGGTTGGAACTTGTGTGTTGAAAATTAGGTACACAGAACAGATCAAACAGAGTTGTTGAAATTGAGGGAGGGAAAGAGAGGCACAGAAAGAGTGGAGGGGAAAGAGTGCAGGCAAAATAGAGGCGTAGAGACAGAGGTGGGGAATCAGAGGCGGGGAATCAGAGGCGGGGAATCAGAGGCAGGGAATCAGATGAAGGGAATCTGATGCAGGGAATCTGAGGCAGGGAATCTGAGGCAGGAAATCGGAGGCAGGGAATCTGAGGCACGGAATCAGTAAAAAGTTATCAGAGGCAGGGTATCAGAGGCGGAGAATCAGAGGTGGGGAATCAGAAGTGGGGAATCAGAGGTGGGGAATCAGAGGCGTGGAATCAGAGGCGGGGAATCAGAGGTGGGGAATCAGAAGTGGGGAATCAGAGGTGGGGAATCAGAGGCGGGGAATCAGAGGCGTGGAATCAGAGGCGGGCAATCAGAAGTGGGGAATCAGAGGCGGGGAATCAGAGGCGGGGATCAGAGGTGATGAATCAGAGGCGGGGAATCAGAGGCGGGGAATCAGAGGCGGGGAATCAGAAGTGGGGAATCAGAGGTGGGGAATCAGAGGCAGGGAATCAGAGGCGGGCAATCAGATGCAGGGAATCAGAGGCAGGGAATCAGACGCAGGGAATCAAATGAAGGGAATCTGATGCAGGGAATCTGAGGCAGGGAATCTGAGGCAGGGAATCTGTGGTGCGGAATCAGAGGCGGGAAAACAGGCGTGTAAACAGAGGCGGGTAAACATAGGCGGGGAATCAGAGGCGTGGAATCAGAGGCGGGAAATCAGAGGCGGGGAAAGATATGTGGGGAAAAGTAGGCCAGGAAAGTTGAGCGGAAAGGGAGGCAGTGAATCAGAGGTGGGGAATCAGAGGCGGGGAATCAGAGGCGGGGAATCAGAGGCGGGGAATCAGAGGCGGGGAATCAGAAGTGGGTAATCAGAGGTGGGGAATCAGAGGCGGGGAATCAGAGGCGGAGAATCAGAGGCGGGGAATCTGAGGCCGGGAATCTGAGGTGGGGAAACAGAGGCGGGGAAACAGGTGGGTAAA
This sequence comes from Narcine bancroftii, assembly GCF_036971445.1. Lineage (NCBI taxonomy): Eukaryota > Metazoa > Chordata > Chondrichthyes > Torpediniformes > Narcinidae > Narcine > Narcine bancroftii. The sequence continues at coordinate 145,767,875 of NC_091472.1, read as the reverse complement.
CAGAGGTGGGTAAACATAGGCGGGGAATCAGAGGCGCGGAATCAGAGGCGGGGAATCAGAAGCAGGGAATCAGAGGCGGGGAATCAGAGGCGGGGAATCAGATGCGGGGAATCAGAAGTGGGGAATCAGAGGCGGGGTATCAGAGGAGGGGAATGAGAGGCGGGGAATGAGAGGCGGGGAATCAGAGGCGGGGAATTAGAGGCGTGGAATCAGAGGCGGGGAATCAGAGGCGGGGAATCAGAAGTGGGGAATCAGAGGTGGGGAATCAGAGGCGGGGAATCAGAATCAGCGAATCAGAGGCGGGGCAATCAGAGGTGGGGAATCAGAGGCGGGGAATCAGAGGCGGGGAAACAGAGGCGGTGAATCAGAGGCGGGGAATCAGACGCGGGGAATCAGAGGCGGGGAATCAGAAGTGGGGAATCAGAGGTGGGGAATCAGAGGCGGGGAATCAGAGGCAGGTAATCAGAGGCGGGCAATCAGATGCAGGGAATCAGAGGCAGGGAATCAGAGGCGGGCAATCAGATGCAGGGAATCAGAGGCAGGGAATCAGAGGCAGGGAATCAGAGGCAGGGAATCTGAGGCAGGGAATCTGTGTTGGGGAACCAGAGGCGGGAAAACAGGCGGGTAAACAGAGGCGGGTAAACATAGGTGGGGAATCAGAGGCGGGGAATCAGAGTCGGGGAATCAGAGGCGGAGAATCAGAGCCGGGAAATCAGAGGCGGGGAATCTGAGGCGGGGAATCAGATGCAGGGAATCAGATGCGGGGCATCAGAGGCGCGGTATCAGAGGCGGGGAATTAGAGGCGGGGAATCAGAGGCGGGGAATCAGAGGCATGGAATCAGAGGCGGGGAATCAGAGGCGGGGAATCAGAAGTGGGGAATCAGAGGTAGGGAATCAGAGGCGGGGAATCAGAGGCGGGGAATCAGAGGCAGGGAATCAGAAGTGGGGAATCAGACGTGGGGAATCAGAGGCGGGGAATCAGAGGCGGAGAATCAGAGGCGGGCAATCAGATGCAGGGAATCAGAGGCAGGGAATCAGAGGCAGGGAATCTGAGGCAGGGAATGTGAGGTGGGGAATCAGAGGCGGGGAAACAGGTGGGTAAACAGAGGCGGGTAAACATAGGCGGGGAATCAGTGGCGCGGAATCAGAGGCGGGGAATCAGAGGCAGGGAATCAGAGGCGGGGAATCAGAGGCGGGGAATCAGATGCGGGGAATCAGAGGTGGGGAATCAGAGGCGGGGTATCAGAGGAGGGGAATCAGAGGCGGGGAATCAGAGGCGGGGAATCAGAGGCGGGGAATCAGAGGCGTGCAATCAGAGGTGTGGAATCAGAGGCGGGGAATCAGAAGTGGGGAATCAGAGGTGGGGAATCAGAGGCGGGGAATCAGAATAAGGGAATCAGAGGCGGGCAATCATAGGTGGGGAATCAGAGGAGGGGAATCAGAGGCGGGGAATCAGAGGCGGTGATTTCGAGGCGGGGAATCAGACGCGGGAATCAGAGGCGGGGAATCAGAAGTGGGGAATCAGAGGTGGGGAATCTGAGGCGGGGAATCAGAGGCAGGTAATCAGAGGCGGGCAATCAGATGCAGGGAATCAGAGGCAGGGAATCAGAGGCAGGGAATCTGAGGCTGGGAATCTGAGGCAGGGAATCTGAGGTGGGCAATCAGAGGTGGGAAAACAGGCGGGTAAACAGAGGCGGGTAAACATAGGCGGGGAATCAGAGGCGCGGAATCAGAGGCGGGGAATCAGAGGCGGGGAATCAGAGTCGGGGAATCAGAGGCGGGGAATCTGAGGCAGGGAATCAGATGCAGGGAATCAGAGGCAGGGAATCAGAGGCAGGGAACCTGAGATGGCGAATATGAGGTGGTGAATCAGAGGCGGGGAAACAGTCGGGTAAACAGAGGCGGGGAATCAGAGGCAGGGAATCAGCCGCGGGGAATCAGAGGCAGGGAATCAGATGAAGGGAATCTGATGCAGGGAATCTGAGGCAGGGTATCTGAGGCAGGAAATCTGTGGCAGGGAATCTGATGCGGGTTATCAGAAGGGGGAAATGAGATGTGGGAAACGAGATGCAGAGAAAGAGGCACGGAAATAGAGGCAGGGAAAGAGAGGCAGGGTATCAGAGCCGGGTAATCAGAGGCGTGGAATCAGAGGCGGGGAATCAGAGACACAGAAAGAGAGGCGTGGATTCAGAGGTGCGGAATCAGAGCCGGTGAATCTGAGCCGGGAAATCAGAAGCAGAGCAACAGAGGTGGTGAATCATGGGTGCGGAATCGGACACGGGGAATCAGAGGTGGGGACTCAGAGGCCGGGAATCAGAGGCAGGGAATCAGAGGCAGGTTATCAGAGGCAGGGAATCAGAGGTGGGGAATCAGAGGCGGGGAATCAGAGGCGGTGAATCAGAGGCGGGGAATCAGAGGCGGGGAATCAGAGGCGGAGAATCAGAGGCGGGCAATCAGATGCAGGAAATCAGAGGCAGGGAATCAGAGGCAGGGAATCAGAGGCAGGGAATCTGAGGCAGAGAGTCAGAGGTGGGGAATCAGAGGTGGGGAATCAGAGGCGGGGATTCAGAGGCAGGGAATCAGATGAAGGGAATCTGATGCAGGGAATCTGAGGCAGGGAATCTGAGGCAGGGAATCTGTGGCAGGGAATGTGATGCGGGTTATCAGAAGGGGGAAATGAGATGTGGGAAACGAGATGCAGAGAAAGAGGCACGGAAATAGAGGCAGGGAAAGAGAGGCAGGGAATCAGAGGCGGGGAATCAGAGGTGGGGAATCAGAGGCTGGGAATCAGCGGCGGGGAATCAGAGGGGGGAATCAGAGGTGGGGAATCAGAGGCAGGGAATCAGAGGCAGGGAATCAGAGGCGGGAAATCAGAGGCGGCGAATCTGAGGCGTGGAATCAGAGGTGGGGAAAGAGATGTGGGGAAACGTAGGCCAGGAAAGTTGCGCGGAAAGGGAGGCGGTGAATCAGAGGCGGGGAAACAGAGGCGGGGAATCAGAGGCGGGGAATCAGAGGCGTGGAATCAGAGGTGGGGAAAGAGATGTGGGGAAACAGGCGGGTAAACAGAAGCGGGTAAACATAGCTGCATAAATAGAGGCAGCGAAAGAGATGGGCGAAACATAGTGGTTGGAACTTGTGTGTTGAAAATTAGGTACACAGAACAGATCAAACAGAGTTGTTGAAATTGAGGGAGGGAAAGAGAGGCACAGAAAGAGTGGAGGGGAAAGAGTGCAGGCAAAATAGAGGCGTAGAGACAGAGGTGGGGAATCAGAGGCGGGGAATCAGAGGCGGGGAATCAGAGGCAGGGAATCAGATGAAGGGAATCTGATGCAGGGAATCTGAGGCAGGGAATCTGAGGCAGGAAATCGGAGGCAGGGAATCTGAGGCACGGAATCAGTAAAAAGTTATCAGAGGCAGGGTATCAGAGGAGGAGAATCAGAGGTGGGGAATCAGAAGTGGGGAATCAGAGGTGGGGAATCAGAGGCGTGGAATCAGAGGCGGGGAATCAGAGGTGGGGAATCAGAAGTGGGGAATCAGAGGTGGGGAATCAGAGGCGGGGAATCAGAGGCGTGGAATCAGAGGCGGGCAATCAGAAGTGGGGAATCAGAGGCGGGGAATCAGAGGCGGGGATCAGAGGCGGTGAATCAGAGGCGGGGAATCAGAGGCGGGGAATCAGAGGCGGGGAATCAGAAGTGGGGAATCAGAGGTGGGGAATCAGAGGCAGGGAATCAGAGGCGGGCAATCAGATGCAGGGAATCAGAGGCAGGGAATCAGACGCAGGGAATCAAATTAAGGGAATCTGATGCAGGGAATCTGAGGCAGGGAATCTGAGGCAGGGAATCTGTGGAGCGGAATCAGAGGCGGGAAAACAGGCGTGTAAACAGAGGCGGGTAAACATAGGCGGGGAATCAGAGGCGTGGAATCAGAGGCGGGAAATCAGAGGCGGGGAAAGATATTTGGGGAAAAGTAGGCCAGGAAAGTTGAGCGGAAAGGGAGGCAGTGAATCAGAGGTGGGGAATCAGAGGCGGGGAATCAGAGGCGGGGAATCAGAGGCGGGGAATCAGAGGCGGGGAATCAGAAGTGGGTAATCAGAGGTGGGGAATCAGAGGCGGGGAATCAGAGGCGGAGAATCAGAGGCGGGGAATCTGAGGCAGGGAATCTGTGGTGGGGAAACAGAGGCGGGGAAACAGGTGGGTAAACAGAGGTGGGTAAACATAGGCGGGGAATCAGAGGCGCGGAATCAGAGGCGGGGAATCAGAAGCAGGGAATCAGAGGCGGGGAATCAGAGGCGGGGAATCAGATGCGGGGAATCAGAAGTGGGGAATCAGAGGCGGGGTATCAGAGGAGGGGAATGAGAGGCGGGGAATGAGAGGCGGGGAATCAGAGGCGGGGAATTAGAGGCGTGGAATCAGAAGTGGGGAATCAGAGGTGGGGAATCAGAGGCGGGGAATCAGAATCAGCGAATCAGAGGCGGGGCAATCAGAGGTGGGGAATCAGAGGCGGGGAATCAGAGGCGGGGAAACAGAGGCGGAGAATCAGAGGCGGGGAATCAGACGCGGGGAATCAGAGGCGGGGAATCAGAAGTGGGGAATCAGAGGTGGGGAATCAGAGGCGGGGAATCAGAGGCAGGTAATCAGAGGCGGGCAATCAGATGCAGGGAATCAGAGGCAGGGAATCAGAGGCGGGCAATCAGATGCAGGGAATCAGAGGCAGGGAATCAGAGGCAGGGAATCAGAGGCAGGGAATCTGAGGCAGGGAATCTGTGTTGGGGAACCAGAGGCGGGAAAACAGGCGGGTAAACAGAGGCGGGTAAACATAGGTGGGGAATCAGAGGCGGGGAATCAGAGTCGGGGAATCAGAGGCGGAGAATCAGAGCCGGGAAATCAGAGGCGGGGAATCTGAGGCGGGGAATCAGATGCAGGGAATCAGATGCGGGGCATCAGAGGCGCGGTATCAGAGGTGGGGATTTAGAGGCGGGGAATCAAGGGCGGGGAATCAGAGGCATGGAATCAGAGGCGGGGAATCAGAGGCGGGGAATCAGAAGTGGGGAATCAGAGGTAGGGAATCAGAGGCGGGGAATCAGAGGCGGGGAATCAGAGGCAGGGAATCAGAAGTGGGGAATCAGACGTGGGGAATCAGAGGCGGGGAATCAGAGGCGGAGAATCAGAGGCGGGCAATCAGATGCAGGGAATCAGAGGCAGGGAATCAGAGGCAGGGAATCTGAGGCAGGGAATGTGAGGTGGGGAATCAGAGGCGGGGAAACAGGTGGGTAAACAGAGGCGGGTAAACATAGGCGGGGAATCAGAGGCGCGGAATCAGAGGCGGGGAATCAGAGGCAGGGAATCAGAGGCGGGGAATCAGAGGCGGGGAATCAGATGCGGGGAATCAGAGGTGGGGAATCAGAGGCGGGGTATCAGAGGAGGGGAATCAGAGGCGGGGAATCAGAGGCGGGGAATCAGAGGCGGGGAATCAGAGGCGTGCAATCAGAGGTGTGGAATCAGAGGCGGGGAATCAGAAGTGGGGAATCAGAGGTGGGGAATCAGAGGCGGGGAATCAGAATAAGGGAATCAGAGGCGGGCAATCATAGGTGGGGAATCAGAGGTGGGGAATCAGAGGCTGGGAATCAGCGGCGGGGAATCAGAGGGGGGAATCAGAGGTGGGGAATCAGAGGCAGGGAATCAGAGGCAGGGAATCAGAGGCGGTAAATCAGAGGCGGCGAATCTGAGGCGTGGAATCAGAGGTGGGGAAAGAGATGTGGGGAAACGTAGGCCAGGAAAGTTGCGCGGAAAGGGAGGCGGTGAATCAGAGGCGGGGAATCAGAGGCGGGGAATCAGAGGCGGGGAATCAGAGGCGTGGAATCAGAGGTGGGGAAAGAGATGTGGGGAAACAGGCGGGTAAACAGAAGCGGGTAAACATAGCTGCATAAATAGAGGCAGCGAAAGAGATGGGCGAAACATAGTGGTTGGAACTTGTGTGTTGAAAATTAGGTACACAGAACAGATCAAACAGAGTTGTTGAAATTGAGGGAGGGAAAGAGAGGCACAGAAAGAGTGGAGGGGAAAGAGTGCAGGCAAAATAGAGGCGTAGAGACAGAGGTGGGGAATCAGAGGCGGGGAATCAGAGGCGGGGAATCAGAGGCAGGGAATCAGATGAAGGGAATCTGATGCAAGGAATCTGAGGCAGGGAATCTGAGGCAGGAAATCGGAGGCAGGGAATCTGAGGCACGGAATCAGTAGAAAGTTATCAGAGGCAGGGTATCAGAGGCGGAGAATCAGAGGTGGGGAATCAGAAGTGGGGAATCAGAGGTGGGGAATCAGAGGCGTGGAATCAGAGGTGGGGAATCAGAGGTGGGGAATCAGAAGTGGGGAATCAGAGGTGGGGAATCAGAGGCGGGGAATCAGAGGCGTGGAATCAGAGGCGGGCAATCAGAAGTGGGGAATCAGAGGCGGGGAATCAGAGGCGTGCAATCAGAGGTGTGGAATCAGAGGCGGGGAATCAGAAGTGGGGAATCAGAGGTGGGGAATCAGAGGCGGGGAATCAGAATAAGGGAATCAGAGGCGGGCAATCATAGGTGGGGAATCAGAGGAGGGGAATCAGAGGCGGGGAATCAGAGGCGGTGATTTCGAGGCGGGGAATCAGACGCGGGAATCAGAGGCGGGGAATCAGAAGTGGGGAATCAGAGGTGGGGAATCTGAGGCGGGGAATCAGAGGCAGGTAATCAGAGGCGGGCAATCAGATGCAGGGAATCAGAGGCAGGGAATCAGAGGCAGGGAATCTTAGGCTGGGAATCTGAGGCAGGGAATCTGAGGTGGGCAATCAGAGGTGGGAAAACAGGCGGGTAAACAGAGGCGGGTAAACATAGGCGGGGAATCAGAGGCGCGGAATCAGAGGCGGGGAATCAGAGGCGGGGAATCAGAGTCGGGGAATCAGAGGCGGGGAATCTGAGGCAGGGAATCAGATGCAGGGAATCAGAGGCAGGGAATCAGAGGCAGGGAACCTGAGATGGCGAATATGAGGTGGTGAATCAGAGGCGGGGAAACAGTCGGGTAAACAGAGGCGGGGAATCAGAGGCAGGGAATCAGCCGCGGGGAATCAGAGGCAGGGAATCAGATGAAGGGAATCTGATGCAGGGAATCTGAGGCAGGGTATCTGAGGCAGGAAATCTGTGTCAGGGAATCTGATGCGGGTTATCAGAAGGGGGAAATGAGATGTGGGAAACGAGATGCAGAGAAAGAGGCACGGAAATAGAGGCAGGGAAAGAGAGGCAGGGTATCAGAGGCGGGTAATCAGAGGCGTGGAATCAGAGGCGGGGAATCAGAGACACAGAAAGAGAGGCGTGGATTCAGAGGTGCGGAATCAGAGCCGGTGAATCTGAGCCGGGAAATCAGAAGCAGAGCAACAGAGGTGGTGAATCATGGGTGCGGAATCGGACACGGGGAATCAGAGGTGGGGACTCAGAGGCCGGGAATCAGAGGCAGGGAATCAGAGGCAGGTAATCAGAGGCAGGGAATCAGAGGTGGGGAATCAGAGGCGGGGAATCAGAGGCGGTGAATCAGAGGCGGGGAATCAGAGGCGGGGAATCAGAGGCGGAGAATCAGAGGCGGGCAATCAGATGCAGGAAATCAGAGGCAGGGAATCAGAGGCAGGGAATCAGAGGCAGGGAATCTGAGGCAGAGAGTCAGAGGTGGGGAATCAGAGGTGGGGAATCAGAGGCGGGGATTCAGAGGCAGGGAATCAGATGAAGGGAATCTGATGCAGTGAATCTGAGGCAGGGAATCTGAGGCAGGGAATCTGTGGCAGGGAATGTGATGCGGGTTATCAGAAGGGGGAAATGAGATGTGGGAAACGAGATGCAGAGAAAGAGGCACGGAAATAGAGGCAGGGAAAGAGAGGCAGGGAATCAGAGGCGGGGAATCAGAGGTGGGGAATCAGAGGCTGGGAATCAGCGGCGGGGAATCAGAGGGGGGAATCAGAGGTGGGGAATCAGAGGCAGGGAATCAGAGGCAGGGAATCAGAGGCGGGAAATCAGAGGCGGCGAATCTGAGGCGTGGAATCAGTGGTGGGGAAAGAGATGTGGGGAAACGTAGGCCAGGAAAGTTGCGCGGAAAGGGAGGCGGTGAATCAGAGGTGGGGAATCAGAGGCGGGGAATCAGAGGCGGGGAATCAGAGGCGTGGAATCAGAGGTGGGGAAAGAGATGTGGGGAAACAGGCGGGTAAACAGAAGCGGGTAAACATAGCTGCATAAATAGAGGCAGCGAAAGAGATGGGCGAAACATAGTGGTTGGAACTTGTGTGTTGAAAATTAGGTACACAGAACAGATCAAACAGAGTTGTTGAAATTGAGGGAGGGAAAGAGAGGCACAGAAAGAGTGGAGGGGAAAGAGTGCAGGCAAAATAGAGGCGTAGAGACAGAGGTGGGGAATCAGAGGCGGGGAATCAGAGGCAGGGAATCAGAGGCAGGGAATCAGATGAAGGGAATCTGATGCAGGGAATCTGAGGCAGGGAATCAGAGGCGGAGAATCAGAGGCGGGGAATCTGAGGCCGGGAATCTGAGGTGGGGAAACAGAGGCGGGGAAACAGGTGGGTAAACAGAGGTGGGTAAACATAGGCGGGGAATCAGAGGCGCGGAATCAGAGGCGGGGAATCAGAAGCAGGGAATCAGAGGCGGGGAATCAGAGGCGGGGAATCAGATGCGGGGAATCAGAAGTGGGGAATCAGAGGCGGGGTATCAGAGGAGGGGAATGAGAGGCGGGGAATGAGAGGCGGGGAATCAGAGGCGGGGAATTAGAGGCGTGGAATCAGAGGCGGGGAATCAGAGGCGGGGAATCAGAAGTGGGGAATCAGAGGTGGGGAATCAGAGGCGGGGAATCAGAATCAGCGAATCAGAGGCGGGGCAATCAGAGGTGGGGAATCAGAGGCGGGGAATCAGAGGCGGGGAAACAGAGGCGGTGAATCAGAGGCGGGGAATCAGACGCGGGGAATCAGAGGCGGGGAATCAGAAGTGGGGAATCAGAGGTGGGGAATCAGAGGCGGGGAATCAGAGGCAGGTAATCAGAGGCGGGCAATCAGATGCAGGGAATCAGAGGCAGGGAATCAGAGGCGGGCAATCAGATGCAGGGAATCAGAGGCAGGGAATCAGAGGCAGGGAATCAGAGGCAGGGAATCTGAGGCAGGGAATCTGTGTTGGGGAACCAGAGGCGGGAAAACAGGCGGGTAAACAGAGGCGGGTAAACATAGGTGGGGAATCAGAGGCGGGGAATCAGAGTCGGGGAATCAGAGGCGGAGAATCAGAGCCGGGAAATCAGAGGCGGGGAATCTGAGGCGGGGAATCAGATGCAGGGAATCAGATGCGGGGCATCAGAGGCGCGGTATCAGAGGCGGGGAATTAGAGGCGGGGAATCAGAGGCGGGGAATCAGAGGCATGGAATCAGAGGCGGGGAATCAGAGGCGGGGAATCAGAAGTGGGGAATCAGAGGTAGGGAATCAGAGGCGGGGAATCAGAGGCGGGGAATCAGAGGCAGGGAATCAGAAGTGGGGAATCAGACGTGGGGAATCAGAGGCGGGGAATCAGAGGCGGAGAATCAGAGGCGGGCAATCAGATGCAGGGAATCAGAGGCAGGGAATCAGAGGCAGGGAATCTGAGGCAGGGAATGTGAGGTGGGGAATCAGAGGCGGGGAAACAGGTGGGTAAACAGAGGCGGGTAAACATAGGCAGGGAATCTGTGGCAGGGAATGTGATGCGGGTTATCAGAAGGGGGAAATGAGATGTGGGATACGAGATGCAGAGAAAGAGGCACGGAAATAGAGGCAGGGAAAGAGAGGCAGGGAATCAGAGGCGGGGAATCAGAGGTGGGGAATCAGAGGCTGGGAATCAGCGGCGGGGAATCAGAGGGGGGAATCAGAGGTGGGGAATCAGAGGCAGGGAATCAGAGGCAGGGAATCAGAGGCGGGAAATCAGAGGCGGCGAATCTGAGGCGTGGAATCAGAGGTGGGGAAAGAGATGTGGGGAAACGTAGGCCAGGAAAGTTGCGCGGAAAGGGAGGCGGTGAATCAGAGGCGGGGAATCAGAGGCGGGGAATCAGAGGCGGGGAATCAGAGGCGTGGAATCAGAGGTGGGGAAAGAGATGTGGGGAAACAGGCGGGTAAACAGAAGCGGGTAAACATAGCTGCATAAATAGAGGCAGCGAAAGAGATGGGCGAAACATAGTGGTTGGAACTTGTGTGTTGAAAATTAGGTACACAGAACAGATCAAACAGAGTTGTTGAAATTGAGGGAGGGAAAGAGAGGCACAGAAAGAGTGGAGGGGAAAGAGTGCAGGCAAAATAGAGGCGTAGAGACAGAGGTGGGGAATCAGAGGCGGGGAATCAGAGGCGGGGAATCAGAGGCAGGGAATCAGATGAAGGGAATCTGATGCAGGGAATCTGAGGCAGGGAATCTGAGGCAGGAAATCGGAGGCAGGGAATCTGAGGCACGGAATCAGTAAAAAGTTATCAGAGGCAGGGTATCAGAGGCGGAGAATCAGAGGTGGGGAATCAGAAGTGGGGAATCAGAGGTGGGGAATCAGAGGCGTGGAATCAGAGGCGGGGAATCAGAGGTGGGGAATCAGAAGTGGGGAATCAGAGGTGGGGAATCAGAGGCGGGGAATCAGAGGCGTGGAATCAGAGGCGGGCAATCAGAAGTGGGGAATCAGAGGCGGGGAATCAGAGGCGGGGATCAGAGGTGATGTATCAGAGGCGGGGAATCAGAGGCGGGGAATCAGAGGCGGGGAATCAGAAGTGGGGAATCAGAGGTGGGGAATCAGAGGCAGGGAATCAGAGGCGGGCAATCAGATGCAGGGAATCAGAGGCAGGGAATCAGACGCAGGGAATCAAATGAAGGGAATCTGATGCAGGGAATCTGAGGCAGGGAATCTGAGGCAGGGAATCTGTGGTGCGGAATCAGAGGCGGGAAAACAGGCGTGTAAACAGAGGCGGGTAAACATAGGCGGGGAATCAGAGGCGTGGAATCAGAGGCGGGAAATCAGAGGCGGGGAAAGATATGTGGGGAAAAGTAGGCCAGGAAAGTTGAGCGGAAAGGGAGGCAGTGAATCAGAGGTGGGGAATCAGAGGCGGGGAATCAGAGGCGGGGAATCAGAGGCGGGGAATCAGAGGCGGGGAATCAGAAGTGGGTAATCAGAGGTGGGGAATCAGAGGCGGGGAATCAGAGGCGGAGAATCAGAGGCGGGGAATCTGAGGCCGGGAATCTGAGGTGGGGAAACAGAGGCGGGGAAACAGGTGGGTAAACAGAGGTGGGTAAACATAGGCGGGGAATCAGAGGCGCGGAATCAGAGGCGGGGAATCAGAAGCAGGGAATCAGAGGCGGGGAATCAGAGGCGGGGAATCAGATGCGGGGAATCAGAAGTGGGGAATCAGAGGCGGGGTATCAGAGGAGGGGAATGAGAGGCGGGGAATGAGAGGCGGGGAATCAGAGGCGGGGAATTAGAGGCGTGGAATCAGAGGCGGGGAATCAGAGGCGGGGAATCAGAAGTGGGGAATCAGAGGTGGGGAATCAGAGGCGGGGAATCAGAATCAGCGAATCAGAGGCGGGGCAATCAGAGGTGGGGAATCAGAGGCGGGGAATCAGAGGCGGGGAAACAGAGGCGGTGAATCAGAGGCGGGGAATCAGACGCGGGGAATCAGAGGCGGGGAATCAGAAGTGGGGAATCAGAGGTGGGGAATCAGAGGCGGGGAATCAGAGGCAGGTAATCAGAGGCGGGCAATCAGATGCAGGGAATCAGAGGCAGGGAATCAGAGGCGGGCAATCAGATGCAGGGAATCAGAGGCAGGGAATCAGAGGCAGGGAATCAGAGGCAGGGAATCTGAGGCAGGGAATCTGTGTTGGGCAACCAGAGGCGGGAAAACAGGCGGGTAAACAGAGGCGGGTAAACATAGGTGGGGAATCAGAGGCGGGGAATCAGAGTCGGGGAATCAGAGGCGGAGAATCAGAGCCGGGAAATCAGAGGCGGGGAATCTGAGGCGGGGAATCAGATGCAGGGAATCAGATGCGGGGCATCAGAGGCGCGGTATCAGAGGCGGGGAATTAGAGGCGGGGAATCAGAGGCGGGGAATCAGAGGCATGGAATCAGAGGCGGGGAATCAGAGGCGGGGAATCAGAAGTGGGGAATCAGAGGTAGGGAATCAGAGGCGGGGAATCAGAGGCGGGGAATCAGAGGCAGGGAATCAGAAGTGGGGAATCAGACGTGGGGAATCAGAGGCGGGGAATCAGAGGCGGAGAATCAGAGGCGGGCAATCAGATGCAGGGAATCAGAGGCAGGGAATCAGAGGCAGGGAATCTGAGGCAGGGAATGTGAGGTGGGGAATCAGAGGCGGGGAAACAGGTGGGTAAACAGAGGCGGGTAAACATAGGCGGGGAATCAGTGGCGCGGAATCAGAGGCGGGGAATCAGAGGCAGGGAATCAGAGGCGGGGAATCAGAGGCGGGGAATCAGATGCGGGGAATCAGAGGTGGGGAATCAGAGGCGGGGTATCAGAGGAGGGGAATCAGAGGCGGGGAATCAGAGGCGGGGAATCAGAGGCGGGGAATCAGAGGCGTGCAATCAGAGGTGTGGAATCAGAGGCGGGGAATCAGAAGTGGGGAATCAGAGGTGGGGAATCAGAGGCGGGGAATCAGAATAAGGGAATCAGAGGCGGGCAATCATAGGTGGGGAATCAGAGGAGGGGAATCAGAGGCGGGGAATCAGAGGCGGTGATTTCGAGGCGGGGAATCAGACGCGGGAATCAGAGGCGGGGAATCAGAAGTGGGGAATCAGAGGTGGGGAATCTGAGGCGGGGAATCAGAGGCAGGTAATCAGAGGCGGGCAATCAGATGCAGGGAATCAGAGGCAGGGAATCAGAGGCAGGGAATCTGAGGCTGGGAATCTGAGGCAGGGAATCTGAGGTGGGCAATCAGAGGTGGGAAAACAGGCGGGTAAACAGAGGCGGGTAAACATAGGCGGGGAATCAGAGGCGCGGAATCAGAGGCGGGGAATCAGAGGCGGGGAATCAGAGTCGGGGAATCAGAGGCGGGGAATCTGAGGCAGGGAATCAGATGCAGGGAATCAGAGGCAGGGAATCAGAGGCAGGGAACCTGAGATGGCGAATATGAGGTGGTGAATCAGAGGCGGGGAAACAGTCGGGTAAACAGAGGCGGGGAATCAGAGGCAGGGAATCAGCCGCGGGGAATCAGAGGCAGGGAATCAGATGAAGGGAATCTGATGCAGGGAATCTGAGGCAGGGTATCTGAGGCAGGAAATCTGTGGCAGGGAATCTGATGCGGGTTATCAGAAGGGGGAAATGAGATGTGGGAAACGAGATGCAGAGAAAGAGGCACGGAAATAGAGGCAGGGAAAGAGAGGCAGGGTATCAGAGGCGGGTAATCAGAGGCGTGGAATCAGAGGCGGGGAATCAGAGACACAGAAAGAGAGGCGTGGATTCAGAGGTGCGGAATCAGAGCCGGTGAATCTGAGCCGGGAAATCAGAAGCAGAGCAACAGAGGTGGTGAATCATGGGTGCGGAATCGGACACGGGGAATCAGAGGTGGGGACTCAGAGGCCGGGAATCAGAGGCAGGGAATCAGAGGCAGGTTATCAGAGGCAGGGAATCAGAGGTGGGGAATCAGAGGCGGGGAATCAGAGGCGGTGAATCAGAGGCGGGGAATCAGAGGCGGGGAATCAGAGGCGGAGAATCAGAGGCGGGCAATCAGATGCAGGAAATCAGAGGCAGGGAATCAGAGGCAGGGAATCAGAGGCAGGGAATCTGAGGCAGAGAGTCAGAGGTGGGGAATCAGAGGTGGGGAATCAGAGGCGGGGATTCAGAGGCAGGGAATCAGATGAAGGGAATCTGATGCAGGGAATCTGAGGCAGGGAATCTGAGGCAGGGAATCTGTGGCAGGGAATGTGATGCGGGTTATCAGAAGGGGGAAATGAGATGTGGGAAACGAGATGCAGAGAAAGAGGCACGGAAATAGAGGCAGGGAAAGAGAGGCAGGGAATCAGAGGCGGGGAATCAGAGGTGGGGAATCAGAGGCTGGGAATCAGCGGCGGGGAATCAGAGGGGGGAATCAGAGGTGGGGAATCAGAGGCAGGGAATCAGAGGCAGGGAATCAGAGGCGGGAAATCAGAGGCGGCGAATCTGAGGCGTGGAATCAGAGGTGGGGAAAGAGATGTGGGGAAACGTAGGCCAGGAAAGTTGCGCGGAAAGGGAGGCGGTGAATCAGAGGCGGGGAAACAGAGGCGGGGAATCAGAGGCGGGGAATCAGAGGCGTGGAATCAGAGGTGGGGAAAGAGATGTGGGGAAACAGGCGGGTAAACAGAAGCGGGTAAACATAGCTGCATAAATAGAGGCAGCGAAAGAGATGGGCGAAACATAGTGGTTGGAACTTGTGTGTTGAAAATTAGGTACACAGAACAGATCAAACAGAGTTGTTGAAATTGAGGGAGGGAAAGAGAGGCACAGAAAGAGTGGAGGGGAAAGAGTGCAGGCAAAATAGAGGCGTAGAGACAGAGGTGGGGAATCAGAGGCGGGGAATCAGAGGCGGGGAATCAGAGGCAGGGAATCAGATGAAGGGAATCTGATGCAGGGAATCTGAGGCAGGGAATCTGAGGCAGGAAATCGGAGGCAGGGAATCTGAGGCACGGAATCAGTAAAAAGTTATCAGAGGCAGGGTATCAGAGGCGGAGAATCAGAGGTGGGGAATCAGAAGTGGGGAATCAGAGGTGGGGAATCAGAGGCGTGGAATCAGAGGCGGGGAATCAGAGGTGGGGAATCAGAAGTGGGGAATCAGAGGTGGGGAATCAGAGGCGGGGAATCAGAGGCGTGGAATCAGAGGCGGGCAATCAGAAGTGGGGAATCAGAGGCGGGGAATCAGAGGCGGGGATCAGAGGCGGTGAATCAGAGGCGGGGAATCAGAGGCGGGGAATCAGAGGCGGGGAATCAGAAGTGGGGAATCAGAGGTGGGGAATCAGAGGCAGGGAATCAGAGGCGGGCAATCAGATGCAGGGAATCAGAGGCAGGGAATCAGACGCAGGGAATCAAATTAAGGGAATCTGATGCAGGGAATCTGAGGCAGGGAATCTGAGGCAGGGAATCTGTGGAGCGGAATCAGAGGCGGGAAAACAGGCGTGTAAACAGAGGCGGGTAAACATAGGCGGGGAATCAGAGGCGTGGAATCAGAGGCGGGAAATCAGAGGCGGGGAAAGATATGTGGGGAAAAGTAGGCCAGGAAAGTTGAGCGGAAAGGGAGGCAGTGAATCAGAGGTGGGGAATCAGAGGCGGGGAATCAGAGGCGGGGAATCAGAGGCGGGGAATCAGAGGCGGGGAATCAGAAGTGGGTAATCAGAGGTGGGGAATCAGAGGCGGGGAATCAGAGGCGGAGAATCAGAGGCGGGGAATCTGAGGCAGGGAATCTGTGGTGGGGAAACAGAGGCGGGGAAACAGGTGGGTAAACAGAGGTGGGTAAACATAGGCGGGGAATCAGAGGCGCGGAATCAGAGGCGGGGAATCAGAAGCAGGGAATCAGAGGCGGGGAATCAGAGGCGGGGAATCAGATGCGGGGAATCAGAAGTGGGGAATCAGAGGCGGGGTATCAGAGGAGGGGAATGAGAGGCGGGGAATGAGAGGCGGGGAATCAGAGGCGGGGAATTAGAGGCGTGGAATCAGAAGTGGGGAATCAGAGGTGGGGAATCAGAGGCGGGGAATCAGAATCAGCGAATCAGAGGCGGGGCAATCAGAGGTGGGGAATCAGAGGCGGGGAATCAGAGGCGGGGAAACAGAGGCGGAGAATCAGAGGCGGGGAATCAGACGCGGGGAATCAGAGGCGGGGAATCAGAAGTGGGGAATCAGAGGTGGGGAATCAGAGGCGGGGAATCAGAGGCAGGTAATCAGAGGCGGGCAATCAGATGCAGGGAATCAGAGGCAGGGAATCAGAGGCGGGCAATCAGATGCAGGGAATCAGAGGCAGGGAATCAGAGGCAGGGAATCAGAGGCAGGGAATCTGAGGCAGGGAATCTGTGTTGGGGAACCAGAGGCGGGAAAACAGGCGGGTAAACAGAGGCGGGTAAACATAGGTGGGGAATCAGAGGCGGGGAATCAGAGTCGGGGAATCAGAGGCGGAGAATCAGAGCCGGGAAATCAGAGGCGGGGAATCTGAGGCGGGGAATCAGATGCAGGGAATCAGATGCGGGGCATCAGAGGCGCGGTATCAGAGGTGGGGATTTAGAGGCGGGGAATCAGAGGCGGGGAATCAGAGGCATGGAATCAGAGGCGGGGAATCAGAGGCGGGGAATCAGAAGTGGGGAATCAGAGGTAGGGAATCAGAGGCGGGGAATCAGAGGCGGGGAATCAGAGGCAGGGAATCAGAAGTGGGGAATCAGACGTGGGGAATCAGAGGCGGGGAATCAGAGGCGGAGAATCAGAGGCGGGCAATCAGATGCAGGGAATCAGAGGCAGGGAATCAGAGGCAGGGAATCTGAGGCAGGGAATGTGAGGTGGGGAATCAGAGGCGGGGAAACAGGTGGGTAAACAGAGGCGGGTAAACATAGGCGGGGAATCAGAGGCGCGGAATCAGAGGCGGGGAATCAGAGGCAGGGAATCAGAGGCGGGGAATCAGAGGCGGGGAATCAGATGCGGGGAATCAGAGGTGGGGAATCAGAGGCGGGGTATCAGAGGAGGGGAATCAGAGGCGGGGAATCAGAGGCGGGGAATCAGAGGCGGGGAATCAGAGGCGTGCAATCAGAGGTGTGGAATCAGAGGCGGGGAATCAGCAGTGGGGAATCAGAGGTGGGGAATCAGAGGCGGGGAATCAGAATAAGGGAATCAGAGGCGGGCAATCATAGGTGGGGAATCAGAGGTGGGGAATCAGAGGCTGGGAATCAGCGGCGGGGAATCAGAGGGGGGAATCAGAGGTGGGGAATCAGAGGCAGGGAATCAGAGGCAGGGAATCAGAGGCGGGAAATCAGAGGCGGCGAATCTGAGGCGTGGAATCAGAGGTGGGGAAAGAGATGTGGGGAAACGTAGGCCAGGAAAGTTGCGCGGAAAGGGAGGCGGTGAATCAGAGGCGGGGAATCAGAGGCGGGGAATCAGAGGCGGGGAATCAGAGGCGTGGAATCAGAGGTGGGGAAAGAGATGTGGGGAAACAGGCGGGTAAACAGAAGCGGGTAAACATAGCTGCATAAATAGAGGCAGCGAAAGAGATGGGCGAAACATAGTGGTTGGAACTTGTGTGTTGAAAATTAGGTACACAGAACAGATCAAACAGAGTTGTTGAAATTGAGGGAGGGAAAGAGAGGCACAGAAAGAGTGGAGGGGAAAGAGTGCAGGCAAAATAGAGGCGTAGAGACAGAGGTGGGGAATCAGAGGCGGGGAATCAGAGGCGGGGAATCAGAGGCAGGGAATCAGATGAAGGGAATCTGATGCAGGGAATCTGAGGCAGGGAATCTGAGGCAGGAAATCGGAGGCAGGGAATCTGAGGCACGGAATCAGTAGAAAGTTATCAGAGGCAGGGTATCAGAGGCGGAGAATCAGAGGTGGGGAATCAGAAGTGGGGAATCAGAGGTGGGGAATCAGAGGCGTGGAATCAGAGGTGGGGAATCAGAGGTGGGGAATCAGAAGTGGGGAATCAGAGGTGGGGAATCAGAGGCGGGGAATCAGAGGCGTGGAATCAGAGGCGGGCAATCAGAAGTGGGGAATCAGAGGCGGGGAATCAGAGGCGTGCAATCAGAGGTGTGGAATCAGAGGCGGGGAATCAGAAGTGGGGAATCAGAGGTGGGGAATCAGAGGCGGGGAATCAGAATAAGGGAATCAGAGGCGGGCAATCATAGGTGGGGAATCAGAGGAGGGGAATCAGAGGCGGGGAATCAGAGGCGGTGATTTCGAGGCGGGGAATCAGACGCGGGAATCAGAGGCGGGGAATCAGAAGTGGGGAATCAGAGGTGGGGAATCTGAGGCGGGGAATCAGAGGCAGGTAATCAGAGGCGGGCAATCAGATGCAGGGAATCAGAGGCAGGGAATCAGAGGCAGGGAATCTTAGGCTGGGAATCTGAGGCAGGGAATCTGAGGTGGGCAATCAGAGGTGGGAAAACAGGCGGGTAAACAGAGGCGGGTAAACATAGGCGGGGAATCAGAGGCGCGGAATCAGAGGCGGGGAATCAGAGGCGGGGAATCAGAGTCGGGGAATCAGAGGCGGGGAATCTGAGGCAGGGAATCAGATGCAGGGAATCAGAGGCAGGGAATCAGAGGCAGGGAACCTGAGATGGCGAATATGAGGTGGTGAATCAGAGGCGGGGAAACAGTCGGGTAAACAGAGGCGGGGAATCAGAGGCAGGGAATCAGCCGCGGGGAATCAGAGGCAGGGAATCAGATGAAGGGAATCTGATGCAGGGAATCTGAGGCAGGGTATCTGAGGCAGGAAATCTGTGGCAGGGAATCTGATGCGGGTTATCAGAAGGGGGAAATGAGATGTGGGAAACGAGATGCAGAGAAAGAGGCACGGAAATAGAGGCAGGGAAAGAGAGGCAGGGTATCAGAGGCGGGTAATCAGAGGCGTGGAATCAGAGGCGGGGAATCAGAGACACAGAAAGAGAGGCGTGGATTCAGAGGTGCGGAATCAGAGCCGGTGAATCTGAGCCGGGAAATCAGAAGCAGAGCAACAGAGGTGGTGAATCATGGGTGCGGAATCGGACACGGGGAATCAGAGGTGGGGACTCAGAGGCCGGGAATCAGAGGCAGGGAATCAGAGGCAGGTAATCAGAGGCAGGGAATCAGAGGTGGGGAATCAGAGGCGGGGAATCAGAGGCGGTGAATCAGAGGCGGGGAATCAGAGGCGGGGAATCAGAGGCGGAGAATCAGAGGCGGGCAATCAGATGCAGGAAATCAGAGGCAGGGAATCAGAGGCAGGGAATCAGAGGCAGGGAATCTGAGGCAGAGAGTCAGAGGTGGGGAATCAGAGGTGGGGAATCAGAGGCGGGGATTCAGAGGCAGGGAATCAGATGAAGGGAATCTGATGCAGTGAATCTGAGGCAGGGAATCTGAGGCAGGGAATCTGTGGCAGTGAATGTGATGCGGGTTATCAGAAGGGGGAAATGAGATGTGGGAAACGAGATGCAGAGAAAGAGGCACGGAAATAGAGGCAGGGAAAGAGAGGCAGGGAATCAGAGGCGGGGAATCAGAGGTGGGGAATCAGAGGCTGGGAATCAGCGGCGGGGAATCAGAGGGGGGAATCAGAGGTGGGGAATCAGAGGCAGGGAATCAGAGGCAGGGAATCAGAGGTGGGAAATCAGAGGCGGCGAATCTGAGGCGTGGAATCAGTGGTGGGGAAAGAGATGTGGGGAAACGTAGGCCAGGAAAGTTGCGCGGAAAGGGAGGCGGTGAATCAGAGGTGGGGAATCAGAGGCAGGGAATCAGAGGCAGGGAATCAGATGAAGGGAATCTGATGCAGGGAATCTGAGGCAGGGAATCTGAGGCAGGAAATCGGAGGCAGGGAATCTGAGGCACGGAATCAGTAAAAAGTTATCAGAGGCAGGGTATCAGAGGAGGAGAATCAGAGGTGGGGAATCAGAAGTGGGGAATCAGAGGTGGGGAATCAGAGGCGTGGAATCAGAGGCGGGGAATCAGAGGTGGGGAATCAGAAGTGGGGAATCAGAGGTGGGGAATCAGAGGCGGGGAATCAGAGGCGTGGAATCAGAGGCGGGCAATCAGAAGTGGGGAATCAGAGGCGGGGAATCAGAGGCGGGGATCAGAGGCGGTGAATCAGAGGTGGGGAATCAGAGGCGGGGAATCAGAGGCGGGGAATCAGAAGTGGGGAATCAGAGGTGGGGAATCAGAGGCAGGGAATCAGAGGCGGGCAATCAGATGCAGGGAATCAGAGGCAGGGAATCAGACGCAGGGAATCAAATGAAGGGAATCTGATGCAGGGAATCTGAGGCAGGGAATCTGAGGCAGGGAATCTGTGGTGCGGAATCAGAGGCGGGAAAACAGGCGTGTAAACAGAGGCGGGTAAACATAGGCGGGGAATCAGAGGCGTGGAATCAGAGGCGGGAAATCAGAGGCGGGGAAAGATATGTGGGGAAAAGTAGGCCAGGAAAGTTGAGCGGAAAGGGAGGCAGTGAATCAGAGGTGGGGAATCAGAGGCGGGGAATCAGAGGCGGGGAATCAGAGGCGGGGAATCAGAGGCGGGGAATCAGAAGTGGGTAATCAGAGGTGGGGAATCAGAGGCGGGGAATCAGAGGCGGAGAATCAGAGGCGGGGAATCTGAGGCAGGGAATCTGAGGTGGGGAAACAGAGGCGGGGAAACAGGTGGGTAAACAGAGGTGGGTAAACATAGGCGGG
Source organism: Narcine bancroftii (assembly GCF_036971445.1). NCBI lineage: Eukaryota > Metazoa > Chordata > Chondrichthyes > Torpediniformes > Narcinidae > Narcine > Narcine bancroftii. The sequence goes on along the minus strand of NC_091472.1, from coordinate 145,747,515 downwards.
GAATCAGAGGCGCGGAATCAGAGGCGGGGAATCAGAAGCAGGGAATCAGAGGCGGGGAATCAGAGGCGGGGAATCAGATGCGGGGAATCAGAAGTGGGGAATCAGAGGCGGGGTATCAGAGGAGGGGAATGAGAGGCGGGGAATGAGAGGCGGGGAATGAGAGGCGGGGAATTAGAGGCGTGGAATCAGAAGTGGGGAATCAGAGGTGGGGAATCAGAGGCGGGGAATCAGAATCAGCGAATCAGAGGCGGGGCAATCAGAGGTGGGGAATCAGAGGCAGGGAATCAGAGGCGGGGAAACAGAGGCGGAGAATCAGAGGCGGGGAATCAGACGCGGGGAATCAGAGGCAGGGAATCAGAAGTGGGGAATCAGAGGTGGGGAATCAGAGGCGGGGAATCAGAGGCAGGTAATCAGAGGCGGGCAATCAGATGCAGGGAATCAGAGGCAGGGAATCAGAGGCGGGCAATCAGATGCAGGGAATCAGAGGCAGGGAATCAGAGGCAGGGAATCAGAGGCAGGGAATCTGAGGCAGGGAATCTGTGTTGGGGAACCAGAGGCGGGAAAACAGGCGGGTAAACAGAGGCGGGTAAACATAGGTGGGGAATCAGAGGCGGGGAATCAGAGTCGGGGAATCAGAGGCGGAGAATCAGAGCCGGGAAATCAGAGGCGGGGAATCTGAGGCGGGGAATCAGATGCAGGGAATCAGATGCGGGGCATCAGAGGCGCGGTATCAGAGGCGGGGAATTAGAGGCGGGGAATCAGAGGCGGGGAATCAGAGGCATGGAATCAGAGGCGGGGAATCAGAGGCGGGGAATCAGAAGTGGGGAATCAGAGGTAGGGAATCAGAGGCGGGGAATCAGAGGCGGGGAATCAGAGGCAGGGAATCAGACGTGGGGAATCAGAGGCGGGGAATCAGAGGCGGAGAATCAGAGGCGGGCAATCAGATGCAGGGAATCAGAGGCAGGGAATCAGAGGCAGGGAATCTGAGGCAGGGAATGTGAGGTGGGGAATCAGAGGCGGGGAAACAGGTGGGTAAACAGAGGCGGGTAAACATAGGCGGGGAATCAGAGGCGCGGAATCAGAGGCGGGGAATCAGAGGCAGGGAATCAGAGGCGGGGAATCAGAGGCGGGGAATCAGATGCGGGGAATCAGAGGTGGGGAACCAGAGGCGGGGTATCAGAGGAGGGGAATCAGAGGCGGGGAATCAGAGGCGGGGAATCAGAGGCGGGGAATCAGAGGCGTGCAATCAGAGGTGTGGAATCAGAGGCGGGGAATCAGAAGTGGGGAATCAGAGGTGGGGAATCAGAGGCGGGGAATCAGAATAAGGGAATCAGAGGCGGGCAATCATAGGTGGGGAATCAGAGGTGGGGATTCAGAGGCTGGGAATCAGCGGCGGGGAATCAGAGGGGGGAATCAGAGGTGGGGAATCAGAGGCAGGGAATCAGAGGCAGGGAATCAGAGGCGGGAAATCAGAGGCGGCGAATCTGAGGCGTGGAATCAGAGGTGGGGAAAGAGATGTGGGGAAACGTAGGCCAGGAAGGTTGCGCGGAAAGGGAGGCGGTGAATCAGAGGCGGGGAATCAGAGGCGGGGAATCAGAGGCGGGGAATCAGAGGCGTGGAATCAGAGGTGGGGAAAGAGATGTGGGGAAACAGGCGGGTAAACAGAAGCGGGTAAACATAGCTGCATAAATAGAGGCAGCGAAAGAGATGGGCGAAACATAGTGGTTGGAACTTGTGTGTTGAAAATTAGGTACACAGAACAGATCAAACAGAGTTGTTGAAATTGAGGGAGGGAAAGAGAGGCACAGAAAGAGTGGAGGGGAAAGAGTGCAGGCAAAATAGAGGCGTAGAGACAGAGGTGGGGAATCAGAGCCGGGGAATCAGAGGCGGGGAATCAGAGGCAGGGAATCAGATGAAGGGAATCTGATGCAGGGAATCTGAGGCAGGGAATCTGAGGCAGGAAATCGGAGGCAGGGAATCTGAGGCACGGAATCAGTAAAAAGTTATCAGAGGCAGGGTATCAGAGGCGGAGAATCAGAGGTGGGGAATCAGAAGTGGGGTATCAGAGGTGGGGAATCAGAGGCGTGGAATCAGAGGCGGGGAATCAGAGGTGGGGAATCAGAGGCGGGGAATCAGAGGCGTGGAATCAGAGGCGGGCAATCAGAAGTGGGGAATCAGAGGCGGGGAATCAGAGGCGGGGATCAGAGGCGGTGAATCAGAGGCGGGGAATCAGAGGCGGGGAATCAGAGGCGGGGAATCAGAAGTGGGGAATCAGAGGTGGGGAATCAGAGGCAGGGAATCAGAGGCGGGCAATCAGATGCAGGGAATCAGAGGCAGGGAATCAGACGCAGGGAATCAAATGAAGGGAATCTGATGCAGGGAATCTGAGGCAGGGAATCTGAGGCAGGGAATCTGTGGTGCGGAATCAGAGGCGGGAAAACAGGCGTGTAAACAGAGGCGGGTAAACATAGGCGGGGAATCAGAGGCGTGGAATCAGAGGCGGGAAATCAGAGGCGGGGAAAGATATGTGGGGAAAAGTAGGCCAGGAAAGTTGAGCGGAAAGGGAGGCAGTGAATCAGAGGTGGGGAATCAGAGGCGGGGAATCAGAGGCGGGGAATCAGAGGCGGGGAATCAGAGGCGGGGAATCAGAAGTGGGTAATCAGAGGTGGGGAATCAGAGGCGGGGAATCAGAGGCGGAGAATCAGAGGCGGGGAATCTGAGGCAGGGAATCTGAGGTGGGGAAACAGAGGCGGGGAAACAGGTGGGTAAACAGAGGTGGGTAAACATAGGCGGGGAATCAGAGGCGCGGAATCAGAGGCGGGGAATCAGAAGCAGGGAATCAGAGGCGGGGAATCAGAGGCGGGGAATCAGATGCGGGGAATCAGAAGTGGGGAATCAGAGGCGGGGTATCAGAGGAGGGGAATGAGAGGCGGGGAATGAGAGGCGGGGAATGAGAGGCGGGGAATTAGAGGCGTGGAATCAGAAGTGGGGAATCAGAGGTGGGGAATCAGAGGCGGGGAATCAGAATCAGCGAATCAGAGGCGGGGCAATCAGAGGTGGGGAATCAGAGGCGGGGAATCAGAGGCGGGGAAACAGAGGCGGTGAATCAGCGGCGGGGAATCCGACGCGGGGAATCAGAGGCGGGGAATCAGAAGTGGGGAATCAGAGGTGGGGAATCAGAGGCGGGGAATCAGAGGCAGGTAATCAGAGGCGGGCAATCAGATGCAGGGAATCAGAGGCAGGGAATCAGAGGCGGGCTATCAGATGCAGGGAATCAGAGGCAGGGAATCAGAGGCGGGGAATCAGAGTCGGGGAATCAGAGGCGGAGAATCAGAGCCGGGAAATCAGAGGCGGGGAATCTGAGGCGGGGAATCAGATGCAGGGAATCAGATGCGGGGCATCAGAGGCGCGGTATCAGAGGCGGGGAATTAGAGGCGGGGAATCAGAGGCGGGGAATCAGAGGCATGGAATCAGAGGCGGGGAATCAGAGGTGGGGAATCAGAAGTGGGGAATCAGAGGTAGGGAATCAGAGGTGGGGAATCAGAGGCGGGGAATCAGAGGCAGGGAATCAGAAGTGGGGAATCAGACGTGGGGAATCAGAGGCGGGGAATCAGAGGCGGAGAATCAGAGGCGGGCAATCAGATGCAGGGAATCAGAGGCAGGGAATCAGAGGCAGTGAATCTGAGGCAGGGAATGTGAGGTGGGGAATCAGAGGCGGGGAAACAGGTGGGTAAACAGAGGCGGGTAAACATAGGCGGGGAATCAGAGGCGCGGAATCAGAGGCGGGGAATCAGAGGCAGGGAATCAGAGGCGGGGAATCAGAGGCGGGGAATCAGATGCGGGGAATCAGAGTGGGGAATCAGAGGCGGGGTATCAGAGGAGGGGAATCAGAGGCGGGGAATCAGAGGCGGGGAATCAGAGGCGGGGAATCAGAGGCGTGCAATCAGAGGTGTGGAATCAGAGGCGGGGAATCAGAAGTGGGGAATCAGAGGTGGGGAATCAGAGGCGGGGAATCAGAATAAGGGAATCGGAGGCGGGCAATCATAGGTGGGGAATCAGAGGAGGGGAATCAGAGGCGGGGAATCAGAGGCGGTGATTTCGAGGCGGGGAATCAGATGCGGGAATCAGAGGCGGGGAATCAGAAGTGGGGAATCAGAGGTGGGGAATCTGAGGCGGGGAATCAGAGGCAGGTAATCAGAGGCGGGCAATCAGATGCAGGGAATCAGAGGCAGGGAATCAGAGGCAGGGAATCTGAGGCTGGGAATCTGAGGCAGGGAATCTGAGGTGGGCAATCAGAGGTGGGAAAACAGGCGGGTAAACAGAGGCGGGTAAACATAGGCGGGGAATCAGAGGCGCGGAATCAGAGGCGGGGAATCAGAGGCGGGGAATCAGAGTCGGGGAATCAGAGGCGGGGAATCTGAGGCAGGGAATCAGATGCAGGGAATCAGAGGCAGGGAATCAGAGGCAGGGAACCTGAGATGGCGAATATGAGGTGGTGAATCAGAGGCGGGGAAACAGTCGGGTAAACAGAGGCGGGGAATCAGAGGCAGGGAATCAGCCGCGGGGAATCAGAGGCAGGGAATCAGATGAAGGGAATCTGATGCAGGGAATCTGAGGCAGGGTATCTGAGGCAGGAAATCTGTGGCAGGGAATCTGATGCGGGTTATCAGAAGGGGGAAATGAGATGTGGGAAACGAGATGCAGAGAAAGAGGCACGGAAATAGAGGCAGGGAAAGAGAGGCAGGGTATCAGAGGCGGGTAATCAGAGGCGTGGAATCAGAGGCGGGGAATCAGAGACACAGAAAGAGAGGCGTGGATTCAGAGGTGCGGAATCAGAGCCGGTGAATCTGAGCCGGGAAATCAGAAGCAGAGCAACAGAGGTGGTGAATCATGGGTGCGGAATCGGACACGGGGAATCAGAGGTGGGGACTCAGAGGCCGGGAATCAGAGGCAGGGAATCAGAGGCAGGTTATCAGAGGCAGGGAATCAGAGGTGGGGAATCAGAGGCGGGGAATCAGAGGCGGTGAATCAGAGGCGGGGAATCAGAGGCGGGGAATCAGAGGCGGAGAATCAGAGGCGGGCAATCAGATGCAGGAAATCAGAGGCAGGGAATCAGAGGCAGGGAATCAGAGGCAGGGAATCTGAGGCAGAGAGTCAGAGGTGGGGAATCAGAGGTGGGGAATCAGAGGCGGGGATTCAGAGGCAGGGAATCAGATGAAGGGAATCTGATGCAGGGAATCTGAGGCAGGGAATCTGAGGCAGGGAATCTGTGGCAGGGAATGTGATGCGGGTTATCAGAAGGGGGAAATGAGATGTGGGAAACGAGATGCAGAGAAAGAGGCACGGAAATAGAGGCAGGGAAAGAGAGGCAGGGAATCAGAGGCGGGGAATCAGAGGTGGGGAATCAGAGGCTGGGAATCAGCGGCGGGGAATCAGAGGGGGGAATCAGAGGTGGGGAATCAGAGGCAGGGAATCAGAGGCAGGGAATCAGAGGCGGGAAATCAGAGGCGGCGAATCTGAGGCGTGGAATCAGAGGTGGGGAAAGAGATGTGGGGAAACGTAGGCCAGGAAAGTTGCGCGGAAAGGGAGGCGGTGAATCAGAGGCGGGGAATCAGAGGCGGGGAATCAGAGGCGGGGAATCAGAGGCGTGGAATCAGAGGTGGGGAAAGAGATGTGGGGAAACAGGCGGGTAAACAGAAGCGGGTAAACATAGCTGCATAAATAGAGGCAGCGAAAGAGATGGGCGAAACATAGTGGTTGGAACTTGTGTGTTGAAAATTAGGTACACAGAACAGATCAAACAGAGTTGTTGAAATTGAGGGAGGGAAAGAGAGGCACAGAAAGAGTGGAGGGGAAAGAGTGCAGGCAAAATAGAGGCGTAGAGACAGAGGTGGGGAATCAGAGGCGGGGAATCAGAGGCGGGGAATCAGAGGCAGGGAATCAGATGAAGGGAATCTGATGCAGGGAATCTGAGGCAGGGAATCTGAGGCAGGAAATCGGAGGCAGGGAATCTGAGGCACGGAATCAGTAAAAAGTTATCAGAGGCAGGGTATCAGAGGCGGAGAATCAGAGGTGGGGAATCAGAAGTGGGGAATCAGAGGTGGGGAATCAGAGGCGTGGAATCAGAGGCGTGGAATCAGAGGTGGGGAATCAGAAGTGGGGAATCAGAGGTGGGGAATCAGAGGCGGGGAATCAGAGGCGTGGAATCAGAGGCGGGCAATCAGAAGTGGGGAATCAGAGGCGGGGAATCAGAGGCGGGGATCAGAGGCGGTGAATCAGAGGCGGGGAATCAGAGGCGGGGAATCAGAGGCGGGGAATCAGAAGTGGGGAATCAGAGGTGGGGAATCAGAGGCAGGGAATCAGAGGCGGGCAATCAGATGCAGGGAATCAGAGGCAGGGAATCAGACGCAGGGAATCAAATGAAGGGAATCTGATGCAGGGAATCTGAGGCAGGGAATCTGAGGCAGGGAATCTGTGGTGCGGAATCAGAGGCGGGAAAACAGGCGTGTAAACAGAGGCGGGTAAACATAGGCGGGGAATCAGAGGCGTGGAATCAGAGGCGGGAAATCAGAGGCGGGGAAAGATATGTGGGGAAAAGTAGGCCAGGAAAGTTGAGCGGAAAGGGAGGCAGTGAATCAGAGGTGGGGAATCAGAGGCGGGGAATCAGAGGCGGGGAATCAGAGGCGGGGAATCAGAGGCGGGGAATCAGAAGTGGGTAATCAGAGGTGGGGAATCAGAGGCGGGGAATCAGAGGCGGAGAATCAGAGGCGGGGAATCTGAGGCAGGGAATCTGAGGTGGGGAAACAGAGGCGGGGAAACAGGTGGGTAAACAGAGGTGGGTAAACATAGGCGGGGAATCAGAGGCGCGGAATCAGAGGCGGGGAATCAGAAGCAGGGAATCAGAGGCGGGGAATCAGAGGCGGGGAATCAGATGTGGGGAATCAGAAGTGGGGAATCAGAGGCGGGGTATCAGAGGAGGGGAATGAGAGGCGGGGAATGAGAGGCGGGGAATCCGAGGCGGGGAATTAGAGGCGTGGAATCAGAGGCGGGGAATCAGAGGCGGGGAATCAGAAGTGGGGAATCAGAGGTGGGGAATCAGAGGCGGGGAATCAGAATCAGCGAATCAGAGGCGGGGCAATCAGAGGTGGGGAATCAGAGGCGGGGAATCAGAGGCGGGGAAACAGAGGCGGTGAATCAGAGGCGGGGAATCAGACGCGGGGAATCAGAGGCGGGGAATCAGAAGTGGGGAATCAGAGGTGGGGAATCAGAGGCGGGGAATCAGAGGCAGGTAATCAGAGGCGGGCAATCAGATGCAGGGAATCAGAGGCAGGGAATCAGAGGCGGGCAATCAGATGCAGGGAATCAGAGGCAGGGAATCAGAGGCAGGGAATCAGAGGCAGGGAATCTGAGGCAGGGAATCTGTGTTGGGGAACCAGAGGCGGGAAAACAGGCGGGTAAACAGAGGCGGGTAAACATAGGTGGGGAATCAGAGGCGGGGAATCAGAGTCGGGGAATCAGAGGCGGAGAATCAGAGCCGGGAAATCAGAGGCGGGGAATCTGAGGCGGGGAATCAGATGCAGGGAATCAGATGCGGGGCATCAGAGGCGCGGTATCAGAGGCGGGGAATTAGAGGCGGGGAATCAGAGGCGGGGAATCAGAGGCATGGAATCAGAGGCGGGGAATCAGAGGCGGGGAATCAGAAGTGGGGAATCAGAGGTAGGGAATCAGAGGCGGGGAATCAGAGGCGGGGAAACAGAGGCAGGGAATCAGAAGTGGGGAATCAGACGTGGGGAATCAGAGGCGGGGAATCAGAGGCGGAGAATCAGAGGCGGGCAATCAGATGCAGGGAATCAGAGGCAGGGAATCAGAGGCAGGGAATCTGAGGCAGGGAATGTGAGGTGGGGAATCAGAGGCGGGGAAACAGGTGGGTAAACAGAGGCGGGTAAACATAGGCGGGGAATCAGAGGCGCGGAATCAGAGGCGGGGAATCAGAGGCAGGGAATCAGAGGCGGGGAATCAGAGGCGGGGAATCAGATGCGGGGAATCAGAGGTGGGGATTCAGAGGCGGGGTATCAGAGGAGGGGAATCAGAGGCGGGGAATCAGAGGCGGGGAATCAGAGGCGGGGAATCAGAGGCGTGCAATCAGAGGTGTGGAATCAGAGGCGGGGAATCAGAAGTGGGGAATCAGAGGTGGGGAATCAGAGGCGGGGAATCAGAATAAGGGAATCAGAGGCGGGCAATCATAGGTGGGGAATCAGAGGAGGGGAATCAGAGGCGGGGAATCAGAGGCGGTGATTTCGAGGCGGGGAATCAGACGCGGGAATCAGAGGCGGGGAATCAGAAGTGGGGAATCAGAGGTGGGGAATCTGAGGCGGGGAATCAGAGGCAGGTAATCAGAGGCGGGCAATCAGATGCAGGGAATCAGAGGCAGGGAATCAGAGGCAGGGAATCTGAGGCTGGGAATCTGAGGCAGGGAATCTGAGGTGGGCAATCAGAGGTGGGAAAACAGGCGGGTAAACAGAGGCGGGTAAACATAGGCGGGGAATCAGAGGCGCGGAATCAGAGGCGGGGAATCAGAGGCGGGGAATCAGAGTCGGGGAATCAGAGGCGGGGAATCTGAGGCAGGGAATCAGATGCAGGGAATCAGAGGCAGGGAATCAGAGGCAGGGAACCTGAGATGGCGAATATGAGGTGGTGAATCAGAGGCGGGGAAACAGTCGGGTAAACAGAGGCGGGGAATCAGAGGCAGGGAATCAGCCGCGGGGAATCAGAGGCAGGGAATCAGATGAAGGGAATCTGATGCAGGGAATCTGAGGCAGGGTATCTGAGGCAGGAAATCTGTGGCAGGGAATCTGATGCGGGTTATCAGAAGGTGGAAATGAGATGTGGGAAACGAGATGCAGAGAAAGAGGCACGGAAATAGAGGCAGGGAAAGAGAGGCAGGGTATCAGAGGCGGGTAATCAGAGGCGTGGAATCAGAGGCGGGGAATCAGAGACACAGAAAGAGAGGCGTGGAATCAGAGGTGCGGAATCAGAGCCGGTGAATCTGAGCCGGGAAATCAGAAGCAGAGCAACAGAGGTGGTGAATCATGGGTGCGGAATCGGACACGGGGAATCAGAGGTGGGGACTCAGAGGCCGGGAATCAGAGGCAGGGAATCAGAGGCAGGTTATCAGAGGCAGGGAATCAGAGGTGTGGAATCAGAGGCGGGGAATCAGAGGCGGCGAATCAGAGGCGGGGAATCAGAGGCGGGGAATCAGAGGCGGAGAATCAGAGGCGGGCAATCAGATGCAGGAAATCAGAGGCAGGGAATCAGAGGCAGGGAATCAGAGGCAGGGAATCTGAGGCAGGGAATCAGAGGTGGGGAATCAGAGGCGGGGAATCAGAGACAGGGAATCAGATGAAGGGAATCTGATGCAGGGAATCTGAGGCAGGGAATCTGAGGCAGGGAATATGTGGCAGGGAATGTGATGCGGGTTATCAGAAGGGGGAAATGAGATGTGGGAAACGAGATGCAGAGAAAGAGGCACGGAAATAGAGGCAGGGAAAGAGTATCAGGGAATCAGAGGCGGGGAATCAGAGGGGGGAATCAGAGGTGGGGAATCAGAGGCAGGGAATCAGAGACAGGGAATCAGAGGCGGGAAATCAGAGGCGGCGAATCTGAGGCGTGGAATCAGAGGTGGGGAAAGAGATGTGGGGAAACGTAGGCCAGGAAAGTTGCGCGGAAAGGGAGACGGTGAATCAGAGGCGGGGAATCAGAGGCGGGGAATCAGAGGCGTGGAATCAGAGGTGGGGAAAGAGATGTGGGGAAACAGGCGGGTAAACAGAAGTGCGTAAACATAGCTGCATAAATAGAGGCAGCGAAAGAGATGGGCGAAACATAGTGGTTGGAACTTGTGTGTTGAAAATTAGGTACACGGAACAGATCAAACAGAGTTGTTGAAATTGAGGGAGGGAAAGAGAGGCACAGAAAGAGTGGAGGGGAAAGAGTGCAGGAAAAATAGAGGCGTAGAGACAGAGGTGGGGAATCAGAGGTGGGGAATCAGAGGCGGGGAATCAGAGGCAGGGATTCAGATGAAGGGAATCTGATGCAGGGAATCTGAGGCAGGGAATCTGAGGCAGGGAATCGGAGGCAGGGAATCTGAGGCAGGGAATCAGTAAAAAGTTATCAGAGGCAGGGTATCAGAGGCGGAGAATCAGAGGTGGGGAATCAGAAGTGGGGAATCAGAGGTGGGGAATCAGAGGCGTGGAATCAGAGGCGGGGAATCAGAGGTGGGGAATCAGAAGTGGGGAATCAGAGGTGGGGAATCAGAGGCGGGGAATCAGAGGCATGGAATCAGAGGCGGGCAATCAGAAGTGGGGAATCAGAGGCGGGGAATCAGAGGCGGGGAATCAGAGGCGGTGAATCAGAGGCGGGGAATCAGAGGCGGGGAATCAGAGGCGGGGAATCAGAAGTGGGGAATCAGAGGCGGGGAATCAGAGGCGGGGAATCAGAGGCGGGGAATCAGAGGCGGGCAATCAGAGGCAGGGAATCAGAGGCAGGGAATCAGACGCTGAGAATCAAATGAAGGGAATCTGATGCAGGGAATCTGAGGCAGGGAATCTGAGGCAGGGAATCTGTGGTGGGGAATCAGAGGCGGGAAAACAGGCGGGTAAACAGAGGCGGGTAAACATAGGCGGGGAATCAGAGGCGTGGAATCAGAGGCGGGAAATCAGAGGCGGGGAAAGATATGTGGGGAAAAGTAGGCCAGGAAAGTTGAGCGGGAAGGGAGGCAGTGAATCAGAGGTGGGGAATCATAGGCGGGGAATCAGGGGCGGGGAATCAGAGGCGGGGAATCAGAGGCGGGGAATCAGAAGTGGGTAATCAGAGGTGGGGAATCTGAGGCGGGAAATCAGAGGCGGAGAATCAGAGGCGGGGAATCTGAGGCAGGGAATCTGAGGTGGGGAATCAGAGGCGGGGAAACAGGTGGGTAAACAGAGGTGGGTAAACATAGGCGGGGAATCAGAGGCGCGGAATCAGAGGCGGGGAATCAGAGGCAGGGAATCAGAGGCGGGGAATCAGAGGCGGGGAATCAGATGCAGGGAATCAGAGGTGGGGAATCAGAGGCGGGGTATCAGAGGAGGGGAATCAGAGGCGGGGAATCAGAGGCGGGGAATCAGAGGCGGGGAATCAGAGGCGTGGAATCAGAGGCGGGGAATCAGAGGCGGGGAATCAGAAGTGGGGAATCAGAGGTGGGGAATCAGAGGCGGGGAATCAGAATCAGCGAATCAGAGGCGGGGCAATCAGAGGTGGGGAATCAGAGGCGGGGAATCAGAGGCGGGGAAACAGAGGCGGTGAATCAGAGGTGGAGAATCAGACGCGGGGAATCAGAGGCGGGGAATCAGAAGTGCGGAATCAGAGGTGGGGAATCAGAGGCGGGGAATCAGAGGCAGGTAATCAGAGGCGGGCAATCAGATGCAGGGAATCAGAGGCAGGGAATCAGAGGCAGGGAATCTGAGGCAGGGAATCTGAGGCAGGGAATCTGAGGTGGGCAATCAGAGGAGGGAAAACAGGCGGGTAAACAGAGGCGGGTAAACATAGGCGGGGAATCAGAGGCGGGGAATCAGAGGCGGGGAATCAGAGGCGGGGAATCAGAGGCGGGGAATCAGAGTCGGGGAATCAGAGGCGGGGAATCTGAGGCGGGGAATCAGATGCAGGGAATCAGAGGCGGGGAATCAGAGGCGGGGTATCAGAGGCGGGGAATCAGAGGCGCGGAATCAGAGGCGGGGAATCAGAGGCGTGGAATCAGAGACGGGGAATCAGAGGCGGGGAATCAGAAGTGGGGAATCAGAGGTGAGAAATCAGAGGTGGGGAATCAGAGGAGGGGAATCAGAGGCGGGGAATCAGAGGCAGGGTATCAGAGGCGGGCAATCAAATGCAGGGAATCAGAGGCAGGGAATCAGAGGCAGGGAATCAGAGGCAGGGAACCTGAGGTGGCGAATATGAGGTGGTGAATCAGAGGCGGGGAAACAGGCGGGTAAACAGAGGCGGGGAATCTGATGCAGGGAATCAGCCGCAGGGAATCAGAGGCAGGGAATCAGATGAAGGGAATCTGATGCAGGGAATCTGAGACAGGGTATCTGAGGCAGGGAATCTGTGGCAGGGAATCTGATGCGGGTTATCAGAAGGGGGAAATGAGATGTGGGAAACGAGATGCAGAGAAAGAGGCACGGATATAGAGGCAGGGAAAGAGAGGCAGGGTATCAGAGGCGGGTAATCAGAGGCGTGGAATCAGAGGCGGGGAATCAGAGACACAGAAATAGAGGCGTGGAATCAGAGGTGCGGAATCAGAGCCGGTGAATCTGAGCCGGGAAATCAGAAGCAGAGCAACAGAGGTGGTGAAACATGGGTGCGGAATCGCACACGGGGAATCAGAGGTGGGGACTCAGACGCCGGGAATCAGAGGCAGGGAATCAGAGGCAGGTTATCAGAGGCAGGGAATCAGAGGTGGGGAATCAGAGGCGGGGAATCAGAGGCGGGGAATCAGAGGCGGGGAATCAGAGGCGGAGAATCAGAGGCGGGCAATCAGATGCAGGAAATCAGAGGCAGGGAATCAGAGGCAGGGAATCAGAGGCAGGGAATCTGAGGCAGGGAATCAGAGGTGGGGAATCAGAGGCGGGGAATCAGAGGCAGGGAATCAGATGAAGGGAATCTGATGCAGGGAATCTGAGGCAGGGAATCTGAGGCAGGGATTCTGTGGCAGGGAATCTGATGCGGGTTATCAGAAGGGGGAAATGAGATGTGGGAAACGAGATGCAGAGTAAGAGGCACGGAAATAGAGGCAGGGAAAGAGAGGCAGGGAATCAGAGGCGGGGAATCAGAGGTGGGGAATCAGAGGCGGGGAATCAGAGGCGGGGAATCAGTGGGGGGAATCAGAGGTGGGGAATCAGAGGCGGGGAATCAGAGGCAGGGAATCAGAGGCAGGAAATCAGAGGCGGCGAATCTGAGGCGTGGAATCAGAGGTGGGGAAAGAGATGTGGGGAAACGTAGGCCAGGAAAGTTGCGCGGAAAGGGAGGCGGTGAATCAGAGGCGGGGAATCATAGGCGGGGAATCAGAGGCGGGGAATCAGAGGCGTGGAATCAGAGGTGGGGAAAGAGATGTGGGGAAACAGGTGGGTAAACAGAAGCGGGTAAACATAGCTGCATAAATAGTGGCAGCGAAAAAGATGGGCGAAACATAGTGGTTGGAACTTGTGTGTTGAAAATTAGGTACACAGAACAGATCAAACAGAGTTGTTGAAATTGAGGGAGGGAAAGAGAGGCACAGAAAGAGTGAGGGGAAAGAGTGCAGGCAAAATAGAGGCGTAGAGACAGAGGTGGCGAATCAGTGGCGGGGAATCAGAGGCGGGGAATCAGAGGCAGGGAATCAGAGGCGGGGAAAGATATGTGGGGAAACGTAGGCCAGGAAAGTTGAGCGGAAAGGGAGGCAGTGAAACAGAGGTGGGGAATCAGAGGCGGGGAATCAGAGGCGGGGAATCAGAGGCGGGGAATTAGAGGCGGGGAATCAGAAGCGGGGAATCAGAGGTGGGGAATCAGAGGCGGGGAATCAGAGGCGGAGAATCAGAGATGGGCAATCAGATGCAGGGAATCAGAGGCAGGGAATCAGAGCAGGGAATCAGAGGCAGGGAATCTGAGGTAGGGAATCTGAGGTGGGGAATCAGAAGTGGGGAATCAGAGGTAGGGAATCAGAGGCGGGGAATCAGAGGCGGGGAATCAGAGGCAGGGAATCAGAAGTGGGGAATCAGAGGTGGGGAATCAGAGGCGGGGAATCAGAGGCGGAGAATCAGAGGCGGGCAATCAGATGCAGGGAATCAGAGGCAGGGAATCAGAGGCAGGGAATCAGAGGCAGGGAATCTGAGGCAGGGAATGTGAGGTGGGGAATCAGAGGCGGGGAAACAGGTGGGTAAACAGAGGCGGGTAAACATAGGCGGGGAATCAGAGGCGCGGAATCAGAGGCGGGGAATCAGAGGCAGGGAATCAGAGGCGGGGAATCAGAGGCGGGGATTCAGATGCGGGGAATCAGAGGTGTGGAATCAGAGTCGGGGTATCAGAGGAGGGGAATCAGAGGCGGGGAATCAGAGGCGGGGATTTAGAGGTGGGGAATCAGAGGCGTGGAATCAGAGGCGGGGAATCAGAGGCGGGGAATCAGAAGTGGGGAATCAGAGGTGGGGAATCAGAGGCGGGGAATCAGAATCAGCGAATCAGATGCGGGGCAATCATAGGTGGAGAATCAGAGGCGGGGAATCAGAGGCGGGGAATCAGAGGCGGTGAATCAGAGGCGGGGAATCAGACGCGGGAAATCAGAGGCGGGGAATCAGAAGTGGGGAATCAGAGGTGGGGAATCAGAGGCGGGGAATCAGAGGCAGGTAATCAGTGGCGGGCAATCAGATGCAGGGAATCAGAGGCAGGGAATCAGAGGCAGGGAATCTGAGGCAGGGAATCTGAGGTGGGGAATCAGAGGCTGGGAATCAGAAGTGGGGAATCAGAGGTGGGGAATCAGAGGCGGGGAATCAGAATCAGCGATTCAGATGCGGGGCAATCAGAGGTGGGGAATCAGAGGCGGGGAATCAGAGGCGGGGAATCAGAGGCGGTGAATCAGAGGCGGGGAATCAGAGGTGGGGAATCAGAGGCGGGGAATCAGAGGCGGAGAATCAGAGATGGGCAATCAGATGCAGGGAATCAGAGGCAGGGAATCAGAGCAGGGAATCAGAGGCAGGGAATCTGAGGTAGGGAATCTGAGGTGGGGAATCAGAAGTGGGGAATCAGAGGTAGGGAATCAGAGGCGGGGAATCAGAGGCGGGGAATCAGAGGCAGGGAATCAGAGGCGGGGAATCAGAAGCGGGGAATCAGAGGTGGGGAATCAGAGGCGGGGAATCAGAGGCGGAGAATCAGAGATGGGCAATCAGATGCAGGGAATCAGAGGCAGGGAATCAGAGCAGGGAATCAGAGGCAGGGAATCTGAGGTAGGGAATCTGAGGTGGGGAATCAGAAGTGGGGAATCAGAGGTAGGGAATCAGAGGCGGGGAATCAGAGGCGGGGAATCAGAGGCAGGGAATCAGAAGTGGGGAATCAGAGGTGGGGAATCAGAGGCGGGGAATCAGAAGTGGGGAATCAGAGGTGGGGAATCAGAGGCGGGGAATCAGAGGCAGGTAATCAGTGGCGGGGAATCAGAAGCGGGGAATCAGAGGTGGGGAATCAGAGGCGGGGAATCAGAGGCAGGGAATCTGAGGTAGGGAATCAGAGGCGGGGAATCAGAGGCGGGGAATCAGAGGCGGTGAATCAGAGGCGGGGAATCAGACGCGGGAAATCAGAGGCGGGGAATCAGAAGTGGGGAATCAGAGGTGGGGAATCAGAGGCGGGGAATCAGAGGCAGGTAATCAGTGGCGGGCAATCAGATGCAGGGAATCAGATGCAGGAAATCAGAGGCAGGGAATCAGAGGCAGGGAATCAGAGGCAGGGAATCTGAGGCAGGGAATCAGAGGTGGGGAATCAGAGGCGGGGAATCAGAGGCAGGGAATCAGATGAAGGGAATCTGATGCAGGGAATCTGAGGCAGGGAATCTGAGGCAGGGATTCTGTGGCAGGGAATCTGATGCGGGTTATCAGAAGGGGGAAATGAGATGTGGGAAACGAGATGCAGAGTAATAGGCACGGAAATAGAGGCAGGGAAAGAGAGGCAGGGAATCAGAGGCGGGGAATCAGAGGTGGGGAATCAGAGGCGGGGAATCAGAGGCGGGGAATCAGTGGGGGGAATCAGAGGTGGCGAATCAGAGGCGGGGAATCAGAGGCAGGGAATCAGAGGCAGGAAATCAGATGCGGCGAATCTGAGGCGTGGAATCAGAGGTGGGGAAAGAGATGTGGGGAAACGTAGGCCAGGAAAGTTGCGCGGAAAGGGAGGCGGTGAATCAGAGGCGGGGAATCATAGGCGGGGAATCAGAGGCGGGGAATCAGAGGCGTGGAATCAGAGGTGGGGAAAGAGATGTGGGGAAACAGGCGGGTAAACAGAAGCGGGTAAACATAGCTGCATAAATAGTGGCAGCGAAAAAGATGGGCGAAACATAGTGGTTGGAACTTGTGTGTTGAAAATTAGGTACACAGAACAGATCAAACAGAGTTCTTGAAATTGAGGGAGGGAAAGAGAGGCACAGAAAGAGTGAGGGGAAAGAGTGCAGGCAAAATAGAGGCGTAGAGACAGAGGTGGCGAATCAGTGGCGGGGAATCAGAGGCGGGGAATCAGAGGCAGGGAATCAGAGGCGGGGAAAGATATGTGGGGAAACGTAGGCCAGGAAAGTTGAGCGGAAAGGGAGGCAGTGAATCAGAGGTGGGGAATCAGAGGCGGGGAATCAGAGGCGGGGAATCAGAGGCGGGGAATTAGAGGCGGGGAATCAGAAGCGGGGAATCAGAGGTGGGGAATCAGAGGCGGGGAATCAGAGGCGGAGAATCAGAGATGGGCAATCAGATGCAGGGAATCAGAGGCAGGGAATCAGAGCAGGGAATCAGAGGCAGGGAATCTGAGGTAGGGAATCTGAGGTGGGGAATCAGAGGCGGGGAAACAGGCGGGTAAACAGAGGTGGGTAAACATAGGCGGGGAATCAGAGGCGGGGAATCAGAGGCGGGGAATCAGAGGCGGGGAATCAGAGGCGGGGAATCAGAGGCGGGGAATCAGAAGTGGGGAATCAGAGGTAGGGAATCAGAGGCGGGGAATCAGAGGCGGGGAATCAGAGGCAGGGAATCAGAAGTGGGGAATCAGAGGTGGGGAATCAGAGGCGGGGAATCAGAGGCGGAGAATCAGAGGCGGGCAATCAGATGCAGGGAATCAGAGGCAGGGAATCAGAGGCAGGGAATCAGAGGCAGGGAATCTGAGGCAGGGAATGTGAGGTGGGGAATCAGAGGCGGGGAAACAGGTGGGTAAACAGAGGCGGGTAAACATAGGCGGGGAATCAGAGGCGCGGAATCAGAGGCGGGGAATCAGAGGCAGGGAATCAGAGGCGGGGAATCAGAGGCGGGGATTCAGATGCGGGGAATCAGAGGTGGGGAATCAGAGGCGGGGTATCAGAGGAGGGGAATCAGAGGCGGGGAATCAGAGGCGGGGATTTAGAGGTGGGGAATCAGAGGCGTGGAATCAGAGGCGGGAATCAGAGGCGGTGAATCAGAAGTGGGGAGTCAGAGGTGGGGAATCAGAGGCGGGGAATCAGAATCAGCGAATCAGATGCGGGGCAATCAGAGGTGGGGAATCAGAGGCGGGGAATCAGAGGCGGGGAATCAGAGGCGGTGAATCAGAGGTGGGGAATCAGAGGCGGGGAATCAGAGGCAGGTAATCAGTGGCGGGCAATCAGATGCAGGGAATCAGAGGCAGGGAATCAGAGGCAGGGAATCTGAGGCAGGGAATCTGAGGTGGGCAATCAGAGGCGGGAAAACAGGCGGGTAAACAGAGGCGCGTAAACATAGGTGGGGTATCAGAGGTGGGGAATCAGATGCGCGGAATCAGAGGCGGGGAATCAGAGGCGTGGAATCAGAGACGGGGAATCAGAGGCGGGGAATCAGAAGTGGGGAATCAGAGGTGGGAAATCAGAGGTGGGGAATCAGAGGCGGGGAATCAGAGGCGGGGAATAAGAGGCAGGGTATCAGAGGCGGGCAATCAGATGCAGGGAATCAGAGGCAGGGAATCAGAGGCAGGGAACCTGAGGTGGCGAATATGAGGTGGTGAATCAGAGGCGGGGAAACAGGCGGGTAAACAGAGGCGGGGAATCAGATGCAGGGAATCAGCCACGGGGAATCAGAGGCAGGGAATCAGATGAAGGGAATCTGATGCAGGGAATCTGAGGCAGGGTATCTGAGGCAGGGAATCTGTGGCAGGGAATCTGATGCGGGTTATCAGAAGGGGGAAATGAGATGTGGGAAACGAGATGCAGAGAAAGAGGCACGGAAATAGAGGCAGGGAAAGAGAGGCAGGGTATCAGGGGCGTGTAATCAGATGCGTGGAATCAGAGGCGGGGATTCAGAGACACAGAAAGAGAGGCGTGGAATCAGAGGTGCGGAATCAGAGCTGGTGAATCAGAAGCAGAGCAACAGAGGTGGTGAAACATGAGTGCGGAATCGGACACGGGGAATCAGAGGTGGGGACTCAGAGGCCGGGAATCAGAGGCAGGGAATCAGAGGCAGGTTATCAGAGGCAGGGAATCAGATGTGGGGAATCAGAGGCGGGGAATCAGAGGCGGGGAATCAGAGGCGGGGAATCAGAGGTGGGGAATCTGAGGCGGAGAATCAGAAGCGGACAATCAGATGCAGGAAATCAGAGGCAGGGAATCAGAGGCAGGGAATCAGAGGCAGGGAATCAGAGGTGGGGAATCAGAGGCGGGGAATCAGAGGCGGGGAATCAGAGGCGGGGAATCAGAGGCGGAGAATCCGCGCCTCTGATTCCCCGCCTATGTTTACCCGCCTCTGTTTACCCACCTGTTTCCCCGCCTCTGATTCCCCACCTCACATTCCCTGCCTCAGATTCCCTGCCTCTGATTCCCTGCCTCTGATTCCCTGCATCTGATTGCCCGCCTCTGATTCTCCGCCTCTGATTCCCCGCCTCTGATTCCCCACGTCTGATTCCCCACTTCTGATTCCCTGCCTCTGATTCCCCGCCTCTGATTCCCCGCCTCTGATTCCCTACCTCTGATTCCCCACTTCTGATTCCCCGCCTCTGATTCCCCGCCTCTGATTCCATGCCTCTGATTCCCCGCCTCTGATTCCCCGCCTCTAATTCCCCGCCTCTGATACCGCGCCTCTGATGCCCCGCATCTGATTCCCTGCATCTGATTCCCCGCCTCAGATTCCCCGCCTCTGATTTCCCGGCTCTGATTCTCCGCCTCTGATTCCCCGACTCTGATTCCACGCCTCTGATTCCCCACCTATGTTTACCCGCCTCTGTTTACCCGCCTGTTTTCCCGCCTCTGGTTCCCCAACACAGATTCCCTGCCTCAGATTCCCTGCCTCTGATTCCCCGCCTCTGATTCCCCACCTCTGATTCCCCACTTCTGATTCCCCGCCTCTGATTCCCCGCGTCTGATTCCCCGCCTCTGATTCACCGCCTCTGTTTCCCCGCCTCTGATTCCCCGCCTCTGATTCCCCACCTCTGATTGCCCCGCCTCTGATTCGCTGATTCTGATTCCCCGCCTCTGATTCCCCACCTCTGATTCCCCACTTCTGATTCCCTGCCTCTGATTCCCCGCCTCTGATTCCACGCCTCTGATTCCCCGCCTCTGATTCCCCGCCTCTCATTCCCCGCCTCTCATTCCCCTCCTCTGATACCCCGCCTCTGATTCCCCACTTCTGATTCCCCGCATCTGATTCCCCGCCTCTGATTCCCCGCCTCTGATTCCCTGCTTCTGATTCCCCGCCTCTGATTCCGCGCCTCTGATTCCCCGCCTATGTTTACCCACCTCTGTTTACCCACCTGTTTCCCCGCCTCTGTTTCCCCACCTCAGATTCCCTGCCTCAGATTCCCCGCCTCTGATTCTCTGCCTCTGATTCCCCGCCTCTGATTCCCCACCTCTGATTACCCACTTCTGATTCCCCGCCTCTGATTCCCCGCCTCTGATTCCCCGCCTCTGATTCCCCGCCTCTGATTCCCCACCTCTGATTCACTGCCTCCCTTTCCGCTCAACTTTCCTGGCCTACTTTTCCCCACATATCTTTCCCCGCCTCTGATTTCCCGCCTCTGATTCCACGCCTCTGATTCCCCGCCTATGTTTACCCGCCTCTGTTTACACGCCTGTTTTCCCGCCTCTGATTCCGCACCACAGATTCCCTGCCTCAGATTCCCTGCCTCAGATTCCCTGCATCAGATTCCCTTCATTTGATTCCCTGCGTCTGATTCCCTGCCTCTGATTCCCTGCATCTGATTGCCCGCCTCTGATTCCCCGCCTCTGATTCCCCGCCTCTGATTCCCCGCCTCTGATTCCCCGCCTCTGATTCACCGCCCCTGATCCCCGCCTCTGATTCCCCGCCTCTGATTCCCCGCCTCTGATTGCCCGCCTCTGATTCCACGCCTCTGATTCCCCGCCTCTGATTCCCCGCCTCTGATTCCCCGCCTCTGATTCACCGACCCTGATCCCCGCCTCTGATTCCCCGCCTCTGATTCCCCACTTCTGATTGCCCGCCTCTGATTCCACGCCTCTGATTCCCCGCCTCTGATTCCCCACTTCTGATTCCCCGCCTCTGATTCCCCGCCTCTGATTCCCCGCCTCTGATTCACCGCCCCTGATCCCCGCCTCTGATTCCCCGCCTCTGATTCCCCACTTCTGATTGCCCGCCTCTGATTCCACGCCTCTGATTCCCCGCCTCTGATTCCCCACCTCTGATTCTCCACTTCTGATTCCCCACCTCTGATTCCCCGCCTCTGATTCCACGCCTCTGATTCCCCACCTCTGATTCCCCACTTCTGATTCCCCACCTCTGATTCTCCGCCTCTGATACCCTGCCTCTGATAACTTTTTACTGATTCCGTGCCTCAGATTCCCTGCCTCCGATTTCCTGCCTCAGATTCCCTGCCTCAGATTCCCTGCATCAGATTCCCTTCATCTGATTCCCTGCCTCTGATTCCCCGCCTCTGATTCCCCGCCTCTGATTCCCCACCTCTGTCTCTACGCCTCTATTTTGCCTGCACTCTTTCCCCTCCACTCTTTCTGTGCCTCTCTTTCCCTCCCTCAATTTCAACAACTCTGTTTGATCTGTTCTGTGTACCTAATTTTCAACACACAAGTTCCAACCACTATGTTTCGCCCATCTCTTTCGCTGCCTCTATTTATGCAGCTATGTTTACCCGCTTCTGTTTACCCGCCTGTTTCCCCACATCTCTTTCCCCACCTCTGATTCCACGCCTCTGATTCCCCGCCTCTGATTCCCCGCCTCTGATTCCCCGTCTCTGATTCACCGCCTCCCTTTCCGCGCAACTTTCCTGGCCTACGTTTCCCCACATCTCTTTCCCCACCTCTGATTCCACGCCTCAGATTCGCCGCCTCTGATTTCCCGCCTCTGATTCCCAACTATGATTCCCCGCCTCTGATTCCCCAGCTCTGATTCCCTGCCTCTGATTCCCCGCGTTCTATTCCCTGCCTCTGATTCCCCGCCTGTGATTCCCCATCACTGATTCACCACCTCTGATTCCCCACCTCTGATTCCCCATATCTAATTCCCCGCCTCTGTTTTCCCGCCTCTGATTCCCCGCCTCTGTTTCCCCATATCTGATTCCCCGCCTCTGAATCCCCAACTCTGATTCCCTGCCTCAGATTCCCCAGCTCTGATTCCCCGCCTTTGATTCCCCCCGTCTGATTCCCAGCCTCTGAATCCCCGTGTCTGATTTCCTGCCTCTGATTCCCCGCCTCTGATTCCCCATCTCTGATTCACCGCCTCTGATTCCCCACCTCTGATTCCCCATCTCTGATTCCGCACATCCAATTCCCTTCCTCTGATTCCCCAACTCTGATTCCCCACCTCTGATACCCCAGCTCTGATTCCCCGCCTCAGATTCTCCGCGTCTGATTCCCTGCCTCTGATTCCCCGCCTCTGATTCCCTGCCTCTGATTCCCAATATCTGATTCCCCGCCTCTGATTCCCCAACTCTGATTCCCCGCTTCTGATTCCCCAGCTCTGAATCCCCGCCTCTGATTCCCCGCGTCTGATTCCCTGCCTCTGATTCCCCGCCTCTAATTCCCCATCTGTGATTCACAACCTCTGATGCCCCACCTCTGATTCCCCATATCTGATTCCCCGCCTCTGTTTCCCCGCCTCTGATTCCCCGCCTCTGATTCCCCATATCTGATTCCCCGCCTCTGATTGCCCTCCTCTGATTCCCCGCGTCTGATTCCCCACCTCTGATTCCCCATATCTGATTACCCGCCTCTGTTTCCCCGCCTCTGATTCCCCGCCTCTGTTTCACCATATCTGATTCCCCGACTCTGATTCCCCAACTCTGATTCCCCTCCTCTAATTCGCCAGCTATGATTCCCCGCCTCTGATTCCCTGCGTCTGATTCCCTGCCTCTGATTCCCAGCCTCTGATTCCCCTTCTCTGATTCACCACCTCTGAATCCCCACCTCTGATTCCCCATCTCTGATTCCGCACATCCGATTCCCTGCCTCTGATTCCCCGCCTCTGATTCCCCGCCTCTGATTCGCAACCTCTAATTCCCCACCTCTGATTCCCCATATCTGATTCCCCGCCTCTGTTTCCCTGCCTCTGATTCCCGGCCTCTGTTTCCCCATATCTGATTCCCCTCCTCTGATTCCCCAACTCTGATTCCCCGCCTCTGATTCCCCAGCTCTGATTCCCCGCCTCTGATTCCCCATCTCTGATTCACCGCCTCTGATTCCCCACCTCTGATTCCCCATCTCTGATTCCGCACATCCAATTCCCTGCCTCTGATTCCCCAACTCTGATTCCCCACCTCTGATACCCCAGCTCTGATTCCCCGCCTCAGATTCCCCGCGTCTGATTCCCTGCCTCTGATTCCCCGCCTCTGATTCCCTGCCTCTGATTCCCAATATCTGATTCCCCGCCTCTGATTCCCCAACTCTGATTCCCCGCTTCTGATTCCCCAGCTCTGAATCCCCGCCTCTGATTCCCCGCGTCTGATTCCCTGCCTCTGATTCCCCGCCTCTAATTCCCCATCTGTGATTCACAACCTCTGATGCCCCACCTCTGATTCCCCATATCTGATTCCCCGCCTCTGTTTCCCCGCCTCTGATTCCCCGCCTCTGATTCCCCATATCTGATTCCCCGCCTCTGATTGCCCTCCTCTGATTCCCCGCGTCTGATTCCCCACCTCTGATTCCCCATATCTGATTACCCGCCTCTGTTTCCCCGCCTCTGATTCCCCGCCTCTGTTTCACCATATCTGATTCCCCGACTCTGATTCCCCAACTCTGATTCCCCTCCTCTAATTCGCCAGCTATGATTCCCCGCCTCTGATTCCCTGCGTCTGATTCCCTGCCTCTGATTCCCAGCCTCTGATTCCCCTTCTCTGATTCACCACCTCTGAATCCCCACCTCTGATTCCCCATCTCTGATTCCGCACATCCGATTCCCTGCCTCTGATTCCCCGCCTCTGATTCCCCGCCTCTGATTCGCAACCTCTAATACCCCACCTCTGATTCCCCATATCTGATTCCCCGCCTCTGTTTCCCTGCCTCTGATTCCCGGCCTCTGTTTCCCCATATCTGATTCCCCTCCTCTGATTCCCCAACTCTGATTCCCAGCCTCTGATTCCCCAGCTCTGATTCCCCGCCTTTTATTCCCGGCCTCTGATTCCCTGCCACTGATTCCCTGCCCCTGATTCCCCACCTCTGATTCCCCATATCTGATTCCCCGCCTCTGTTTCCCCAGCTCTGATTCCCTGCCTCTGATTCCCCGCCTCTGATTCCCCATCTCTGTTTCACCGCCTTTGATTCGCCACCTCTGATTCCCCATATCTGATTCCCCGCCTCTGTTTCCCCGCCTCTAATTCCCTGCCTCTGATTCCCAACCTCCTATTCCACACATCTGATTCCCCATATCTGATTCCCCGCCTCTATTTCCCCATATCTGATGCCCCGCCTCTGATTCCCCAACTCTGATTCCCCGCCTCTGATTCCCCAGCTCTGATTCCCCGCCTCTGATTCCCGGCATCCGATTCCATGCCTCTGATTCCCCGCCTCTGATTCCCCATCTCTGATTCCCCGCCTCTGATTCCCCGTGTCTGATTCCCAGCCTCTGATTCCCCGCCTCAGATTCCCCGCCTCTGATTCCCTGCCACTGATTCCCTGCCCCTGATTCCCCACCTCTGATTCCCCATATCTGATTCCCCGCCTCTGTTTCCCCGCCTCTGATTCCCCGCCTCTGATTCCCCATATCTGATTTTCTGCCTCTGATTCCCCAACTCTGATTCCTCGCCTCTGATTCCCCAGCTCTGAATCCCCGCTTCTGATTCCCCGCGTCTGATTCCCTCCCTCTGATTCCCCGCCTTGATTCCCCATCTCTGATTCACAACCTCTGATTCCCCACCTCTGATTCCCCATATCTGATTCCCCGCCTCTGATTCCCCGCCTCTGATTCCCCGCCTCTGATTCCCCATATCTGATTCCCCGGCTCTGATTGCCCACCTCTGATTCCCCGCCTCTGATTCGCCAGCTCTGATTCCCCGCCTCTGAATCCCCGCATCTGATTCCCTTCCTCTGATTCCCCGCCTCTGATTCCCCATCTCTGATTCACCGCCTTTGATTCGCCACCTCTGATTCCCCATATCTGATTCCCCACCTCTGTTTCCCCGCCTCTGCTTCTCCATATCTCATTCCCCGCCTCTGAATCCCCATCTCTGATTCCCAGACTCTGATTCCCCACCTCTGATTCCCGGCCTCTTATTCCCAGCATCTGATTCCCCATATCTGATTCCCCGCCTCTGTTTCCCTGCCTCTGATTCCGGCCTCTGTTTCCCCATATCTGATTCCCCTCCTCTGATTCCCCAACTCTGATTCCCCGCCTCTGATTCCCCAGCTCTGATTCCCCACCTTTTATTCCCGGCCTCTGATTCCCTGCCACTGATTCCCCGCCCCGGATTCCCCACCTCTGATTCCCCATATCTGATTCCCCGCCTCTGTTTCCCCAGCTCTGATTCCCCACCTCTGATTCCCCAGCTCTGATTCCCTGCCACTGATTCCCCGCCCCTGATTCCCCACCTCTGATTCCCCATATCTGATTCCCCGCCTCTGTTTCCCCAGCTCTGATTCCCTGCCTCTGATTCTCTGCCCTGATTCCCCATCTCTGTTTCACCGCATTTGATTCGCCACCTCTGATTCCCCATATCTGATTCCCCGCCTCTGTTTCCCCGCCTCTTATTCCCTGCCTCTGATTCCCAACCTCTGATTCCACACCTCTGATTCCCCATATCTGATTCCCCGCTTCTATTTCCCCATATCTGATTCCCCGCCTCTGATTCCCCAACTCTGATTCCCCGCCTCTGATTCCCCAGCTCTGATTCCCCGCCTCTGATTCCCGGCGTCCGATTCCCTGCCTCTGATTCCCCGCCTCTGATTCCCCATCTCTGATTCACCACCTTTGATTCCCCACCTCTGATTCCCCATATCTAATTCCCCGCCTCTGTTTTCCCGCCTCTGATTCCCCGCCTCTGTTTCCCCATATCTGATTCCCCGCCTCTGAATCCCCAACTCTGATTCCCTGCCTCAGATTCCCCAGCTCTGATTCCCCGCCTTTGATTCCCCCCGTCTGATTCCCAGCCTCTGAATCCCCGTGTCTGATTTCCTGCCTCTGATTCCCCGCCTCTGATTCCCCATCTCTGATTCACCGCCTCTGATTCCCCACCTCTGATTCCCCATCTCTGATTCCGCACATCCAATTCCCTGCCTCTGATTCCCCAACTCTGATTCCCCACCTCTGATTCCCCAGCTCTGATTCCCTGCCTCAGATTCCCCGCGTCTGATTCCCTGCCTCTGATTCCCCGCCTCTGATTCCCTGCCTCTGATTCCCCATATCTGATTCCCCGCCTCTGATTCCCCAACTCTGATTCCCCGCTTCTGATTCCCCAGATCTGAATCCCCGACTCTGATTCCCCGAGTCTGATTCCCTGCCTCTGATTCCCCGCCTCTAATTCCCCATCTGTGATTCACAACCTCTGATGCCCCACCTCTGATTCCCCATATCTGATTCCCCGCCTCTGTTTCCCCGCCTCTGATTCCCCGCCGCTGATTCCCCATATCTGATTCCCCGCCTCTGATTGCCCACCTCTGATTCCCCGCGTCTGATTCACTGCCTCTGATTCCCCGCCTCTGATTCCCCATATCTGATTCCCCGCCTCTGTTTCCCCAGCTCTGATTCCCCACCTCTGATTCCCCAGCTCTGATTCCCTGCCACTGATTCCCCGCCCCTGATTCCCCACCTCTGATTCCCCATATCTGATTCCCCGCCTCTGTTTCCCCAGCTCTGATTCCCTGCCTCTGATTCCCTGCCCTGATTCCCCATCTCTGTTTCACCGCATTTGATTCGCCACCTCTGATTCCCCATATCTGATTCCCCGCCTCTGTTTCCCCGCCTCTTATTCCCTGCCTCTGATTCCCAACCTCTGATTCCACACCTCTGATTCCCCATATCTGATTCCCCGCTTCTATTTCCCCATATCTGATTCCCCGCCTCTGATTCCCCAACTCTGATTCCCCGCCTCTGATTCCCCAGCTCTGATTCCCCGCCTCTGATTCCCGGCGTCCGATTCCCTGCCTCTGATTCCCCGCCTCTGATTCCCCATCTCTGATTCACCACCTCTGATTCCCCACCTCTGATTCCCCATATCTAATTCCCCGCCTCTGTTTTCCCACCTCTGATTCCCCGCCTCTGTTTCCCCATATCTGATTCCCCGCCTCTGAATCCCCAACTCTGATTCCCTGCCTCAGATTCACCACCTCTGATTCCCCGCCTCTGATTCCCGGCGTCCGATTCCCTGCCTCTGATTCCCCGCCTCTGATTCCCCATCTCTGATTCACCACCTCTGATTCCCCACCTCTGATTCCCCATATCTAATTCCCCGCCTCTGTTTCCCCATATCTGATTCCCCGCCTCTGATTCCCCAACTCTGATTCCCCGCCTTTGATTCCCCCCGTCTGATTCCCAGCCTCTGAATCCCCGTGTCTGATTTCCTGCCTCTGATTCCCCGCCTCTGATTCCCCATCTCTGATTCACCGCCTCTGATTCCCCACCTCTGATTCCCCATCTCTGATTCCGCACATCCAATTCCCTGCCTCTGATTCCCCAACTCTGATTCCCCACCTCTGATTCCCCAGCTCTGATTCCCCGCCTCAGATTCCCCGCGTCTGATTCCCTGCCTCTGATTCCCCGCCTCTGATTCCCTGCCTCTGATTCCCCATATCTGATTCCCCGCCTCTGATTCCCCAACTCTGATTCCCCGCTTCTGATTCCCCAGCTCTGAATCCCCGACTCTGATTCCCCGAGTCTGATTCCCTGCCTCTGATTCCCCATATCTGATTCCCCGCCTCTGATTGCCCACCTCTGATTCCCCGCGTCTGATTCACTGCCTCTGATTCCCCGCCTCTGATTCCCCATATCTGATTCACCACCTCTCATTCCCGGCCTCTGATTCCCCATCTCTGATTCCGCACATCCGATTCCCTGCCTATGATTCCCCACCTCTGATTCCCGCCTCTGATTCCCCATATCTGATTCCCTGCCTCTGTTTCCCCGCCTCTGATTCCCCACCTCTGTTTCCCCATATCTGATTCCCCGCCTCTGATTCCCCAACTCTAATACCCTGCCTCTGATTCCCCAGCTCTGATTCCCCGCCTCTGATTCCCCGCATCAGATTCCCTGCCTCTGATTCCCCGCCTCTGATTCCAGGCCTCTGATTCCCAGCATCTGATTCCGGCCTCTGATTCCCGGCCTCTGATTCCCTGCTTCAGATTCTGATTCCCTGCCTCTGATTCCCCATCTCTGATTCCGCACATCTGATTCCCTGCCTCTGATTCCCCACCTCTGATTCCCCATATCTGATTCCCCGCCTCTGTTTCCCCGCCTCTGATTCCCCGCCTCTGTTTCCCCATATCTGATTCCCCGCCTCTGATTCCCCAACTCTGATTCCCCTCCACTAATTCGCCAGCTATGATTCCCCGCCTCTGATTCCCTGCGTCTGATTCCCTTCCTCTGATTCCCAGCCTCTGATTCCCCTTTTCTGATTCACTACCTCTGAATCCCCACCTCTGATTCCCCATCTCTGATTCCGCACATCCGATTCCCTGCCTCTGATTCCCCGCCTCTGATTCCCCGCCTCTGATTCGCAACCTCAAATTCCCCACCTCTGATTCCCCATATCTGATTCCCCGCCTCTGTTTCCCTGCCTCTGATTCCCGGCCTCTGTTTCCCCATATCTGATTCCCCTCCTCTGATTCCCCAACTCTGATTCCCCACCTCTTATTCCCCAGCTCTGATTCCCCGCCTTTTATTCCCGGCCTCTGATTCCCTGCCACTGATTCCCCGC
Source organism: Narcine bancroftii (assembly GCF_036971445.1). NCBI lineage: Eukaryota > Metazoa > Chordata > Chondrichthyes > Torpediniformes > Narcinidae > Narcine > Narcine bancroftii. Next base: position 145,719,456 of record NC_091472.1, on the reverse strand, counting down.
CCCTGATTCCCCACCTCTGATTCCCCATATCTGATTCCCCGCCTCTGTTTCCCCAGCTCTGATTCCCCACCTCTGATTCCCCAGCTCTGATTCCCTGCCACTGATTCCCCGCCCCTGATTCCCCACCTCTGATTCCCCATATCTGATTCCCCGCCTCTGTTTCCCCAGCTCTGATACCCTGCCTCTGATTCCCTGCCCTGATTCCCCATCTCTGTTTCACCGCCTTTGATTCGCCACCTCTGATTCCCCATATCTGATTCTCCGCCTCTGATTCCCCGCCTCTGATTCCCTGCCTCTGATTCCCAACCTCTGATTCCACACCTCTGATTCCCCATATCTGATTCCCCGCATCTATTTCCCCATATCTGATTCCCCGCCTCTGATTCCCCAACTCTGATTCCCCGCCTCTGATTCCCCAGCTCTGATTCCCCGCCTCTGATTCCCGGCGTCCGATTCCCTGCCTCTGATTCCCCGCCTCTGATTCACCATCTCTGATTCCCCGCCTCTGATTCCCCGTGTCTGATTCCCTGCCTCTGATTCCCCGGCTCAGATTCCCCGCCTCTGATTCCCTGCCACTGATTCCCTGCCCCTGATTCCCCACCTCTGATTCCCCATATCTGATTCCCCGCCTCTGTTTCCCCGCCTCTGATTCCCCGCCTCTGATTCCCTGCCTCTGATTCCCCAACTCTGATTCCCCGCCTCTGATTCCCCAGCTCTGAATCCCCGCCTCTGATTCCCCGCGTCTGATTCCCTCCCTCTGATTCCCCGCCTTGATTCCCCATCTCTGATTCACAACCTCTGATTCCCCACCTCTGATTCCCCATATCTGATTCCCCGCCTCTGTTTCCCCGCCTCTGATTCCCCATATCTGATTCCCCGGCTCTGATTGCCCACCTCTGATTCCCCGCCTCTGATTCGCCAGCTCTGATTCCCCGCCTCTGAATCCCCGCATCTGATTCCCTGCCTCTGATTCCCCGCCTCTGATTCCCCATCTCTGATTCACCGCCTTTGATTCGCCACCTCTTATTCCCCATATCTGATTCCCCACCTCTGTTTCCCCGCCTCTGATTCCCCGCCTCTGATTCTCCATATCTCATTCCCTGCCTCTGAATCCCCATCTCTGATTCCCAGACTCTGATTCCCCACCTCTGATTCCCGGCCTCTTATTCCCAGCATCTGATTCCCTGCCTCTGATTCCCCATCTCTGATTCCGCACATCTGATTCCCTGCCTCTGATTCCCCACCTCTGATTCCCCATATCTGATTCCCCGCCTCTGTTTCCCCGCCTCTGATTCCCCGCCTCTGTTTCCCCATATCTAATTCCCCACCTCTGATGCCCCAACTCTGATTCCCCACCTCTGATTCCCCAGCTCTGATTCCCCGCCTCTGATTCCCCGCATCCGATTCCCCATGTCTGATTCCCCGCCTCTGTTTCCCCGCCTCTGATTCCCCGCCTCTGTTTCCCCATATCTGATTCCCCGCCTCTGATTCCCCAGCTCTGATACCCTGCCTCTGATTCCACGCGTTCTATTCGCTGCCTCTGATTCCCCGCCTGTGATTCCCCATCTCTGATTCACCACCTCTGATTTCCCACCTCTGATTCCCCATATCTAATTCCCCGCCTCTGCTTGCCCGCCTCTCATTCCCCACCTCTGTTTCCCCATATCTGATTCCCCGCCTCTGAATCCCCAACTCTGATTCCCTGCCTCTGATTCACCAGCTCTGATTCCCCGCCTTTGATTCCCTCCGTCTGATTTCCAGCCTCTGAATCCCTGTCTTATTTCCTGCCTCTGATTCCCCGCCTCTGATTCCCCATCTCTGATTCACTGCCTCTGATTCCCCATCTCTGATTCCGCACAACCGATTCCCTGCCTCTGATTCCCCGACTCTGATTCCCCACCTCTGATTCCCCAGCTCTGATTCCCCGCGTCTGATTCCCTGCCTGTGATTCCCCGCCTCTGATTCCCCATCTCTGATTCCCCACCTCTGATTCCCCGTGTCTGATTCCCTTCCTTTGATTCCCCGCCTCTGATTCCCCGCCTCTGATTCCCTGCCACTGATTCCCCGCCCCTGATTCCCCACCTCTGATTCCCCATATCTTATTCCCCGCCTCTGTTTCCCCCCCCTCTGGTTCCCAGCCTCTGATTCCCCATATCTAATTCCCCGCCTCTGATTCCCCATATCTGATTCCCCGCCTCTATTTCCCCATATCTGCTTCGCCGCCTCTGATTCCCCAACTCTGATTCCCCGCCTCTGATTCCCCAGCTCTGATTTCCCGCCTCTGATTCCCGGCATCCGATTCCCTGCCTCTGATTCCCCGCCTCTGATTCCCCATATCTGATTCCCCGCCTCTGTTTTCCCGCCTCGGATACCCTGCCTCTGATTCCCCATATCTGATTCCCCGCCTCTGATTCCCCAACTCTGATTCCCCGCCTCTGATTCCCCAGCTCTGAATCCCCGCCTCTGATTCCCCGCGTCTGATTCCCGGCCTCTGTTTCCCGGCCTCTGATTCCCCGCTTCTGATTCTGATTCCCTGCCTCTGATTCCCCATCTCTGATTCCGCACATCTGATTCCCTGCCTCTGATTCCCCACCTCTGATTCCCCATATCTGATTCCCCGCCTCTGTTTCCCCGCCTCTGATTCCCCGCCTCTGTTTCCCCATATCTAATTCCCCACCTCTGATGCCCCAACTCTGATTCCCCACCTCTGATTCCCCAGCTCTGATTCCCCGCCTCTGATTCCCCGCATCCGATTCCCCATGTCTGATTCCCCGCCTCTGTTTCCCCGCCTCTGATTCCCCGCCTCTGTTTCCCCATATCTGATTCCCCGCCTCTGATTCCCCAGCTCTGATTCCCTGCCTCTGATTCCCCGCGTTCTATTCGCTGCCTCTGATTCCCCGCCTGTGATTCCCCATCTCTGATTCACCACCTCTGATTTCCCACCTCTGATTCCCAGCCTCTGATTCCCCATCTCTGATTCCGCACATCCGATTCCCTGCCTATGATTCCCCACCTCTGATTCCCCGCCTCTGATTCTCCATATCTGATTCCCTGCCTCTGTTTCCCCGCCTCTGATTCCCCACATCTGTTTCCCCATATCTGATTCCCCGCCTCTGATTCCCCAACTCTAATACCCCGCCTCTGATTCCCCGCCTCTGATTCCCTGCCACTGATTCCCCGCCCCTGATTCCCCACCTCTGATTCCCCATATCTTATTCCCCGCCTCTGTTTCCCCCCCTCTGATTCCCAGCCTCTGATTCCCCATATCTGATTCCCCGCCTCTGATTCCCCATATCTGATTCCCCGCCTCTATTTCCCCATATCTGCTTCGCCGCCTCTGATTCCCCAACTCTGATTCCCCGCCTCTGATTCCCCAGCTCTGATTTCCCGCCTCTGATTCCCGGCATCCGATTCCCTGCCTCTGATTCCCCGCCTCTGATTCCCCATCTCTGATTCCCCGCCTCTGATTCCCCGTGTCTGATTCCCTGCCTCTGATTCCCCGCCTCTGATTCCCCATATCTGATTCCCCATATCTGATTCACCACCTCTGATTCCCGGCCTCTGATTCCCCATCTCTGATTCCGCACATCCGATTCCCTGCCTATGATTCCCCACCTCTGATTCCCCGCCTCTGATTCCCCATATCTGATTCCCTGCCTCTGTTTCCCCGCCTCTGATTCCCCACCTCTGTTTCCCCATATCTGATTCCCCGCCTCTGATTCCCCAACTCTAATACCCTGCCTCTGATTCCCCAGCTCTGATTCCCCGCCTCTGATTCCCCGCATCTGATTCCCTGCCTCTGATTCCCCGCCTCTGATTCCAGGCCTCTGATTCCCAGCATCTGATTCCGGCCTCTGATTCCCGGCCTCTGATTCCCTGCTTCTGATTCTGATTCCCTGCCTCTGATTCCCCATCTCTGATTCCGCACATCTGATTCCCTGCCTCTGATTCCCCACCTCTGATTCCCCATATCTGATTCCCCGCCTCTGTTTCCCCGCCTCTGATTCCCCGCCTCTGTTTCCCCATATCTGATTCCCCGCCTCTGATTCCCCAACTCTGATTCCCCTCATCTAATTCGCCAGCTATGATTCCCCGCCTCTGATTCCCTGCGTCTGATTCCCTGCCTCTGATTCCCAGCCTCTGATTCCCCTTCTCTGAGTCACCAACTCTGAATCCCCACCTCTAATTCCCCACCTCTGATTTCCCATATCTGATTCCCCGCCTCTGTTTCCCTGCCTCTGATTCCCGGCCTCTGTTTCCCCATATCTGATTCCCCTCCTCTGATTCCCCAACTCTTATTCCCCGCCTCTGATTCCCCAGCTTTGATTCCCTGCCTTTTATTCCCGGCCTCTGATTCCCTGCCACTGATTCCCCGCCTCTGATTCCCCACCTCTGATTCCCCATATCTGATTCCCCGCCTCTGTTTCCCCACCTATGATTCCCGGCCTCTTATTCCCAGCATCTGATTCCCGGCCTCTGATTCCCTGCCTCTGATTCCCCGCCTCTGATTCCCCATCTCTGATTCCCCGCCTCTGATTCCCCGTGTCTGATTCCCTGCCTCTGATTCCCCGTCTCTGATTCCCCGCGTCTGATTCCCTGCCACTGATTCCCTGCCCCTGATTCCCCACCTCTGATTCCCCATATCTGATTCCCCGCCTCTGTTTCCCCAACTCTGATTCCCTTCCTCTAATTCGCCAGCTATGATTCCCCGCCTCTGATTCCCTGCCACTGATTCCCTGCCCCTGATTCCCCGCCTCTGATTCCCCAGCTCTGATTTCCCGCCTCTGATTCCCGGCATCCGATTCCCTGCCTCTGATTCCCCGCCTCTGATTCCCCATCTCTGATTCCCCGCCTCTGATTCCCCGTGTCTGATTCCCTGCCTCTGATTCCCCGCCTCTGATTCCCCATATCTGATTCCCCGCCTCTGTTTTCCCGCCTCTGATTCCCTGCCTCTGATTCCCCATATCTGATTCCCCGCCTCTGATTCCCCAACTCTGATTCCCCGCCTCTGATTCTCCATATCTCATTCCCCGCCTCTGAATCCCCATCTCTGATTCCCAGACTCTGATTCCCCAACGCTGATTCCCCGCCTCTGATTCCCCAGCTCTGATTCCCCGCCTTTTATTCCCGGCCTCTGATTCCCTGCCACTGATTCCCCGCCCCGGATTCCCCACCTCTGATTCCCCATATCTGATTCCCCGCCTCTGTTTCCCCAGCTCTGATTCCCCACCTCTGATTCCCCAGCTCTGATTCCCTGCCACTGATTCCCCGCCCCTGATTCCCCACCTCTGATTCCCCATATCTGATTCTCCGCCTCTGTTTCCCCAGCTCTGATTCCCTGCCTCTGATTCCCTGCCCTGATTCCCCACCTCTGTTTCACCGCATTTGATTCGCCACCTCTGATTCCCCATATCTGATTCCCCGCCTCTGTTTCCCCGCCTCTTATTCCCTGCCTCTGATTCCCAACCTCTGATTCCACACCTCTGATTCCCCATATCTGATTCCCCGCTTCTATTTCCCCATATATGATTCCCCGCCTCTGATTCCCCAACTCTGATTCCCCACCTCTGATTCCCCAGCTCTGATTCCCCGCCTCTGATTCCCGGCGTCCGATTCCCTGCCTCTGATTCCCCGCCTCTGATTCCCCATCTCTGATTCACCACCTCTGATTCCCCACCTCTGATTCCCCATATCTAATTCCCCGCCTCTGTTTTCCCGCCTCTGATTCCCCGCCTCTGTTTCCCCATATCTGATTCCCCGCCTCTGAATCCCCAACTCTGATTCCATGCCTCAGATTCCCCAGCTCTGATTCCCCGCCTTTGATTCCCCCCGTCTGATTCCCAGCCTCTGAATCCCCGTGTCTGATTTCCTGCCTCTGATTCCCCGCCTCTGATTCCCCATCTCTGATTCACCGCCTCTGATTCCCCACCTCTGATTCCCCATCTCTGATTCCGCACATCCAATTCCCTGCCTCTGATTCCCCAACTCTGATTCCCCACCTCTGATTCCCCAGCTCTGATTCCCCGCCTCAGATTCCCCGCGTCTGATTCCCTGCCTCTGATTCCCCGCCTCTGATTCCCTGCCTCTGATTCCCCATATCTGATTCACCGCCTCTGATTCCCCAACTCTGATTCCCCGCTTCTGATTCCCCAGCTCTGAATCCCCGACTCTGATTCCCCGAGTCTGATTCCCTGCCTCTGATTCCCCGCCTCTAATTCCCCATCTGTGATTCACTGCCTCTGATTCCCCGCCTCTGATTCCCCATATCTGATTCACCACCTCTCATTCCCGGCCTCTGATTCCCCATCTCTGATTCCGCACATCCGATTCCCTGCCTCTGATTCCCCAACTCTGATTCCCCACCTCTGATTCCCCAGCTCTGATTCCCTGCCTCAGATTCCCCGCGTCTGATTCCCTGCCTCTGATTCCCCGCCTCTGATTCCCTGCCTCTGATTCCCCATATCTGATTCCCCGCCTCTGATTCCCCAACTCTGATTCCCCGCTTCTGATTCCCCAGATCTGAATCCCCGACTCTGATTCCCCGAGTCTGATTCCCTGCCTCTGATTCCCCGCCTCTAATTCCCCATCTGTGATTCACAACCTCTGATGCCCCACCTCTGATTCCCCATATCTGATTCCCCGCCTCTGTTTCCCCGCCTCTGATTCCCCGCCGCTGATTCCCCATATCTGATTCCCCGCCTCTGATTGCCCACCTCTGATTCCCCGCGTCTGATTCACTGCCTCTGATTCCCCGCCTCTTATTCCCCATATCTGATTCCCCGCCTCTGTTTCCCCAGCTCTGATTCCCCACCTCTGATTCCCCAGCTCTGATTCCCTGCCACTGATTCCCCGCCCCTGATTCCCCACCTCTGATTCCCCATATCTGATTCCCCGCCTCTGTTTCCCCAGCTCTGATTCCCTGCCTCTGATTCCCTGCCCTGATTCCCCATCTCTGTTTCACCGCATTTGATTCGCCACCTCTGATTCCCCATATCTGATTCCCCGCCTCTGTTTCCCCGCCTCTTATTCCCTGCCTCTGATTCCCAACCTCTGATTCCACACCTCTGATTCCCCATATCTGATTCCCCGCTTCTATTTCCCCATATCTGATTCCCCGCCTCTGATTCCCCAACTCTGATTCCCCGCCTCTGATTCCCCAGCTCTGATTCCCCGCCTCTGATTCCCGGCGTCCGATTCCCTGCCTCTGATTCCCCGCCTCTGATTCCCCATCTCTGATTCACCACCTCTGATTCCCCACCTCTGATTCCCCATATCTAATTCCCCGCCTCTGTTTTCCCGCCTCTGATTCCCCGCCTCTGTTTCCCCATATCTGATTCCCCGCCTCTGAATCCCCAACTCTGATTCCCTGCCTCAGATTCACCACCTCTGATTCCCCGCCTCTGATTCCCGGCGTCCGATTCCCTGCCTCTGATTCCCCGCCTCTGATTCCCCATCTCTGATTCACCACCTCTGATTCCCCACCTCTGATTCCCCATATCTAATTCCCCGCCTCTGTTTTCCCGCCTCTGATTCCCCAGCTCTGATTCCCCGCCTCTGATTCCCGGCGTCCGATTCCCTGCCTCTGATTCCCCGCCTCTGATTCCCCATCTCTGATTCACCACCTCTGATTCCCCACCTCTGATTCCCCATATCTAATTCCCCGCCTCTGTTTCCCCATATCTGATTCCCCGCCTCTGATTCCCCAACTCTGATTCCCCGCCTTTGATTCCCCCCGTCTGATTCCCAGCCTCTGAATCCCCGTGTCTGATTTCCTGCCTCTGATTCCCCGCCTCTGATTCCCCATCTCTGATTCACCGCCTCTGATTCCCCACCTCTGATTCCCCATCTCTGATTCCGCACATCCAATTCCCTGCCTCTGATTCCCCAACTCTGATTCCCCACCTCTGATTCCCCAGCTCTGATTCCCCGCCTCAGATTCCCCGCGTCTGATTCCCTGCCTCTGATTCCCCGCCTCTGATTCCCTGCCTCTGATTCCCCATATCTGATTCCCCGCCTCTGATTCCCCAACTCTGATTCCCCGCTTCTGATTCCCCAGCTCTGAATCCCCGACTCTGATTCCCCGAGTCTGATTCCCTGCCTCTGATTCCCCATATCTGATTCCCCGCCTCTGATTGCCCACCTCTGATTCCCCGCGTCTGATTCACTGCCTCTGATTCCCCGCCTCTGATTCCCCATATCTGATTCACCACCTCTCATTCCCGGCCTCTGATTCCCCATCTCTGATTCCGCACATCCGATTCCCTGCCTATGATTCCCCACCTCTGATTCCCGCCTCTGATTCCCCATATCTGATTCCCTGCCTCTGTTTCCCCGCCTCTGATTCCCCACCTCTGTTTCCCCATATCTGATTCCCCGCCTCTGATTCCCCAACTCTAATACCCTGCCTCTGATTCCCCAGCTCTGATTCCCCGCCTCTGATTCCCCGCATCAGATTCCCTGCCTCTGATTCCCCGCCTCTGATTCCAGGCCTCTGATTCCCAGCATCTGATTCCGGCCTCTGATTCCCGGCCTCTGATTCCCTGCTTCAGATTCTGATTCCCTGCCTCTGATTCCCCATCTCTGATTCCGCACATCTGATTCCCTGCCTCTGATTCCCCACCTCTGATTCCCCATATCTGATTCCCCGCCTCTGTTTCCCCGCCTCTGATTCCCCGCCTCTGTTTCCCCATATCTGATTCCCCGCCTCTGATTCCCCAACTCTGATTCCCCTCCACTAATTCGCCAGCTATGATTCCCCGCCTCTGATTCCCTGCGTCTGATTCCCTTCCTCTGATTCCCAGCCTCTGATTCCCCTTTTCTGATTCACTACCTCTGAATCCCCACCTCTGATTCCCCATCTCTGATTCCGCACATCCGATTCCCTGCCTCTGATTCCCCGCCTCTGATTCCCCGCCTCTGATTCGCAACCTCAAATTCCCCACCTCTGATTCCCCATATCTGATTCCCCGCCTCTGTTTCCCTGCCTCTGATTCCCGGCCTCTGTTTCCCCATATCTGATTCCCCTCCTCTGATTCCCCAACTCTGATTCCGCACCTCTGATTCCCCAGCTCTGATTCCCCGCCTTTTATTCCCGGCCTCTGATTCCCTGCCACTGATTCCCCGCCCCTGATTCCCCACCTCTGATTCCCCATATCTGATTCCCCGCCTCTGTTTCCCCAGCTCTGATTCCCCACCTCTGATTCCCCAGCTCTGATTCCCTGCCACTGATTCCCCGCCCCTGATTCCCCACCTCTGATTCCCCATATCTGATTCCCCGCCTATGTTTCCCCAGCTCTGATACCCTGCCTCTGATTCCCTGCCCTGATTCCCCATCTCTGTTTCACCGCCTTTGATTCGCCACCTCCGATTCCCCATATCTGATTCTCCGCCTCTGATTCCCCGCCTCTGATTCCCTGCCTCTGATTCCCAACCTCTGATTCCACACCTCTGATTCCCCATATCTGATTCCCCGCATCTATTTCCCCATATCTGATTCCCCGCCTCTGATTCCCCAACTCTGATTCCCCGCCTCTGATTCCCCAGCTCTGATTCCCCGCCTCTGATTCCCGGCGTCCGATTCCCTGCCTCTGATTCCCCGCCTCTGATTCACCATCTCTGATTCCCCGCCTCTGATTCCCCGTGTCTGATTCCCTGCCTCTGATTCCCCGGCTCAGATTCCCCGCCTCTGATTCCCTGCCACAGATTCCCTGCCCCTGATTCCCCACCTCTGATTCCCCATATCTGATTCCCCGCCTCTGTTTCCCCGCCTCTGATTCCCCGCCTCTGATTCCCTGCCTCTGATTCCCCAACTCTGATTCCCCGCCTCTGATTCCCCAGCTCTGAATCCCCGCCTCTGATTCCCCGTGTCTGATTCCCTCCCTCTGATTCCCCGCCTTGATTCCCCATCTCTGATTCACAACCTCTGATTCCCCACCTCTGATTCCCCATATCTGATTCCCCGCCTCTGTTTCCCCGCCTCTGATTCCCCATATCTGATTCCCCGGCTCTGATTGCCCACCTCTGATTCCCCGCCTCTGATTCGCCAGCTCTGATTCCCCGCCTCTGAATCCCCGCATCTGATTCCCTGCCTCTGATTCCCCGCCTCTGATTCCCCATCTCTGATTCACCGCCTTTGATTCGCCACCTCTTATTCCCCATATCTGATTCCCCACCTCTGTTTCCCCGCCTCTGATTCCCCGCCTCTGATTCTCCATATCTCATTCCCCGCCTCTGAATCCCCATCTCTGATTCCCAGACTCTGATTCCCCACCTCTGATTCCCGGCCTCTTATTCCCAGCATCTGATTCCCTGCCTCTGATTCCCCATCTCTGATTCCGCACATCTGATTCCCTGCCTCTGATTCCCCACCTCTGATTCCCCATATCTGATTCCCCGCCTCTGTTTCCCCGCCTCTGATTCCCCGCCTCTGTTTCCCCATATCTAATTCCCCACCTCTGATGCCCCAACTCTGATTCCCCACCTCTGATTCCCCAGCTCTGATTCCCCGCCTCTGATTCCCCGCATCCGATTCCCCATGTCTGATTCCCCGCCTCTGTTTCCCCGCCTCTGATTCCCCGCCTCTGTTTCCCCATATCTGATTCCCCGCCTCTGATTCCCCAGCTCTGATTCCCTGCCTCTGATTCCCCGCGTTCTATTCGCTGCCTCTGATTCCCCGCCTGTGATTCCCCATCTCTGATTCACCACCTCTGATTTCCCACCTCTGATTCCCCATATCTAATTCCCCGCCTCTGCTTGCCCGCCTCTCATTCCCCACCTCTGTTTCCCCATATCTGATTCCCCGCCTCTGAATCCCCAACTCTGATTCACTGCCTCTGATTCCCCATCTCTGATTCCGCACAACCGATTCCCTGTCTCTGATTCCCCGACTCTGATTCCCCACCTCTGATTCCCCAGCTCTGATTCCCCGCCTCTGATTCCCCGCGTCTGATTCCCTGCCTGTGATTCCCCGCCTCTGATTCCCCATCTCTGATTCCCCACCTCTGATTCCCCGTGTCTGATTCCCTTCCTTTGATTCCCCGCCTCTGATTCCCCGCCTCTGATTCCCTGCCACTGATTCCCCGCCCCTGATTCCCCACCTCTGATTCCCCATATCTTATTCCCCGCCTCTGTTTCCCCCCCTCTGGTTCCCAGCCTCTGATTCCCCATATCTAATTCCCCGCCTCTGATTCCCCGCCTCTATTTCCCCATATCTGCTTCGCCGCCTCTGATTCCCCAACTCTGATTCCCCGCCTCTGATTCCCCAGCTCTGATTTCCCGCCTCTGATTCCCGGCATCCGATTCCCTGCCTCTGATTCCCCGCCTCTGATTCCCCATATCTGATTCCCAGCCTCTGTTTTCCCGCCTCGGATACCCTGCCTCTGATTCCCCATATCTGATTCCCCGCCTCTGATTCCCCAACTCTGATTCCCCGCCTCTGATTCCCCAGCTCTGAATCCCCGCCTCTGATTCCCCGCGTCTGATTCCCGGCCTCTGTTTCCCGGCCTCTGATTCCCCGCTTCTGATTCTGATTCCCTGCCTCTGATTCCCCATCTCTGATTCCGCATATCTGATTCCCTGCCTCTGATTCCCCACCTCTGATTCCCCATATCTGATTCCCCGCCTCTGTTTCCCCGCCTCTGATTCCCCGCCTCTGTTTCCCCATATCTAATTCCCCACCTCTGATGCCCCAACTCTGATTCCCCACCTCTGATTCCCCAGCTCTGATTCCCCGCCTCTGATTCCCCGCATCCGATTCCCCATGTCTGATTCCCCGCCTCTGTTTCCCCGCCTCTGATTCCCCGCCTCTGTTTCCCCATATCTGATTCCCCGCCTCTGATTCCCCAGCTCTGATTCCCTGCCTCTGATTCCCCGCGTTCTATTCGCTGCCTCTGATTCCCCGCCTGTGATTCCCCATCTCTGATTCACCACCTCTGATTTCCCACCTCTGATTCCCAGCCTCTGATTCCCCATCTCTGATTCCGCACATCCGATTCCCTGCCTATGATTCCCCACCTCTGATTCCCCGCCTCTGATTCTCCATATCTGATTCCCTGCCTCTGTTTCCCCGCCTCTGATTCCCCACATCTGTTTCCCCATATCTGATTCCCCGCCTCTGATTCCCCAACTCTAATACCCCGCCTCTGATTCCCCGCCTCTGATTCCCTGCCACTGATTCCCCGCCCCTGATTCCCCACCTCTGATTCCCCATATCTTATTCCCCGCCTCTGTTTCCCCCCCTCTGATTCCCAGCCTCTGATTCCCCATATCTGATTCCCCGCCTCTGATTCCCCATATCTGATTCCCCGCCTCTATTTCCCCATATCTGCTTCGCCGCCTCTGATTCCCCAACTCTGATTCCCCGCCTCTGATTCCCCAGCTCTGATTTCCCGCCTCTGATTCCCGGCATCCGATTCCCTGCCTCTGATTCCCCGCCTCTGATTCCCCATCTCTGATTCCCCGCCTCTGATTCCCCGTGTCTGATTCCCTGCCTCTGATTCCCCGCCTCTGATTCCCCATATCTGATTCCCCATATCTGATTCACCACCTCTGATTCCCGGCCTCTGATTCCCCATCTCTGATTCCGCACATCCGATTCCCTGCCTATGATTCCCCACCTCTGATTCCCCGCCTCTGATTCCCCATATCTGATTCCCTGCCTCTGTTTCCCCGCCTCTGATTCCCCACCTCTGTTTCCCCATATCTGATTCCCCGCCTCTGATTCCCCAACTCTAATACCCTGCCTCTGATTCCCCAGCTCTGATTCCCCGCCTCTGATTCCCCGCATCTGATTCCCTGCCTCTGATTCCCCGCCTCTGATTCCAGGCCTCTGATTCCCAGCATCTGATTCCGGCCTCTGATTCCCGGCCTCTGATTCCCTGCTTCTGATTCTGATTCCCTGCCTCTGATTCCCCATCTCTGATTCCGCACATCTGATTCCCTGCCTCTGATTCCCCACCTCTGATTCCCCATATCTGATTCCCCGCCTCTGTTTCCCCGCCTCTGATTCCCCGCCTCTGTTTCCCCATATCTGATTCCCCGCCTCTGATTCCCCAACTCTGATTCCCCTCATCTAATTCGCCAGCTATGATTCCCCGCCTCTGATTCCCTGCGTCTGATTCCCTGCCTCTGATTCCCAGCCTCTGATTCCCCTTCTCTGAGTCACCAACTCTTAATCCCCACCTCTAATTCCCCACCTCTGATTTCCCATATCTGATTCCCCGCCTCTGTTTCCCTGCCTCTGATTCCCGGCCTCTGTTTCCCCATATCTGATTCCCCTCCTCTGATTCCCCAACTCTTATTCCCCGCCTCTGATTCCCCAGCTTTGATTCCCTGCCTTTTATTCCCGGCCTCTGATTCCCTGCCACTGATTCCCCGCCTCTGATTCCCCACCTCTGATTCCCCATATCTGATTCCCCGCCTCTGTTTCCCCATCTATGATTCCCGGCCTCTTATTCCCAGCATCTGATTCCCGGCCTCTGATTCCCTGCCTCTGATTCCCCGCCTCTGATTCCCCATCTCTGATTCCCCGCCTCTGATTCCCCGTGTCTGATTCCCTGCCTCTGATTCCCCGTCTCTGATTCCCCGCGTCTGATTCCCTGCCACTGATTCCCTGCCCCTGATTCCCCACCTCTGATTCCCCATATCTGATTCCCCGCCTCTGTTTCCCCAACTCTGATTCCCTTCCTCTAATTCGCCAGCTATGATTCCCCGCCTCTGATTCCCTGCCACTGATTCCCTGCCCCTGATTCCCCGCCTCTGATTCCCCAGCTCTGATTTCCCGCCTCTGATTCCCGGCATCCGATTCCCTGCCTCTGATTCCCCGCCTCTGATTCCCCATCTCTGATTCCCCGCCTCTGATTCCCCGTGTCTGATTCCCTGCCTCTGATTCCCCGCCTCTGATTCCCCATATCTGATTCCCCGCCTCTGTTTTCCCGCCTCTGATTCCCTGCCTCTGATTCCCCATATCTGATTCCCCGCCTCTGATTCCCCAACTCTGATTCCCCGCCTCTGATTCTCCATATCTCATTCCCCGCCTCTGAATCCCCATCTCTGATTCCCAGACTCTGATTCCCCAACGCTGATTCCCCGCCTCTGATTCCCCAGCTCTGATTCCCCGCCTTTTATTCCCGGCCTCTGATTCCCTGCCACTGATTCCCCGCCCCGGATTCCCCACCTCTGATTCCCCATATCTGATTCCCCGCCTCTGTTTCCCCAGCTCTGATTCCCCACCTCTCATTCCCCAGCTCTGATTCCCTGCCACTGATTCCCCGCCCCTGATTCCCCACCTCTGATTCCCCATATCTGATTCTCCGCCTCTGTTTCCCCAGCTCTGATTCCCTGCCTCTGATTCCCTGCCCTGATTCCCCACCTCTGTTTCACCGCATTTGATTCGCCACCTCTGATTCCCCATATCTGATTCCCCGCCTCTGTTTCCCCGCCTCTTATTCCCTGCCTCTGATTCCCAACCTCTGATTCCACACCTCTGATTCCCCATATCTGATTCCCCGCTTCTATTTCCCCATATCTGATTCCCCGCCTCTGATTCCCCAACTCTGATTCCCCGCCTCTGATTCCCCAGCTCTGATTCCCCGCCTCTGATTCCCGGCGTCCGATTCCCTGCCTCTGATTCCCCGCCTCTGATTCCCCATCTCTGATTCACCACCTCTGATTCCCCACCTCTGATTCCCCATATCTAATTCCCCGCCTCTGTTTTCCCGCCTCTGATTCCCCGTCTCTGTTTCCCCATATCTGATTCCCCGCCTCTGAATCCCCAACTCTGATTCCCTGCCTCAGATTCCCCAGCTCTGATTCCCCGCCTTTGATTCCCCCCGTCTGATTCCCAGCCTCTGAATCCCCGTGTCTGATTTCCTGCCTCTGATTCCCCGCCTCTGATTCCCCATCTCTGATTCACCGCCTCTGATTCCCCACCTCTGATTCCCCATCTCTGATTCCGCACATCCAATTCCCTGCCTCTGATTCCCCAACTCTGATTCCCCACCTCTGATTCCCCAGCTCTGATTCCCCGCCTCAGATTCCCCGCGTCTGATTCCCTGCCTCTGATTCCCCGCCTCTGATTCCCTGCCTCTGATTCCCCATATCTGATTCACCGCCTCTGATTCCCCAACTCTGATTCCCCGCTTCTGATTCCCCAGCTCTGAATCCCCGACTCTGATTCCCCGAGTCTGATTCCCTGCCTCTGATTCCCCGCCTCTAATTCCCCATCTGTGATTCACTGCCTCTGATTCCCCGCCTCTGATTCCCCATATCTGATTCACCACCTCTCATTCCCGGCCTCTGATTCCCCATCTCTGATTCCGCACATCCGATTCCCTGCCTATGATTCCCCACCTCTGATTCCCGCCTCTGATTCCCCATATCTGATTCCCTGCCTCTGTTTCCCCGCCTCTGATTCCCCGCCTCTGATTCCCCGCATCAGATTCCCTGCCTCTGATTCCCCGCTTCTGATTCCAGGCCTCTGATTCCCAGCATCTGATTCCGGCCTCTGATTCCCGGCCTCTGATTCCCTGCTTCAGATTCTGATTCCCTGCCTCTGATTCCCCATCTCTGATTCCGCACATGTGATTCCCTGCCTCTGATTCCCCACCTCTGATTCCCCATATCTGATTCCCCGCCTCTGTTTCCCCGCCTCTGATTCCCCGCCTCTGTTTCCCCATATCTGATTCCCCGCCTCTGATTCCCCAACTATGATTCCCCTCCACTAATTCGCCAGCTATGATTCCCCGCCTCTGATTCCCTGCGTCTGATTCCCTGCCTCTGATTCCCAGCCTCTGATTCCCCTTTTCTGATTCACCACCTCTGAATCCCCACCTCTGATTCCCCATCTCTGATTCCGCACATCCGATTCCCTGCCTCTGATTCCCCACCTCTGATTCCCCGCCTCTGATCCGCAACCTCTAATTCCCCACCTCTGATTCCCCATATCTGATTCCCCGCCTCTGTTTCCCTGCCTCTGATTCCCGGCCTCTGTTTCCCCATATCTGATTCCCCTCCTCTGATTCCCCAACTCTGATTCCCAGCCTCTGATTCCCCAGCTCTGATTCCCCGCCTTTTATTCCCGGCCTCTGATTCCCTGCCACTGATTCCCCGCCCCTGATTCCCCACCTCTGATTCCCCATATCTGATTCCCCGCCTCTGTTTCCCCAGCTCTGATTCCCTGCCTCTGATTCCCCGCCTCTGATTCCCCATCTCTGTTTCACCGCCTTTGATTCGCCACCTCTGATTACCCATATCTGATTCCCCGCCTCTGTTTCCCCGCCTCTGATTCCCTGCCTCTGATTCCCAACCTCTGATTCCACACCTCTGATTCCCCATATCTGATTCCCCGCCTCTATTTCCCCATATCTGATTCCCCGCCTCTGATTCCCCAACTCTGATTCCCCGCCTCTGATTCCCCAGCTCTGATTCCCCGCCTCTGATTCCCGGCATCCGATTCCCTGCCTCTGATTCCCCGCCTCTGATTCCCCATCTCTGATTCCCCGCCTCTGATTCCACGTGTCTGATTCCCAGCCTCTGATTCCCCGCCTCAGATTCCCCGCCTCTGATTCCCTGCCACTGATTCCCTGCCCCTGATTCCCCACCTCTGATTCCCCATATCTGATTCCCCGCCTCTGTTTCCCGGCCTCTGATTCCCCGCCTCTGATTCCCCATATCTGATTTCCTGCCTCTGATTCCCCAACTCTGATTCCCCGCCTCTGATTCCCCAGCTCTGAATCCCCGCCTCTGATTCCCCGCGTCTGATTCCCTCCCTCTGATTCCCCGCCTTGATTCCCCATCTCTTATTCACAACCTCTGATTCCCCACCTCTGATTCCCCATATCTGATTCCCCTCCTCTGTTTCCCCGCCTCTGATTCCCCGCCTCTGATTCCCCATATCTGATTCCCCGGCTCTGATTGCCCACCTCTGATTCCCCGCCTCTGATTCGCCAGCTCTGATTCCCCGCCTCTGAATCCCCGCATCTGATTCCCTGCCTCTGATTCCCCGCCTCTGATTCCCCATCTCTGATTCACCGCCTTTGATTCGCCACCTCTGATTCCCCATATCTGATTCCCCACCTGTTTCCCCGCCCCTGATTCCCCGCCTCTGCTTCTCCATATCTCATTCCCCGCCTCTGAATCCCCATCTCTGATTCCCAGACTCTGATTCCCCACCTCTGATTCCCGGCCTCTTATACCCAGCATCTGATTCCCCATATCTGATTCCCCACCTCTGTTTCCCTGCCTCTGATTCCGACCTCTGTTTCCCCATATCTGATTCCCCTCCTCTGAATCCCCGCCTCTGATTCCCCGCGTCTGATTCCCTCCCTCTGATTCCCCGCCTTGATTCCCCATCTCTGATTCACAACCTCTGATTCCCCACCTCTGATTCCCCATATCTGATTCCCCGCCTCTGTTTCCCCGCCTCTGATTCCCCGCCTTTGATTCCCCATATCTGATTCCCCGGCTCTGATTGCCCACCTCTGATTCCCCGCCTCTGATTCGCCAGCTCTGATTCCCCGCCTCTGAATCCCCGCATCTGATTCCCTGCCTCTGATTCCCCGCCTCTGATTCCCCATCTCTGATTCACCGCCTTTGATTCGCCACCTCTGATTCCCCATATCTGATTCCCCACCTCTGTTTCCCCGCCCCTCATTCCCCGCCTCTGCTTCTCCATATCTCATTCCCCGCCTCTGAATCCCCATCTCTGATTCCCAGACTCTGATTCCCCACCTCTGATTCCCGGCCTCTTATTCCCAGCATCTGATTCCCCATATCTGATTCCCCGCCTCTGTTTCCCTGCCTCTGATTCCGGCCTCTGTTTCCCCATATCTGATTCCCCTCCTCTGATTCCCCAACTCTGATTCCCCGCCTCTGATTCCCCAGCTCTGATTCCCCGCATTTTATTCCCGGCCTCTGATTCCCTGCCACTGATTCCCCGCCCCGGATTCCCCACCTCTGATTCCCCATATCTGATTCCCCGCCTCTGTTTCCCCAGCTCTGATTCCCCACCTCTGATTCCCCAGCTCTGATTCCCTGCCACTGATTCCCCGCCCCTGATTCCCCACCTCTGATTCCCCATATCTGATTCCCCGCCTCTGTTTCCCCAGCTCTGATTCCCTGCCTCTGATTCCCTGCCCTGATTCCCCATCTCTGTTTCACCGCATTTGATTCGCCACCTCTGATTCCCCATATCTGATTCCCCGCCTCTGTTTCCCCGCCTCTTATTCCCTGCCTCTGATTCCCAACCTCTGATTCCACACCTCTGATTCCCCATATCTGATTCCCCGCTTCTATTTCCCCATATCTGATTCCCCGCCTCTGATTCCCCAACTCTGATTCCCCGCCTCTGATTCCCCAGCTCTGATTCCCCGCCTCTGATTCCCGGCGTCCGATTCCCTGCCTCTGATTCCCCGCCTCTGATTCCCCATCTCTGATTCACCACCTCTGATTCCCCACCTCTGATTCCCCATATCTAATTCCCCGCCTCTGTTTTCCCGCCTCTGATTCCCCGCCTCTGTTTCCCCATATCTGATTCCCCGCCTCTGAATCCCCAACTCTGATTCCCTGCCTCAGATTCCCCAGCTCCGATTCCCCGCCTTTGATTCCCCCCGTCTGATTCCCAGCCTCTGAATCCCCGTGTCTGATTTCCTGCCTCTGATTCCCCGCCTCTGATTCCCCATCTCTGATTCACCGCCTCTGATTCCCCACCTCTGATTCCCCATCTCTGATTCCGAACATCCAATTCCCTGCCTCTGATTCCCCAACTCTGATTCCCCACCTCTGATTCCCCAGCTCTGATTCCCCGCCTCAGATTCCCCGCGTCTGATTCCCTGCCTCTGATTCCCCGCCTCTGATTCCCTGCCTCTGATTCCCCATATCTGATTCCCCGCCTCTGATTCCCCAACTCTGATTCCCCGCTTCTGATTCCCCAGATCTGAATCCCCAACTCTGATTCCCCGAGTCTGATTCCCTGCCTCTGATTCCCCGCCTCTAATTCCCCATCTGTGATTCACAACCTCTGATGCCCCACCTCTGATTCCCCATATCTGATTCCCCGTGTCTGATTCCCTGCCTCTGATTCCCGGCGTCCGATTCCCTGCCTCTGATTCCCCGCCTCTGATTCCCCAGCTCTGATTCACCACCTCTGATTCCCCACCTCTGATTCCCCATATCTAATTCCCCGCCTCTGTTTTCCCGCCTCTGATTCCCCAGCTCTGATTCCCCGCCTCTGATTCCCGGCGTCCGATTCCCTGCCTCTGATTCCCCGCCTCTGATTCCCCAGCTCTGATTCACCACCTCTGATTCCCCACCTCTGATTCCCCATATCTAATTCCCCGCCTCTGTTTTCCCGCCTCTGATTCCCCGCCTCTGTTTCCCCATATCTGATTCCCCGCCTCTGAATCCCCAACTCTGATTCCCTGCCTCAGATTCCCCAGCTCTGATTCCCCGCCTTTGATTCCCCCCGTCTGATTCCCAGCCTCTGAATCCCCGTGTCTGATTTCCTGCCTCTGATTCCCCGCCTCTGATTCCCCATCTCTGATTCACCGCCTCTGATTCCCCACCTCTGATTCCCCATCTCTGATTCCGCACATCCAATTCCCTGCCTCTGATCCGCAACCTCTAATTCCCCACCTCTGATTCCCCATATCTGATTCCCCGCCTCTGTTTCCCTGCCTCTGATTCCCGGCCTCTGTTTCCCCATATCTGATTCCCCTCCTCTGATTCCCCAACTCTGATTCCCAGCCTCTGATTCCCCAGCTCTGATTCCCCGCCTTTTATTCCCGGCCTCTGATTCCCTGCCACTGATTCCCCGCCCCTGATTCCCCACCTCTGATTCCCCATATCTGATTCCCCGCCTCTGTTTCTCAAGCTCTGATTCCCTGCCTCTGATTCCCCGCCTCTGATTCCCCATCTCTGTTTCACCGCCTTTGATTCGCCACCTCTGATTACCCATATCTGATTCCCCGCCTCTGTTTCCCCGCCTCTGATTCCCTGCCTCTGATTCCCAACCTCTGATTCCACACCTCTGATTCCCCATATCTGATTCCCCGCCTCTATTTCCCCATATCTGATTCCCCGCCTCTGATTCCCCAACTCTGATTCCCCGCCTCTGATTCCCCAGCTCTGATTCCCCGCCTCTGATTCCCGGCATCCGATTCCCTGCCTCTGATTCCCCGCCTCTGATTCCCCATCTCTGATTCCCCGCCTCTGATTCCACGTGTCTGATTCCCAGCCTCTGATTCCCCGCCTCAGATTCCCCGCCTCTGATTCCCTGCCATTGATTCCCTGCCCCTGATTCCCCACCTCTGATTCCCCATATCTGATTCCCCGCCTCTGTTTCCCCGCCTCTGATTCCCCGCCTCTGATTCCCCATATCTGATTTCCTGCCTCTGATTCCCCAACTCTGATTCCCCGCCTCTGATTCCCCAGCTCTGAATCCCCGCCTCTGATTCCCCGCGTCTGATTCCCTCCCTCTGATTCCCCGCCTTGATTCCCCATCTCTTATTCACAACCTCTGATTCCCCACCTCTGATTCCCCATATCTGATTCCCCTCCTCTGTTTCCCCGCCTCTGATTCCCCGCCTCTGATTCCCCATATCTGATTCCCCGGCTCTGATTGCCCACCTCTGATTCCCCGCCTCTGATTCGCCAGCTCTGATTCCCCGCCTCTGAATCCCCGCATCTGATTCCCTGCCTCTGATTCCCCGCCTCTGATTCCCCATCTCTGATTCACCGCCTTTGATTCGCCACCTCTGATTCCCCATATCTGATTCCCCACCTCTGTTTCCCCGCCCCTGATTCCCCGCCTCTGCTTCTCCATATCTCATTCCCCGCCTCTGAATCCCCATCTCTGATTCCCAGACTCTGATTCCCCACCTCTGATTCCCGGCCTCTTATTCCCAGCATCTGATTCCCCATATCTGATTCCCCGCCTCTGTTTCCCTGCCTCTGATTCCGACCTCTGTTTCCCCATATCTGATTCCCCTCCTCTGAATCCCCGCCTCTGATTCCCCGCGTCTGATTCCCTCCCTCTGATTCCCCGCCTTGATTCCCCATCTCTGATTCACAACCTCTGATTCCCCACCTCTGATTCCCCATATCTGATTCCCCGCCTCTGTTTCCCCGCCTCTGATTCCCCGCCTCTGATTCCCCATATCTGATTCCCCGGCTCTGATTGCCCACCTCTGATTCCCCGCCTCTGATTCGCCAGCTCTGATTCCCCGCCTCTGAATCCCCGCATCTGATTCCCTGCCTCTGATTCCCCGCCTCTGATTCCCCATCTCTGATTCACCGCCTTTGATTCGCCACCTCTGATTCCCCATATCTGATTCCCCACCTCTGTTTCCCCGCCCCTCATTCCCCGCCTCTGCTTCTCCATATCTCATTCCTCGCCTCTGAATCCCCATCTCTGATTCCCAGACTCTGATTCCCCACCTCTGATTCCCGGCCTCTTATTCCCAGCATCTGATTCCCCATATCTGATTCCCCGCCTCTGTTTCCCTGCCTCTGATTCCGGCCTCTGTTTCCCCATATCTGATTCCCCTCCTCTGATTCCCCAACTCTGATTCCCCGCCTCTGATTCCCCAGCTCTGATTCCCCGCATTTTATTCCCGGCCTCTGATTCCCTGCCACTGATTCCCCGCCACGGATTCCCCACCTCTGATTCCCCATATCTGATTCCCCGCCTCTGTTTCCCCAGCTCTGATTCCCCACCTCTGATTCCCCAGCTCTGATTCCCTGCCACTGATTCCCCGCCCCTGATTCCCCACCTCTGATTCCCCATATCTGATTCCCCGCCTCTGTTTCCCCAGCTCTGATTCCCTGCCTCTGATTCCCTGCCCTGATTCCCCATCTCTGTTTCACCGCATTTGATTCGCCACCTCTGATTCCCCATATCTGATTCCCCGCCTCTGTTTCCCCGCCTCTTATTCCCTGCCTCTGATTCCCAACCTCTGATTCCACACCTCTGATTCCCCATATCTGATTCCCCGCTTCTATTTCCCCATATCTGATTCCCCGCCTCTGATTCCCCAACTCTGATTCCCCGCCTCTGATTCCCCAGCTCTGATTCCCCGCCTCTGATTCCCGGCGTCCGATTCCCTGCCTCTGATTCCCCGCCTCTGATTCCCCATCTCTGATTCACCACCTCTGATTCCCCACCTCTGATTCCCCATATCTAATTCCCCGCCTCTGTTTTCCCGCCTCTGATTCCCCGCCTCTGTTTCCCCATATCTGATTCCCCGCCTCTGAATCCCCAACTCTGATTCCCTGCCTCAGATTCCCCAGCTCCGATTCCCCGCCTTTGATTCCCCCCGTCTGATTCCCAGCCTCTGAATCCCCGTGTCTGATTTCCTGCCTCTGATTCCCCGCCTCTGATTCCCCATCTCTGATTCACCGCCTCTGATTCCCCACCTCTGATTCCCCATCTCTGATTCCGAACATCCAATTCCCTGCCTCTGATTCCCCAACTCTGATTCCCCACCTCTGATTCCCCAGCTCTGATTCCCCGCCTCAGATTCCCCGCGTCTGATTCCCTGCCTCTGATTCCCCGCCTCTGATTCCCTGCCTCTGATTCCCCATATCTGATTCCCCGCCTCTGATTCCCCAACTCTGATTCCCCGCTTCTGATTCCCCAGATCTGAATCCCCGACTCTGATTCCCCGAGTCTGATTGCCTGCCTCTGATTCCCCGCCTCTAATTCCCCATCTGTGATTCACAACCTCTGATGCCCCACCTCTGATTCCCCATATCTGATTCCCCGCCTCTGTTTCCCCGCCTCTGATTCCCCGCCTCTGATTCCCCATATCTGATTCCCCGCCTCTGATTGCCCACCTCTGATTCCCCGCGTCTGATTCACTGCCTCTGATTCCCCGCCTCTGATTCCCCATATCTGATTCCCCGCCTCTGTTTCCCCAGCTCTGATTCCCCACCTCTGATTCCCCAGCTCTGATTCCCTGCCACTGATTCCCCGCCCCTGATTCCCCACCTCTGATTCCCCATATCTGATTCCCCGCCTCTGTTTCCCCAGCTCTGATTCCCTGCCTCTGATTCCCTGCCCTGATTCCCCATCTCTGTTTCACCGCATTTGATTCGCCACCTCTGATTCCCCATATCTGATTCCCCGCCTCTGTTTCCCCGCCTCTTATTCCCTGCCTCTGATTCCCAACCTCTGATTCCACACCTCTGATTCCCCATATCTGATTCCCCGCTTCTATTTCCCCATATCTGATTCCCCGCCTCTGATTCCCCAACTCTGATTCCCCGCCTCTGATTCCCCAGCTCTGATTCCCCGCCTCTGATTCCCGGCGTCCGATTCCCTGCCTCTGATTCCCCGCCTCTGATTCCCCAGCTCTGATTCACCACCTCTGATTCCCCACCTCTGATTCCCCATATCTAATTCCCCGCCTCTGTTTTCCCGCCTCTGATTCCCCGCCTCTGTTTCCCCATATCTGATTCCCCGCCTCTGAATCCCCAACTCTGATTCCCTGCCTCAGATTCCCCAGCTCTGATTCCCCGCCTTTGATTCCCCCCGTCTGATTCCCAGCCTCTGAATCCCCGTGTCTGATTTCCTGCCTCTGATTCCCCGCCTCTGATTCCCCATCTCTGATTCACCGCCTCTGATTCCCCACCTCTGATTCCCCATCTCTGATTCCGCACATCCAATTCCCTGCCTCTGATTCCCCAACTCTGATTCCCCACCTCTGATTCCCCAGCTCTGATTCCCCGCCTCAGATTCCCCGCGTCTGATTCCCTGCCTCTGATTCCCCGCCTCTGATTCCCTGCCTCTGATTCCCCATATCTGATTCCCCGCCTCTGATTCCCCAACTCTGATTTCCCGCTTCTGATTCCCCAGCTCTGAATCCCCGACTCTGATTCCCCGAGTCTGATTCCCTGCCTCTGATTCCCCGCCTCTAATTCCCCATCTGTGATTCACAACCTCTGATGCCCCACCTCTGATTCCCCATATCTGATTCCCCGCCTCTGTTTCCCCGCCTCTGATTCCCCGCCTCTGATTCCCCATATCTGATTCCCCGCCTCTGATTGCCCACCTCTGATTCCCCGCGTCTGATTCACTGCCTCTGATTCCCCGCCTCTGATTCCCCATATCTGATTCACCACCTCTCATTCCCGGCCTCTGATTCCCCTTCTCTGATTCCGCACATCCGATTCCCTGCCTATGATTCCCCACCTCTCATTCTCGCCTCTGATTCCCCATATCTGATTCCCCGCCTCTGATTCCCCAACTCTAATACCCTGCCTCTGATTCCCCAGCTCTGATTCCCCGCCTCTGATTCCCCGCATCAGATTCCCTGCCTCTGATTCCCCGCCTCTGATTCCAGGCCTCTGATTCCCAGCATCTGATTCCGGCCTCTGATTCCCGGCCTCTGATTCCCTGCTTCAGATTCTGATTCCCTGCCTCTGATTCCCCATCTCTGATTCCGCACATCTGATTCCCTGCCTCTGATTCCCCACCTCTGATTCCCCATATCTGATTCCCCGCCTCTGTTTCCCCGCCTCTGATTCCTCGCCTCTGTTTCCCCATATCTGATTCCCCGCCTCTGATTCCCCAACTCTGATTCCCCTCCACTAATTCGCCAGCTATGATTCCCCGCCTCTGATTCCCTGCGTCTGATTCCCTGCCTCTGATTCCCAGCCTCTGATTCCCCTTTTCTGATTCACTACCTCTGAATCCCCACCTCTGATTCCCCATCTCTGATTCCGCACATCCGATTCCCTGCCTCTGATTCCCCGCCTCTGATTCCCCGCCTCTGATTCGCAACCTCAAATTCCCCACCTCTGATTCCCCATATCTGATTCCCCGCCTCTGTTTCCCTGCCTCTGATTCCCGGCCTCTGTTTCCCCATATCTGATTCCCCTCCTCTGATTCCCCAACTCTGATTCCCCACCTCTGATTCCCCAGCTCTGATTCCCCGCCTTTTATTCCCGGCCTCTGATTCCCTGCCACTGATTCCCCGCCCCTGATTCCCCACCTCTGATTCTCCATATCTGATTCCACGCCTCTGTTTCCCCAGCTCTGATTCCCCACCTCTGATTCCCCAGCTCTGATTCCCTGCCACTGATTCCCCGCCCCTGATTCCCCACCTCTGATTCCCCATATCTGATTCCCCGCCTCTGTTTCCCCAGCTCTGATACCCTGCCTCTGATTCCCTGCCCTGATTCCCCATCTCTGTTTCACCGCCTTTGATTCGCCACCTCTGATTCCCCATATCTGATTCCCCGCCTCTGTTTCCCCGCCTCTGATTCCCTGCCTCTGATTCCCAACCTCTGATTCCACACCTCTGATTCCCCATATCTGATTCCCCGCATCTATTTCCCCATATCTGATTCCCCGCCTCTGATTCCCCAACTCTGATTCCCCGCCTCTGATTCCCCAGCTCTGATTCCCCGCCTCTGATTCCCGGCGTCCGATTCCCTGCCTCTGATTCCCCGCCTCTGATTCACCATCTCTGATTCCCCGCCTCTGATTCCCCGTGTCTGATTCCCTGCCTCTGATTCCCCGGCTCAGATTCCCCGCCTCTGATTCCCTGCCACTGATTCCCTGCCCCTGATTCCCCACCTCTGATTCCCCATCTCTGATTCCGCACATCCGATTCCCTGCCTATGATTCCCCACCTCTCATTCTCGCCTCTGATTCCCCATATCTGATTCCCTGCCTCTGTTTCCCCGCCTCTGATTCCCCACCTCTGTTTCCCCATATCTGATTCCCCGCCTCTGATTCCCCAACTCTAATACCCTGCCTCTGATTCCCCAGCTCTGATTCCCCGCCTCTGATTCCCCGCATCAGATTCCCTTCCTCTGATTCCCCGCCTCTGATTCCAGGCCTCTGATTCCCAGCATCTGATTCCGGCCTCTGATTCCCGGCCTCTGATTCCCTGCTTCAGATTCTGATTCCCTGCCTCTGATTCCCCATCTCTGATTCCGCACATCTGATTCCCTGCCTCTGATTCCCCACCTCTGATTCCCCATATCTGATTCCCCGCCTCTGTTTCCCCGCCTCTGATTCCTCGCCTCTGTTTCCCCATATCTGATTCCCCGCCTCTGATTCCCCAACTCTGATTCCCCTCCACTAATTCGCCAGCTATGATTCCCCGCCTCTGATTACCTGCGTCTGATTCCCTGCCTCTGATTCCCAGCCTCTGATTCCCCTTTTCTGATTCACTACCTCTGAATCCCCACCTCTGATTCCCCATCTCTGATTCCGCACATCCGATTCCCTGCCTCTGATTCCCCACCTCTGATTCCCCGCCTCTGATTCGCAACCTCAAATTCCCCACCTCTGATTCCCCATATCTGATTCCCCGCCTCTGTTTCCCTGCCTCTGATTCCCGGCCTCTGTTTCCCCATATCTGATTCCCCTCCTCTGATTCCCCAACTCTGATTCCCCACCTCTGATTCCCCAGCTCTGATTCCCCGCCTTTTATTCCCGGCCTCTGATTCCCTGCCACTGATTCCCCGCCCCTGATTCCCCACCTCTGATTCCCCATATCTGATTCCACGCCTCTGTTTCCCCAGCTCTGATTCCCCACCTCTGATTCCCCAGCTCTGATTCCCTGCCACTGATTCCCCGCCCCTGATTCCCCACCTCTGATTCCCCATATCTGATTCCCCGCCTCTGTTTCCCCAGCTCTGATACCCTGCCTCTGATTCCCTGCCCTGATTCCCCATCTCTGTTTCACCGCCTTTGATTCGCCACCTCTGATTCCCCATATCTGATTCCCCGCCTCTGTTTCCCCGCCTCTGATTCCCTGCCTCTGATTCCCAACCTCTGATTCCACACCTCTGATTCCCCATATCTGATTCCCCGCATCTATTTCCCCATATATGATTCCCCGCCTCTGATTCCCCAACTCTGATTCCCCGCCTCTGATTCCCCAGCTCTGATTCCCCGCCTCTGATTCCCGGCGTCCGATTCCCTGCCTCTGATTCCCCGCCTCTGATTCACCATCTCTGATTCCCCGCCTCTGATTCCCCATGTCTGATTCCCTGCCTCTGATTCCCCGGCTCAGATTCCCCGCCTCTGATTCCCTGCCACTGATTCCCTGCCCCTGATTCCCCACCTCTGATTCCCCATATCTGATTCCCCGCCTCTGTTTCCCCGCCTCTGATTCCCCGCCTCTGATTCCCTGCCTCTGATTCCCCAACTCTGATTCCCCGCCTCTGATTCCCCAGCTCTGAATCCCCGCCTCTGATTCCCCGCATCTGATTCCCTCCCTCTGATTCCCCGCCTTGATTCCCCATCTCTGATTCACAACCTCTGATTCCCCACCTCTGATTCCCCATATCTGATTCCCCGCCTCTGTTTCCCCGCCTCTGATTCCCCATATCTGATTCCCCGGCTCTGATTGCCCACCTCTGATTCCCCGCCTCTGATTCGCCAGCTCTGATTCCCCGCCTCTGAATCCCCGCATCTGATTCCCTGCCTCTGATTCCCCGCCTCTGATTCCCCATCTCTGATTCACCGCCTTTGATTCGCCACCTCTTATTCCCCATATCTGATTCCCCACCTCTGTTTCCCCGCCTCTGATTCCCCGCCTCTGATTCTCCATATCTCATTCCCCGCCTCTGAATCCCCATCTCTGATTCCCAGACTCTGATTCCCCACCTCTGATTCCCGGCCTCTTATTCCCAGCATCTGATTCCCGGCCTCTGATTCCCGGCCTCTGATTCCCCGCTTCTGATTCTGGTTCCCTGCCTCTGATTCCCCATCTCTGATTCCGCACATCTGATTCCCTGCCTCTGATTCCCCACCTCTGATTCCCCATGTCTGATTCCCCGCCTCTGTTTCCCCGCCTCTGATTCCCCGCCTCTGTTTCCCCATATCTGATTCCCCGCCTCTGATTCCCCAGCTCTGATTCCCTGCCTCTGATTCCCCGCGTTCTATTCGCTGCCTCTGATTCCCCGCCTGTGATTCCCCATCTCTGATTCACCACCTCTGATTTCCCACCTCTGATTCCCCATATCTAATTCCCCGCCTCTGCTTGCCCGCCTCTCATTCCCCACCTCTGTTTCCCCATATCTGATTCCCCGCCTCTGAATCCCCAACTCTGATTCCCTGCCTCTGATTCACCAGCTCTGATTCCCCGCCTTTGATTCCCCCCGTCTGATTCCCAGCCTCTGAATCCCTGTCTTATTTCCTGCCTCTGATTCCCCGCCTCTGATTCCCCATCTCTGATTCACTGCCTCTGATTCCCCACATCTGATTCCCCATCTCTGATTCCGCACAACCGATTCCCTGCCTCTGATTCCCCGACTCTGATTCCCCACCTCTGATTCCCCGTGTCTGATTCCCTGCCTGTGATTCCCCGCCTCTGATTCCCCATCTCTGATTCCCCACCTCTGATTCCCCGTGTCTGATTCCCTTCCTTTGATTCCCCGCCTCTGATTCCCCGCCTCTGATTCCCTGCCACTGATTCCCCGCACCTGATTCCCCACCTCTGATTCCCCATATCTTATTCCCCGCCTCTGTTTCCCCCCCTCTGATTCCCAGCCTCTGATTCACCATATCTAATTCCCCGCCTCTGATTCCCCATATCTGATTCCCCGCCTCTATTTCCCCATATCTGCTTCGCCGCCTCTGATTCCCCAACTCTGATTCCCCGCCTCTGATACCCCAGCTCTGATTTCCCGCCTCTGATTCCCGGCATCCGATTCCCTGCCTCTGATTCCCCGCCTCTGATTCCCCATCTCTGATTCCCCGCCTCTGATTCCCCGTGTCTGATTCCCTGCCTCTGATTCCCCGCCTCTGATTCCCCATATCTGATTCCCCGCCTCTGTTTTCCCGCCTCGGATTCCCTGCCTCTGATTCCCCATATCTGATTCCCCGCCTCTGATTCCCCAACTCTGATTCCCCGCCTCTGATTCCCCAGCTCTGAATCCCCGCCTCTGATTCCCCGCGTCTGATTCCCGGCCTCTGATTCCCGGCCTCTGATTCCCCGCTTCTGATTCTGATTCCCTGCCTCTGATTCCCCATCTCTGATTCCGCACATCTGATTCCCTGCCTCTGATTCCCCACCTCTGATTCCCCATATCTGATTCCCCGCCTCTGTTTCCCCGCCTCTGATTCCCCGCCTCTGTTTCCCCATATCTAATTCCCCACCTCTGATGCCCCAACTCTGATTCCCCACCTCTGATTCCCCAGCTCTGATTCCCCGCCTCTGATTCCCCGCATCCGATTCCCCATGTCTGATTCCCCGCCTCTGTTTCCCCGCCTCTGATTCCCTGCCTCTGTTTCCCCATATCTGATTCCCCGCCTCTGATTCCCCAGCTCTGATTCCCTGCCTCTGATTCCCCGCGTTCTATTCGCTGCCTCTGATTCCCCGCCTGTGATTCCCCATCTCTGATTCACCACCTCTGATTTCCCACCTCTGATTCCCAGCCTCTGATTCCCCATCTCTGATTCCGCACATCCGATTCCCTGCCTATGATTCCCCACCTCTGATTCCCCGCCTCTGATTCCCCATATCTGATTCCCTGCCTCTGTATCCCCTCCTCTGATTCCCCACATCTGTTTCCCCATATCTGATTCCCCGCCTCTGATTCCCCAACTCTAATACCCCGCCTCTGATTCCCCGCCTCTGATTCCCTGCCACTGATTCCCCGCCCCTGATTCCCCACCTCTGATTCCCCATATCTTATTCCCCGCCTCTGTTTCCCCCCCTCTGATTCCCAGCCTCTGATTCCCCATATCTGATTCCCCGCCTCTGATTCCCCATATCTGATTCCCCGCCTCTATTTCCCCATATCTGCTTCGCCGCCTCTGATTCCCCAACTCTGATTCCCCGCCTCTGATTCCCCAGCTCTGATTTCCCGCCTCTGATTCCCGGCATCCGATTCCCTGCCTCTGATTCCCCGCCTCTGATTCCCCATCTCTGATTCCCCGCCTCTGATTCCCCGTGTCTGATTCCCTGCCTCTGATTCCCCGCCTCTGATTCCCCATATCTGATTCCCCATATCTGATTCACCACCTCTGATTCCCGGCCTCTGATTCCCCATCTCTGATTCCGCACATCCGATTCCCTGCCTATGATTCCCCACCTCTGATTCCCCGCCTCTGATTCCCCATATCTGATTCCCTGCCTCTGTTTCCCCGCCTCTGATTCCCCACCTCTGTTTCCCCATATCTGATTCCCCGCCTCTGATTCCCCAACTCTAATACCCTGCCTCTGATTCCCCAGCTCTGATTCCCCGCCTCTGATTCCCCGCATCTGATTCCCTGCCTCTGATTCCCCGCCTCTGATTCCAGGCCTCTGATTCCCAGCATCTGATTCCGGCCTCTGATTCCCGGCCTCTGATTCCCTGCTTCTGATTCTGATTCCCTGCCTCTGATTCCCCATCTCTGATTCCGCACATCTGATTCCCTGCCTCTGATTCCCCACCTCTGATTCCCCATATCTGATTCCCCGCCTCTGTTTCCCCGCCTCTGATTCCCCGCCTCTGTTTCCCCATATCTGATTCCCCGCCTCTGATTCCCCAACTCTGATTCCCCTCCTCTAATTCGCCAGCTATGATTCCCCGCCTCTGATTCCCTGCGTCTGATTCCCTGCCTCTGATTCCCAGCCTCTGATTCCCCTTCTCTGATTCACCACCTCTGAATCCCCACCTCTGATTCCCCATCTCTGATTCCGCACATCCGATTCCCTGCCTCTGATTCCCCGCCTCTGATATCCCGCCTCTGATTCGCAACCTCTAATTCCCCACCTCTGATTTCCCATATCTGATTCCCCGCCTCTGTTTCCCTGCCTCTGATTCCCGGCCTCTGTTTCCCCATATCTGATTCCCCTCCTCTGATTCCCCAACTCTGATTCCCCGCCTCTGATTCCCCAGCTTTGATTCCCCGCCTTTTATTCCCGGCCTCTGATTCCCTGCCACTGATTCCCCGCCTCTGATTCCCCACCTCTGATTCCCCATATCTGATACCCCGCCTCTGTTTCCCCACCTCTGATTCCCGGCCTCTTATTCCCAGCATCTGATTCCCCGCCTCTGATTCCCTGCGTCTGATTCCCTGCCTCTCATTCCCAGCCTCTGATTCCCCTTCTCTGATTCCCCGTGTCTGATTCCCTGCCTCTGATTCCCCGTCTCTGATTCCCCGCGTCTGATTCCCTGCCACTGATTCCCTGCCCCTGATTCCCCACCTCTGATTCCCCATATCTGATTCCCCGCCTCTGTTTCCCCAACTCTGATTCCCTTCCTCTAATTCGCCAGCTATGATTCCCCGCCTCTGATTCCCTGCCACTGATTCCCTGCCCCTGATTCCCCACCTCTGATTCCCCATATATGATTCCCCGCCTCTGATTCCCCAACTCTGATTCCCCTCCTCTAATTCGCCAGCTATGATTCCCCGCCTCTGATTCCCTGCGTCTGATTCCCTGCCTCTGATTCCCAGCCTCTGATTCCCCTTCTCTGATTCACCACCTCTGAATCCCCACCTCTGATTCCCCATCTCTGATTCCGCACATCCGATTCCCTGCCTCTGATTCCCCGCCTCTGATTCCCCGCCTCTGATTCCCCGCCTCTGATTCCCCGCGTCTGATTCCCTGCCACTGATTCCCTGCCCCTGATTCCCCACCTCTGATTCCCCATATCTGATTCCCCGCCTCTGTTTCCCCACCTCTGATTCCCCGCCTCTGTTTCCCAATATCTGATTCCCCGCCTCTGATTCCCCAACTCTGATTCCCCTCCTCTAATTCGCCAGCTATGATTCCCCGCCTCTGATTCCCTGCATCTGATTCCCTGCCTCTGATTCCCAGCCTATGATTCCCCTTCTCTGATTCCCCGCGTCTGATTCCCTCCCTCTGATTCCCCGCCTTGATTCCCCATCTCTCATTCACAACCTCTGATTCCCCACCTCTGATTCCCCATATCTGATTCCCCGCCTCTGAATCCCCATCTCTGATTCCCGGACTCTGATTCCCCACCTCTGATTCCCGGCCTCTTATTCCCAGCATCTGATTCCCGGCCTCTGATTCCCGGCCTCTGATTCCCCGCTTCTGATTCTGATTCCCTGCCTCTGATTCCCCATCTCTGATTCCGCACATCTGATTCCCTGCCTGTCATTCCCCACCTCTGATTCCCCATATCCGATTCCCCGCCTCTGTTTCCCCGCCTCTGATTCCCCGCCTCTGTTTCCCCACCTCTGATTCCCGGCCTCTTATTCCCAGCATCTGATTCCCGGCCTCTGATTCCCTGCCTCTGATTCCCCGCCTCTGATTCCCCATCTCTGATTCCCCGCCTCTGATTCCCCGTGTCTGATTCCCTGCCTCTGATTCCCCGTCTCTGATTCCCCGCGTCTGATTCCCTGCCACTGATTCCCTGCCCCTGATTCCCCACCTCTGATTCCCCATATCTGATTCCCCGCCTCTGTTTCCCCAACTCTGATTCCCTTCCTCTAATTCGCCAGCTATGATTCCCCGCCTCTGATTCCCTGCCACTGATTCCCTGCCCCTGATTCCCCACCTCTGATTCCCCATATATGATTCCCCGCCTCTGATTCCCCAACTCTGATTCCCCTTCTCTGATTCACCACCTCTGAATCCCCACCTCTGATTCCCCATCTCTGATTCCGCACATCCGATTCCCTGCCTCTGATTCCCCGCCTCTGATTCCCCGCCTCTGATTCCCCGCCTCTGATTCCCCGCGTCTGATTCCCTGCCACTGATTCCCTGCCCCTGATTCCCCACCTCTGATTCCCCATATCTGATTCCCCGCCTCTGTTTCCCCACCTCTGATTCCCCGCCTCTGTTTCCCAATATCTGATTCCCCGCCTCTTATTCCCCAACTCTGATTCCCCTCCTCTAATTCGCCAGCTATGATTCCCCGCCTCTGATTCCCTGCATCTGATTCCCTGCCTCTGATTCCCAGCCTATGATTCCCCTTCTCTGATTCCCCGCGTCTGATTCCCTCCCTCTGATTCCCCGCCTTGATTCCCCATCTCTCATTCACAACCTCTGATTCCCCACCTCTGATTCCCCATATCTGATTCCCCGCTTCTGAATCCCCATCTCTGATTCCCGGACTCTGATTCCCCACCTCTGATTCCCGGCCTCTTATTCCCAGCATCTGATTCCCGGCCTCTGATTCCCGGCCTCTGATTCCCCGCTTCTGATTCTGATTCCCTGCCTCTGATTCCCCATCTCTGATTCCGCACATCTGATTCCCTGCCTGTCATTCCCCACCTCTGATTCCCCATATCCGATTCCCCGCCTCTGTTTCCCCGCCTTTGATTCCCCGCCTCTGTTTCCCCATATCTAATTCCCCACCTCTGATGCCCCAACTCTGATTCCCCGCCTCTGATTCCCCAGCTCTGATTCCCCGCCTCTGATTCCCCGCAACCGATTCCCCATGTCTGATTCCCCGCCTCTGTTTCCCCGCCTCTGATTCCGCGCCTCTGTTTCCCCATATCTGATTCCCCGCCTCTGATTCCCCAGCTCTGATTCCCTGCCTCTGATTCCCCGCGTTCTATTCGCTGCCTCTGATTCCCCTCCTGTGATTCCCCATCTCTGATTCACCACCTCTGATTCCCCACCTCTGATTCCCCATATCTAATTCCCCGCCTCTGCTTGCCCGCCTCTCATTCCCCGCCTCTGTTTCCCCATATCTGATTCCCCGCCTCTGAATCCCCAACTCTGATTCCCTGCCTCTGATTCACCAGCTCTGATTCCCCGCCTTTGATTCCCCCCGACTGATTCCCAGCCTCTGAATCCCCGTCTGATTTCTTGCCTCTGATTCCCCGCCTCTGATTCCCCATCTCTGATTCACTGCCTCTGATTCCCCACATCTGATACCCTATCTCTGATTCCGCACAACCGATTCCCTGCCTCTGATTCCCCGACTCTGATTCCACACCTCTGATTCCCCAGCTCTGATTCCCCGCCTCTGATTCCCCGCGTCTGATTCCCTGCCTGTGATTCCCCGCCTCTGATTCCCCATCTCTGATTCCCCACCTCTGATTCCCCGTGTCTGATTCCCTTCCTTTGATTCCCCGCCTCTGATTCCCCGCCTCTGATTCCCTGCCACTGATTCCCCGCCCCTGATTCCCCACCTCTGATTCCCCATATCTTATTCCCCGCCTCTGTTTCCCCCCCTCTGATTCCCAGCCTCTGATTCCCCATATCTGATTCCCCGCCTCTGATTCCCCATATCTGATTCCCCGCCTCTGATTCCCCATATCTGATTCCCCGCCTCTATTTCCCCATATCTGCTTCGCCGCCTCTGATTCCCCAACTCTGATTCCCCGCCTCTGATTCCCCAGCTCTGATTTCCCGCCTCTGATTCCCGGCATCCGATTCCCTGCCTCTGATTCCCCGCCTCTGATTCCCCATCTCTGATTCCCCGCCTCTGATTCCCCGTGTTGATTCCCTGCCTCTGATTCCCCGCCTCTGATTCCCCATATCTGATACCCCGCCTCTGTTTTCCCGCCTCTGATTCCCTGCCTCTGATTCCCCATATCTGATTCCCCGCCTCTGATTCCCCAACTCTGATTCCCCGCCTCTGATTCCCCAGCTCTGAATCCCCTCCTCTGATTCCCCGCGTCTGATTCCCTGCCTCTGATTCCCCGCCTCTGATTCCCCATCTGTGATTCACAACCTCTGATGCCCCACCTCTGATTCCCCATATCTGATTCCCCGCCTCTGTTTCCCCGCCTCTGATTCCCCGCCTCTGATTCCCCATATCTGATTCCCCGCCTCTGATTGCCCACCTCTGATTCCCCGCGTCTGATTCCCTGCCTCTGATTCCCCGCCTCTGATTCCCCATCTCTGATTCACCACCTCTCATTCCCGGCCTCTGATTCCCCATCTCTGATTCCGCACATCCGATTCCCTGCCTATGATTCCCCACCTCTGATTCCCCGCCTCTGATTCCCCATATATGATTCCCTGCCTCTGTTTCCCCGCCTCTGATTCCCCACCTCGGTTTCCCCATATCTGATTCCCCGCCTCTGATTCCCCAACTCTAATACCCCGCCTCTGATTCCCCAGCTCTGATTCCCCGCCTCTGATTCCCCGCATCTGATTCCCTGCCGCTGATTCCCCGCCTCTGATTCCGGCCTCTGATTCCCGGCCTCTGATTCCCTGCTTCTGATTCTGATTCCCTGCCTCTGATTCCCCATCTCTGATTCCGCACATCTGATTCCTTGCCTCTGATTCCCCACCTCTGATTCCCCATATCTGATTCCCCGCCTGGGTTTCCCCGCCTCTGATTCCCCGCCTCTGTTTCCCAATATCTAAGACCCCGCCTCTGATTCCCCAAATCTGATTCCCCACCTCTGATTCCCCAGCTCTGATTCCCCGCCTCTGATTCCCCGCATCTGATTCCCTGCATCTGATTCCAAGCCTCTGATTCCCTGCCTCTGATTCCCAACCTCTGATTCCCCACCTCTGATTCCCCATATCTGATTCCCCGCCTCTGTTTCCCCGCCTCGGATTCCCCGCCTCTGTTTCCCCATATCTGATTCCCGGCCTCTGATTCCCCGCCTCTGATTCCCCGCCTCTGATTCCCTGCCTCTGATTCCCCATCTCCGATTCCGCACATCTGATTCCCTTCCTCTGATTCCCCGCCTCTGATTCCCCGCCTCTGATTCCCTGCCTCTCATTCCCAACCTCGGATTCCCCACCTCTGATTCCCCATATCTGATTCCCCGCCTCTGTTTCCCCGCCTCTGTTTCCCCGCCTCTGATTCCCCGCCTCTGTTTCCCTATATCTAATTCCCCACCTCTGATGCCCCAACTCTGATTCCCCGCCTCTGATTCCCCGCATCTGATTCCCTTCCTCTGATTCCCCGCCTCTGATTCCCCATCTCTGATTCACCGCCTTTGATTCGCCACCTCTGATTCCCCATATCTGATTCCCCACCTCTGTTTCCCGGCCTCTGATTCCCCGCCTCTGATTCTCCATATCTCATTCCCCGCCTCTGAATCCCCATCTCTGATTCCCGGACTCTGATTCCCCACCTCTGATTCCCGGCCTCTTATTCCCAGCATCTGATTCCCGGCCTCTGATACCCGGCCTCTGATTCCCAGCTTCTGATTCTGATTCCCTGCCTCTGATTCCCCATCTCTGATTCCGCACATCTGATTCCCTGCCTCTGATTCCCCCCCTCTGATTCCCCATATCTGATTCCCCGCCTCTGTTTCCCCGCCTCTGATTCCCCGCCTCTGTTTCCCTATATCTAATTCCCCACCTCTGATGCCCCAACTCTGATTCCCCGCCTCTGATTCCCCAGCTCTGATTCCCCGCCTCTGATTCCCCGCATCCGATTCCCAATATCTGATTCCCCGCCTCTGTTTCCCCGCCTCTGATTCCCCGCCTCTGTTTTCCCATATCTGATTCCCCGCCTCTGATTCCCAATTATGATTCCCCGCCTCTGATTCCCCAGCTCTGATTCCCTGCGTCTGATTCCCTGCGTTCTATTCCCTGCCTCTGATTCCCCGCCTGTGATTCCCCATCACTGATTCACCACCTCTGATTCCCCACCTCTGATTCCCCAT
Organism: Narcine bancroftii; assembly: GCF_036971445.1. NCBI lineage: Eukaryota > Metazoa > Chordata > Chondrichthyes > Torpediniformes > Narcinidae > Narcine > Narcine bancroftii. The sequence goes on along the minus strand of NC_091472.1, from coordinate 145,682,954 downwards.
ATCTAATTCCCCGCCTCTGTTTGCCCGCCTCTGATTCCCCGCCTCTGTTTCCCCATATCTGATTCCCCGTCTCTGAATCCCCAACTCTGATTCCCTGCCTCTGATTACCCAGCTCTGATTCCCCGCCTTTGATTCCCCCCGTCTGATTCCCAGCCTCTGAATCCCCGTGTCTGATTTCCTGCCTCTGATTCCCCGCCTCTGATTCCCCATCTCTGATTCCTCTGATTCCCCACATCTGATTCCCCATCTCTGATTCCGCACATCCGATTCCCTGCCTCTGATTCCCCAACTCTGATTCCCCACCTCTGATTCCCCAGCTCTGATTCCCCGCCTCAGATTCCCCGCGTCTGATTCCCTGCCTCTGAATCCCCGCCTCTGATTCCCCATCTCTGATTCCCCACCTTTGATTCCCCGTGTCTGATTCCCTGCCTCTGATTCCCCGCCTCTGAATCCCAGCCTCTGATTCCCCATATCTGATTCCCCGCCTCTGATTCCCTGCCTCTGATTCCCCAGCTCTGATTCCCCGCCTTTGATTCCCCCCGTCTGATTCCCAGCCTCTGAATCCCCGTGTCTGATTTCCTGCCTCTGATTCCCCGCCTCTGATTCCCCATCTCTGATTCACCGCCTCTGATTCCCCATCTCTGAATCCCCACCTCTGATTCCCCGTGTCTGATTCCCCGTGTCTGATTCCCTGCCTCTGATTCCACGCCTCTGATTCCCCATATCTGATGCCCTGCCACTGATTCCCCGCCTCTGATTCCCCATCTCTGATTCACCACCTCTGATTCCCGGCCTCTGATTGCCCACCTCTGATTCCCCGCCTCTGATTCGCCAGCTATGATTCCCCCCCTCTGATTCCCCGCGTCTGATTCCCCGCCTCTGATTCCCCAACTCTAATACCCCGCCTCTGATTCCCCAGCTCTGATTCCCCTCCTCTGATTCCCCGCATCTGATTCCCTGCCTCTGATTCCCCGCCTCTGATTCCAGGCCTCTGATTCCCAACCTCTGATTCCCCACCTCTGATTCCCCATATCTGATTCCCCGCCTCTGTTTCACCACCTCTGATTCCCCGCCTCTGTTTCCCCATATCTGATTCCCCGCATCTGATTCCCCAACTCTGATTCCCCGCCTGTGATTCCCCAGCTCTAATTCCCCGCCTCTGATTCCCCATATCTGATTCCCATCCTCTGATTGCCCACCTCTGATTCCCCGCCTCTGATTCGCCAGCTCTGATTCCCCGCCTCGGATTCCCCGCATCTGATTCCCTGCCTCTGATTCCCCACCTCTGATTCCCCATATCTGATTCACAACTATGATTCCCCGCCTCTGGTTCCCCAGCTCTGATTCCCCGCCTCTGATTCCCCGCGTTCTATTCCCTGCCTCTGATTCCCCGCCTGTGATTCCCCATCTCTGATTCCCCATCTCTGATTCCCCACCTTTGATTCCCCGTGTCTGATTCCCTGCCTCTGATTCCCCGCCTCTGAATCCCAGCCTCTGATTCCCCATATCTGATTCCCCGCCTCTGATTCCCTGCCTCTGATTCCCCAGCTCTGATTCCCCGCCTTTGATTCCCCCCGTCTGATTCCCAGCCTCTGAATCCCCGTGTCTGATTTCCTGCCTCTGATTCCCCGCCTCTGATTCCCCATCTCTGATTCACCGCCTCTGATTCCCCATCTCTGATTCCCCACCTCTGATTCCCCGTGTCTGATTCCCCGTGTCTGATTCCCTGCCTCTGATTCCACGCCTCTGATTCCCCATATCTGATGCCCTGCCACTGATTCCCCGCCTCTGATTCCCCATCTCTGATTCACCACCTCTGATTCCCGGCCTCTGATTGCCCACCTCTGATTCCCCGCCTCTGATTCGCCAGCTATGATTCCCCCCTCTGATTCCCCGCATCTGATTCCCCGCCTCTGATTCCCCAACTCTAATACCCCGCCTCTGATTCCCCAGCTCTGATTCCCCTCCTCTGATTCCCCGCATCTGATTCCCTGCCTCTGATTCCCCGCCTCTGATTCCAGGCCTCTGATTCCCAACCTCTGATTCCCCACCTCTGATTCCCCATATCTGATTCCCCGCCTCTGTTTCACCGCCTCTGATTCCCCGCCTCTGTTTCCCCATATCTGATTCCCCGCATCTGATTCCCCAACTCTGATTCCCCGCCTGTGATTCCCCAGCTCTAATTCCCCGCCTCTGATTCCCCATATCTGATTCCCATCCTCTGATTGCCCACCTCTGATTCCCCGCCTCTGATTCGCCAGCTCTGATTCCCCGCCTCGGATTCCCCGCATCTGATTCCCTGCCTCTGATTCCCCACCTCTGATTCCCCATATCTGATTCACAACTATGATTCCCCGCCTCTGGTTCCCCAGCTCTGATTCCCCGCCTCTGATTCCCCGCGTTCTATTCCCTGCCTCTGATTCCCCGCCTGTGATTCCCCATCTCTGATTCACCACCTCTGATTCCCCACCTCTGATTCCCCATATCTAATTGCCCGCCAATGTTTGCCCGCCTCTGATTCCCCGCCTCTGTTTCCCCATATCTGATTCCCCGTGTCTGATTCCCTGCCTCTGATTCCCCGCCTCTGATTCCCCGCCTCTGATTCCCTGCCACTGATTCCCTGCCCCTGATACCCCACCTCTGATTCCCCATATCTAATTCCCTGCCTCTGTTTCCCCGCCTCTGATTCCCCGCCTCTGATTCCCCGCCTCTGATTCCCCATCTCTGATTCCCCACCTCTGATTCCCCGTGTCTGATTCCCTGCCTCTGATTCCCCGCCTCTGAATCCCAGCCTCTGATTCCCCATATCTGATTCCCCGCCTCTGATTCCCTGCCTCTGATTCCCCAGCTCTGATTCCCCGCCTTTGATTCCCCCCGTCTGATTCCCAGCCTCTGAATCCCCGTGTCTGATTTCCTGCCTCTGATTCCCCGCCTCTGATTCCCCATCTCTGATTCACCGCCTCTGATTCCCCATCTCTGATTCCCCACCTCTGATTCCCCGTGTCTGATTCCCCGTGTCTGATTCCCTGCCTCTGATTCCACGCCTCTGATTCCCCATATCTGATTCCCTGCCACTGATTCCCCGCCTCTGATTCCCCATCTCTGATTCACCACCTCTGATTCCCGGCCTCTGATTGCCCACCTCTGATTCCCCGCCTCTGATTCGCCAGCTATGATTCCCCCCCTCTGATTCCCCGCGTCTGATTCCCCGCCTCTGATTCCCCAACTCTAATACCCCGCCTCTGATTCCCCAGCTCTGATTCCCCTCCTCTGATTCCCCGCATCTGATTCCCTGCCTCTGATTCCCCGCCTCTGATTCCAGGCCTCTGATTCCCAACCTCTGATTCCCCACCTCTGATTCCCCATATCTGATTCCCCGCCTCTGTTTCACCACCTCTGATTCCCCGCCTCTGTTTCCCCATATCTTATTCCCCACCTCTGATTCCCCAACTCTGATTCCCCGCCTGTGATTCCCCAGCTCTAATTCCCCGCCTCTGATTCCCCATATCTGATTCCCATCCTCTGATTGCCCACCTCTGATTCCCCGCCTCTGATTCGCCAGCTCTGATTCCCTGCCTCTGATTCCCCGCATCTGATTCCCTGCCTCTGATTCCCCGCCTCTGATTCCCCATCTCTGATTCCCCACCTGTGATTCCCCAGCTCTGATTCCCAGCCTCTGATTCCCCGTGTTTGATCCCCTGCCTCTGATTACCTTCCTCTGATTCCCGGCCTCTGATACCCCGCTTCTGATTCTGATTCCCTGCCTCTGATTCCCCATCTCTGATTCACCACATCTAATTCCCTGCCTCTGATTCCACGCCCCTGATTCCCCACCTCTGATTCCCCATATCTGAATCCCCGCCTCTGTTTCCACGCCTCTGATTCCCTGCCTCTGATTCCCAACCTCTGATTCCCCAACCCTGATTCCCCATATCTGATTCCCCGCCTCTGTTTCCCTGCCTCTGATTCTCCGCCCCTGTTTCCCCATATCTGATTCCCCGCCTCTGATTCCCCAACTCTGATTCCCCACCTCTGATTCCCCAGCTCTGATTCCCCGCCTCTGATTCCCCGTGTTTGATTCATTGCCTCTGATTCCCCGCCTCTGATTCCCCATCTCTGATTCACCGCCTTTGATTCGACACCTCTGATTCCCCATATCTGATTCCCACCTCTGTTACCCCGCCTCTGATTCCCCGCCTCTGATTCCCCATATATCATTCCCCGCCTCTGAATCCCCATCTCTGATTCCCGGACTCTGATTCCCCACCTTTGATTCCCGGCCTCTTATTCCCGGCATCTGAATCCCGGCCTCTTATTCCCGGCCTCTGATTCCCCGCTTCTGATTCTGATTCCCTGCCTCTGATTCCCCATCTCTGATTCCGCACATCTGATTCCCTGCCTCTGATTCCCCACCTCTGATTCCCCATATCTGATTCCCCACCTCTGTTTCCCTGCCTCTGATTCCCCACCTCTGTTTCCCCATATCTAATTCCCCACCTCTGATGCCCCAACTCTGATACCCCGCCTCTGATTCCCCAGCTCTGATTCCCCACCTCTGATTCCCCGCATCCGATTCCCCATATCTGATTCCCCGCCTCTGTTTCCCCGCCTTTGATTCCCCGCCTCTGTTTCCCCATATCTGATTCCCCGCCTCTGATTCCCAACTATGATTCCCCGCCTCTGATTCCCCAGCTCTGATTCCCCGCCTCTGATTCCCCGCGTTCTATTCCCTGCCTCTGATTCCCCGCCTGTGATTCCCCATCTCTGATTCACCACCTCTGATTCCCCTCCTCTGATTCACCATATCTAATTCCCCGCCTCTGTTTGCCCGCCTCTGATTCCCCGCCTCTGTTTCCCCATATCTGATTCCCCGTGTCTGATTCCCTGCCTCTGATTCCCCGCCTCAGATTCCCCGCCTCTGATTCCCTGCCACTGATTCCCTGCCCCTGATACCCCACCTCTGATTCCCCATATCTAATTCCCTGCCTCTGTTTCCCCGCCTCTGATTCCCCGCCTCTGATTCCCCGCCTCTGATTCCCCGCCTCTGATTCCCCAACTCTGATTCCCCGCCTCTGATTCCCCAGCTCTGATACCCGCCTCTGATTCCCCGCGTCGGTTTCCCCGCCTCTGATTCCCTGCCTCTGTTTCCCCATATCTAAGTCCCCGACTCTGATTCCCCAACTCTGATTCCCCACCTCTGATTCCCCACCTCTGATTCCCCGCCTCTGATTCCCCGCATCTGATTCACTGCATCTGATTCCCAGCCTCTGATTCCCTGCCTCTGATTCCCAACCTCTGATTCCCCACCTCTGATTCCCCATATCTGATTCCCCGCCTCTGCTTCCCCGCCTCTGATTCCCCTCCTCTGTTTCCCCATATCTTATTCCCGGCCTCTGATTCCCCGCCTCTGATTCCCCGCCTCTGATTCCCTGCTTCTGATTCCCAACCTCTGATTCCCCACCTCTGATTCCCCATATCTGATTCCCCGCCTCTGTTTCCCCGCCTCTGATTCCCCGCCTCTGATTCCCCAACTCTGAATCCCCGCCTCTGATTCCCCAGCTCTGATTCCACGCCTCTGATTCCCCGTGTTTGATTCCCTGCGTCTGATTCCCTGCCATGATTCCCCATCTCTGATTCACCGCCTTTAAATCGCCACCTCTGATTCCCCATATCTGATTCCCCTCCTCTGTTTCCCCGCCTCTGATTCCCAACCTCTGATTCCACACCTCTGATTCCCCATATCTGATTCCCCGCCTCTGTTTCCCCGCCTCTGATTCCCCGCCCCTGTTTCCCCATATCTGATTCCCCACCTCTGATTCTCCTACTCTGCTTCCCCGCCTCTGATTCCCCAGCTCTGATTCCCCGCCTCTGATTCCCCATTTTTGATTCCCTGCCTCTGATTCCCCGCCTCTGATTCCCCATCTCTGATTCACCGCCTTTGATTTGCCACCTCTGTTTCCCCATATCTGATTCCCCACCTCTGTTTCCCCGCCTCTGATTCCCCGCCTCTGATTCCCCATATCTGATTCCCTGGCTCTGATTGCCCACCTCTGATTCCCCGCCTCCGATTCGCCAGCTCTGATTCCCCGCCTCTGATTCCCCGCATCTGATTCCCTGCCTCTGATTCCCCGCCTCTGATTCCCCATCTCTGATTCACCGCCTTTGATTCGCCACCTCTGATTCCCCATATCTGATTCCCCACCTCTGTTTCCCGGCCTCTGATTCCTCGCCTCTGATTCTCCATATCTCATTCCCCGCCTCTGAATCCCCATCTCTGATTCACGGACTCTGATTCCCCACCTCTGATTCCCGGCCTCTTATTCCCAGCATCTGATTCCCGGCCTCTGATTCCCGGCCTCTGATTCCCCGCTTCTGATTCTGATTCCCTGCCTCTGATTCCCCATCTCTGATTCCGCACATCTGATTCCCTGCCTCTGATTCCCTACCTCTGATACCCCATATCTGATTCCCCGCCTCTGTTTCCCCGCCTCTGATTCCCCGCCTCTGTTTCCCTATATCAAATTCCCCACCTCTGATGCCCCAACTCTGATTCCCCGCCTCTGATTCCCCAGCTCTGATTCCCCGCCTCTGATTCCCCGCATCCGATTCCCCATATCTGATTCCCCGCCTCTGTTTCCCCGCCTCTGATTCCCCGCCTCTGTTTCCCCATATCTGATTCCCCGCCTCTGATTCCCAACTATGATTCCCTGCCTCTGATTCCCCAGCTCTGATTCCCTGCCTCTGATTCCCTGCGTTCTACTCCCTGCCTCTGATTCCCCGCCTGTGATTCCCCATCACTGATTCACCACCTCTGATTCCCCACATCTGATTCCCCATATCTAATTCCCCGCCTCTCTTTGCCCGCCTCTGATTCCCCGCCTCTGTTTCCCCATATCTGATTCCCCGTCTCTGAATCCCCAACTCTGATTCCCTGCCTCTGATTCCCCAGCTCTGATTCCCCGCCTTTGATTCCCCCCGTCTGATTCCCAGCCTCTGAATCCCCGTGTCTGATTTCCTGCCTCTGATTCCCCGCCTCTGATTCCCCATCTCTGATTCACCGCCTCTGATTCCCCACCTCTGATTCCCCATCTCTGATTCCGCACATCCGATTCCCTGCCTCTGATTCCCCAACTCTGATTCCCCGCCTCTGATTCCCCATCTCTGATTCCCCACCTCTGATTCCCCGTGTTTGATTCCCTGCCTCTGATTCCCCGCCTCTGAATACCAGCCTCTGATTCCCCATATCTGATTCCCCGCCTCTGATTCCCTGCCTCTGATTCCCCAGCTCTGATTCCCCGCCTTTGATTCCCCCCGTCTGATTCCCAGCCTCTGAATCCCCGTGTCTGATTTCCTGATTCTGATACCCGCCTCTGATTCCCCATCTCTGATTCACCGCCTCTGATTCCCCATCTCTGATTCCCCACCTCTGATTCCCCGTGTCTGATTCCCCGTGTCTGATTCCCTGCCTCTGATTCCACGCCTCTGATTCCCCATATCTGATTCCCTGCCACTGATTCCCCGCCTCTGATTCCCCATCTCTGATTCACCACCTCTGATTCCCGGCCTCTGATTGCCCACCTCTGATTCCCCGCCTCTGATTCGCCAGCTATGATTCCCCCCCTCTGATTCCCCGCGTCTGATTCCCCGCCTCTGATTCCCCAACTCTAATACCCCGCCTCTGATTCCCCACCTCTGATTCCCCTCCTCTGATTCCCCGCATCTGATTCCCTGCCTCTGATTCCACGCCTCTGATTCCAGGCCTCTGATTCCCAACCTCTGATTCCCACCTCTGATTCCCAATATCTGATTCCCCGCCTCTGTTTCACCGCCTCTGATTCCCCGCCTCTGTTTCCCCGCCTGTGATTCCCCAGCTCTGATTCCCCGCCTCTGATTCCCCATATCTGATTCCCATCCTCTGATTGCCCACCTCTGATTCCCCGCCTCTGATTCGCCAGCTCTGATTCCCCGCCTCTGATTCCCCGCATCTGATTCCCTGCCTCTGATTCCCCGCCTCTGATTCCCCATCTCTGATTCCCCGCCTGTGATTCCCCAGCTCTGATTCCCCACCTCTGATTCCCCAGCTCTGATTCCCAGCCTCTGATTCCCCGTGTTTGATCCCCTGCCTCTGATTACCTTCCTCTGATTCCCGGCCACTGATATCCCGCTTCTGATTCTGATTCCCTGCCTCTGATTCCCCATCTCTGATTCAACACATCTGAATCCCCGCCTCTGTTTCCACGCCTCTGATTCCCTGCCTCTGATTCCCAACCTCTGATTCCCCACCCCTGATTCCCCATATTTGATTCCCCGCCTCTGTTTCCCTGCCTCTGATTCCCCGCCCCTGTTTCCCCATATCTGATTCCCCGCCTCTGATTCCCCAACTCTGATTCCCCGCCTCTGATTCCCCAGCTCTGATTCCCCGCCTCTGATTCCCCGTGTTTGATTCCCAGCCTCTGATTCCCCGCCTCTGATTCCCCATCTCTGATTCACCGCCTTTGATTCGCCACCTCTGATTCCCCATATCTGATTCCCCACCTCTGTTACCCCGCCTCTGATTCCCCGCCTCTGATTCCCCATATATCATTCCCCGCCTCTGAATCCCCATCTCTGATTCCCGGACTCTGATTCCCCACCTCTGATTCCCGGCCTCTTATTCCCGGCATCTGAATCCCGGCCTCTGATTCCCGGCCTCTGATTCCCCGCTTCTGATTCTGATTCCCTGCCTCTGATTCCCCATCTCTGATTCCGCACATCTGATTCCCTGCCTCTGATTCCCCACCTCTGATTCCCCATATCTGATTCCCCGCCTCTGTTTCCCCGCCTCTGATTCCCCGCCTCTGTTTCCCCATATCTAATTCCCCACCTCAGATGCCCCAACTCTGATACCCCGCCTCTGATTCCCCAGCTCTGATTCCCCGCCTCTGATTCCCCGCATCCGATTCCCCATATCTGATTCCCCGCCTCTGTTTCCCCGCCTTTGATTCCCCGCCTCTGTTTCCCCATATCTGATTCCCCGCCTCTGATTCCCAACTATGATTCCCCGCCTCTGATTCCCCAGCTCTGATTCCCCGCCTCTGATTCCCCAGCTCTGATTCCCCGCCTCTGATTCCCCGCGTTCTATTCCCTGCCTCTGATTCCCCGCCTGTGATTCCCCATCTCTGATTCACCACCTCTGATTCCCCACCTCTGATTCCCCATATCTAATTCCCTGCCTCTGATTCCCCGCCTCTGATTCCCCGCCTCTGATTCCCTGCCACTGATTCCCTGCCCCTGATACCCCACCTCTGATTCCCCATATCTGATTCCCTGCCTCTGTTTCCCCGCCTCTGATTCCCCGCCTCTGATTCCCCATATCTGATTCCCCGCCTCTGATTCGCCAAGTCTGATTCCCCGCCTCTGATTCCCCAGCTCTGAATCCCCGCCTCTGATTCCCCGCGTCTGTTTCCCCGCCTCTGATTCCCCGCCTCTGTTTCCCCATATCTAAGTCCCCGACTCTGATTCCCCAACTCTGATTCCCCACCTCTGATTCCCCAGCTCTGATTCCCCGCCTCTGATTCCCCGCATCTGATTCCCAGCATCTGATTCCCAGCCTCTGATTCCCTGCCTCTGATTCCCAACCTCTGATTCCCCACCTCTGATTCCCCATATCTGATTCCCCGCCTCTGTTTCCCCGCCTTTGATTCCCCGCCTCTGTTTCCCCATATCTGATTCCCGGCCTCTGATTTTCCGCCTCTGATTCCCCGCCTCTGATTCCCTGCCTCTGATTCCCCATCTCCGATTCCGCACATCGGATTCCCTGCCTCTGATTCCCCGCCTCTGACTCCCCGCCTCTGATTCCCTGCTTCTGATTCCCAACCTCTGATTCCCCACCTCTGATTCCCCATATCTGATTCCCCGCCTCTGTTTCCCCGCCTCTGATTCCCCAACTCTGAATCCCCGCCTCTGATTCCCCAGCTCTGATTCCCCGCCTCTGATTCCCCGTGTTTGATTCCCTGCCTCTGATTCCCTGCCCTGATTCCCCATCTCTGATACACCGCCTTTAATTCGCCACCGCTGATTCCCCATATCTGATTCCCCGCCTCTGTTTCCCCGCCTCTGATTCCCCGCCCCTGTTTCCCCATATCTGATTCCCCACCTCTGATTCTCCTACTCTGCTTCCCCGCCTCTGATTCCCCAGCTCTGATTCCCCGCCTCTGATTCCCCATTTTTGATTCCCTGCCTCTGATTCCCCGCCTCTGATTCCCCATCTCTGATTCACCGCCTTTGATTTGCCACCTCTGTTTCCCCATATCTGATTCCCCACCTCTGTTTCCCCGCCTCTGATTCCCCGCCTCTGATTCCCCATATCTGATTCCCCGGCTCTGATTGCCCACCTCTGATTCCCCACCTCCGATTCGCCAGCTCTGATTCCCCGCCTCTGATTCCCCGCATCTGATTCCCTGCCTCTGATTCCCCGCCTCTGATTCCCCATCTCTGATTCACCGCCTTTGATTCGCCACCTCTGATTCCCCATATCTGATTCCCCACCTCTGTTTCCCGGCCTCTGATTCCCCGCCTCTGATTCTCCATATCTCATTCCCCGCCTCTGAATCCCCATCTCTGATTCCCGGACTCTGATTCCCCACCTCTGATTCCCGGCCTCTTATTCCCAGCATCTAATTCCCGGCCTCTGATTCCCGGCCTCTGATTCCCCGCTTCTGATTCTGATTCCCTGCCTCTGATTCCCCATCTCTGATTCCGCACATCTGATTCCCTGCCTCTGATTCCCTACCTCTGATACCCCATATCTGATTCCCCGCCTCTGTTTCCCCGCCTCTGATTCCCCGCCTCTGTTTCCCTATATCTAATTCCCCACCTCTGATGCCCCAACTCTGATTCCCCGCCTCTGATTCCCCAGCTCTGATTCCCCGCCTCTGATTCCCCGCATCCGATTCCCCATATCTGATTCCCCGCCTCTGTTTCCCCGCTTCTGATTCCCCGCCTCTGTTTCCCCATATCTGATTCCCCGCCTCTGATTCCCAACTATGATTCCCTGCCTCTGATTCCCCAGCTCTGATTCCCTGCCTCTGATTCCCTGCGTTCTATTCCCTGCCTCTGATTCCCCGCCTGTGATTCCCCATCACTGATTCACCACCTCTGATTCCCCACATCTTATTCCCCATATCTAATTCCCCGCCTCTCTTTGCCCGCCTCTGATTCCCCGCCTCTGTTTCCCCATATCTGATTCCCCGTCTCTGAATCCCCAACTCTGATTCCCTGCCTCTGATTCCCCAGCTCTGATTCCCCGCCTTTGATTCCCCCCGTCTGATTCCCATCCTCTGAATCCCCGTGTCTGATTTCCTGCCTCTGATTCCCCGCCTCTGATTCCCCATCTCTGATTCACCGCCTCTGATTCCCCACCTCTGATTCCCCATCTCTGATTCCACACATCCGATTCCCTGCCTCTGATTCCACAACTCTGATTCCCCGCCTCTGATTCCCCATCTCTGATTCCCCACCTCTGATTCCCGTGTTTGATTCCCTGCCTCTGATTCCCCGCCTCTGAATACCAGCCTCTGATTCCCCATATCTGATTCCCCGCCTCTGATTCCCTGCCTCTGATTCCCCAGCTCTGATTCCCCGCCTTTGATTCCCCCCGTCTGATTCCCAGCCTCTGAATCCCCGTGTCTGATTTCCTGATTCTGATTCCCCACCTCTGATTCCCCATCTCTGATTCACCGCCTCTGATTCCCCACCTCTGATTCCCCGTGTCTGATTCCCCGTGTCTGATTCCCTGCCTCTGATTCCACGCCTCTGATTCCCCATATCTGATTCCCTGCCACTGATTCCCCGCCTCTGATTCCCCATCTCTGATTCACCACCTCTGATTCCCGGCCTCTGATTGCCCACCTCTGATTCCCCGCCTCTGAATCGCCAGCTATGATTCCCCCCCTCTGATTCCCCGCGTCTGATTCCCCGCCTCTGATTCCCCAACTCTAATACCCCGCCTCTGATTCCCCAGCTCTGATTCCCCGCATCTGATTCCCTGCCTCTGATTCCACGCCTCTGATTCCAGGCCTCTGATTCCCAACCTCTGATTCCCCACCTCTGATTCCCAATATCTGATTCCCCGCCTCTGTTTCACCGCCTCTGATTCCCCGCCTCTGTTTCCCCGCCTGTGATTCCCCAGCTCTGATACCCCGCCTCTGATTCCCCATATCTGATTCCCATCCTCTGATTGCCCACCTCTGATTCCCCGCCTCTGATTCGCCAGCTCTGATTCCCCGCCTCTGATTCCCCGCATCTGATTCCCTGCCTCTGATTCCCCGCCTCTGATTCCCCATCTCTGATTCCCCGCCTGTGATTCCCCAGCTCTGATTCCCCACCTCTGATTCCCCAGCTCTGATTCCCAGCCTCTGATTCCCCGTGTTTGATCCCCTGCCTCTGATTACCTTCCTCTGATTCCCGGCCACTGATATCCCGCTTCTGATTCTGATTCCCTGCCTCTGATTCCCCATCTCTGATTCAACACATCTGAATCCCCGCCTCTGTTTCCACGCCTCTGATTCCCTGCCTCTGATTCCCAACCTCTGATTCCCCACCCCTGATTCCCCATATCTGATTCCCCGCCTCTGTTTCCCTGCCTCTGATTCCCCGCCCCTGTTTCCCCATATCTGATTCCCCGCCTCTGATTCCCCAACTCTGATTCCCCGCCTCTGATTCCCCAGCTCTGATTCCCCGCCTCTGATTCCCCGTGTTTGATTCCCTGCCTCTGATTCCCCGCCTCTGATTCCCCATCTCTGATTCACCGCCTTTGATTCGCCACCTCTGATTCCCCATATCTGATTCCCCACCTCTGTTACCCCGCCTCTGATTCCCCGCCTCTGATTCCCCATATATCATTCCCCGCCTCTGAATCCCCATCTCTGATTCCCGGACTCTGATTCCCCACCTCTGATTCCCGGCCTCTTATTCCCGGCATCTGAATCCCGGCCTCTGATTCCCGGCCTCTGATTCCCCGCTTCTGATTCTGATTCCCTGCCTCTGATTCCCCATCTCTGATTCCGCACATCTGATTCCCTGCCTCTGATTCCCCACCTCTGATTCCCCATATCTGATTCCCCGCCTCTGTTTCCCCGCCTCTGATTCCCCGCCTCTGTTTCCCCATATCTAATTCCCCACCTCAGATGCCCCAACTCTGATACCCCGCCTCTGATTCCCCAGCTCTGATTCCCCGCCTCTGATTCCCCGCATCCGATTTCCCATATCTGATTCCCCGCCTCTGTTTCCCCGCCTTTGATTCCCCGCCTCTGTTTCCCCATATCTGATTCCCCGCCTCTGATTCCCAACTATGATTCCCCGCCTCTGATTCCCCAGCTCTGATTCCCCGCCTCTGATTCCCCAGCTCTGATTCCCCGCCTCTGATTCCCCGCGTTCTATTCCCTGCCTCTGATTCCCCGCCTGTGATTCCCCATCTCTGATTCACCACCTCTGATTCCCCACCTCTGATTCCCCATATCTAATTCCCTGCCTCTGATTCCCCGCCTCTGATTCCCCGCCTCTGATTCCCTGCCACTGATTCCCTGCCCCTGATACCCCACCTCTGATTCCCCATATCTGATTCCCTGCCTCTGTTTCCCCGCCTCTGATTCCCCGCCTCTGATTCCCCATATCTGATTCCCCGCCTCTGATTCCCCAAGTCTGATTCCCCGCCTCTGATTCCCCAGCTCTGAATCCCCGCCTCTGATTCCCCGCGTCTGTTTCCCCGCCTCTGATTCCCCGCCTCTGTTTCCCCATATCTAAGTCCCCGACTCTGATTCCCCAACTCTGATTCCCCACCTCTGATTCCCCAGCTCTGATTCCCCGCCTCTGATTCCCCGCATCTGATTCCCTGCATCTGATTCCCAGCCTCTGATTCCCTGCCTCTGATTCCCAACCTCTGATTCCCCACCTCTGATTCCCCATATCTGATTCCCCGCCTCTGTTTCCCCGCCTTTGATTCCCCGCCTCTGTTTCCCCATATCTGATTCCCGGCCTCTGATTTTACGCCTCTGATTCCCCGCCTCTGATTCCCCACCTGTGATTCCCCATCTCTGATTTACCACCTCTGATTTCCCACCTCTGATTCCCCATATCTAATTCCCCGCCTCTGCTTGCCCGCCTCTCATTCCCCACCTCTGTTTCCCCATATCTGATTCCCCGCCTCTGAATCCCCAACTCTGATTCCCTGCCTCTGATTCACCAGCTCTGATTCCCCGCCATTGATTCCCCCCGTCTGATTCCCAGCCTCTGAATCCCTGTCTTATTTCCTGCCTCTGATTCCCCGCCTCTGATTCCCCATCTCTGATTCACTGCCTCTGATTCCCCACATCTGATTCCCCATCTCTGATTCCGCACAACCGATTCCCTGCCTCTGATTCCCCGACTCTGATTCCCCACCTCTGATTCCCCGTGTCTGATTCCCTGCCTGTGATTCCCCGCCTCTGATTCCCCATCTCTGATTCCCCACCTCTGATTCCCCGTGTCTGATTCCCTTCCTTTGATTCCCCGCCTCTGATTCCCCGCCTCTGATTCGCTGCCACTGATTCCCCGCCCCTGATTCCCCACCTCTGATTCCCCATATCTTATTCCCCGCCTCTGTTTCCCCCCCTCTGATTCCCAGCCTCTGATTCCCCATATCTAATTCCCCGCCTCTGATTCCCCATATCTGATTCCCCGCCTCTATTTCCCCATATCTGCTTCGCCGCCTCTGATTCCCCAACTCTGATTCCCCGCCTCTGATACCCCAGCTCTGATTTCCCGCCTCTGATTCCCGGCATCCGATTCCCTGCCTCTGATTCCCCGCCTCTGATTCCCCATCTCTGATTCCCCGCCTCTGATTCCCCGTGTCTGATTCCCTGCCTCTGATTCCCCGCCTCTGATTCCCCATATCTGATTCCCCGCCTCTGTTTTCCCGCCTCGGATTCCCTGCCTCTGATTCCCCATATCTGATTCCCCGCCTCTGATTCCCCAACTCTGATTCCCCGCCTCTGATTCCCCAGCTCTGAATCCCCGCCTCTGATTCCCCGCGTCTGATTCCCGGCCTCTGATTCCCGGCCTCTGATTCCCCTCTTCTGATTCTGATTCCCTGCCTCTGATTCCCCATCTCTGATTCCGCACATCTGATTCCCTGCCTCTGATTCCCCACCTCTGATTCCCCATATCTGATTCCCCGCCTCTGTTTCCCTGCCTCTGATTCCCAACCTCTGATTCCCCACCTCTGATTCCCCATATCTGATTCCCCGCCTCTGCTTCCCCGCCTCTGATTCCCCGCCTCTGTTTCCCCATATCTGATTCCCGGCCTCTGATTCCCCGCCTCTGATTCCCCGCCTCTGATTACCTGCCTCTGATTCCCCATCTCCGATTCCGCACATCGGATTTCCTGCCTCTGATTCCCCGCCTCTGATTCCCCGCCTCTGATTCCCTGCTTCTGATTCCCAACCTCTGATTCCCCACCTCTGATTCCCCATATCTGATTCCCCGCCTCTGTTTCCCCGCCTCTGATTCCCCGCCTCTGATTCCCCAACTCTGAATCCCCGCCTCTGATTCCCCAGCTCTGATTCCACGCCTCTGATTCCCCGTGTTTGATTCCCTGCCTCTGATTCCCTGCCATGATTCCCCATCTCTGATTCACCGCCTTTAAATCGCCACCTCTGATTCCCCATATCTGATTCCCCTCCTCTGTTTCCCCGCCTCTGATTCCCAACCTCTGATTCCACACCTCTGATTCCCCATATCTGATTCCCCGCCTCTGTTTCCCCGCCTCTGATTCCCCGCCCCTGTTTCCCCATATCTGATTCCCCACCTCTGATTCTCCTACTCTGCTTCCCCGCCTCTGATTCCCCAGCTCTGATTCCCCGCCTCTGATTCCCCATTTTTGATTCCCTGCCTCTGATTCCCCGCCTCTGATTCCCCATCTCTGATTCACCGCCTTTGATTTGCCACCTCTGTTTCCCCATATCTGATTCCCCACCTCTGTTTCCCCGCCTCTGATTCCCCGCCTCTGATTCCCCATATCTGATTCCCCGGCTCTGATTGCCCACCTCTGATTCCCCGCCTCCGATTCGCCAGCTCTGATTCCCCGCCTCTGATTCCCCGCATCTGATTCCCTGCCTCTGATTCCCCGCCTCTGATTCCCCATCTCTGATTCACCGCCTTTGATTCGCCACCTCTGATTCCCCATATCTGATTCCCCACCTCTGTTTCCCGGCCTCTGATTCCCCGCCTCTGATTCTCCATATCTCATTCCCCGCCTCTGAATCCCCATCTCTGATTCCCGGACTCTGATTCCCCACCTCTGATTCCCGGCCTCTTATTCCCAGCATCTGATTCCCGGCCTCTGATTCCCGGCCTCTGATTCCCCGCTTCTGATTCTGATTCCCTGCCTCTGATTCCCCATCTCTGATTCCGCACATCTGATTCCCTGCCTCTGATTCCCTACCTCTGATACCCCATATCTGATTCCCCGCCTCTGTTTCCCCGCCTCTGATTCCCCGCCTCTGTTTCCCTATATCAAATTCCCCACCTCTGATGCCCCAACTCTGATTCCCCGCCTCTGATTCCCCAGCTCTGATTCCCCGCCTCTGATTCCCCGCATCCGATTCCCCATATCTGATTCCCCGCCTCTGTTTCCCCGCCTCTGATTCCCCGCCTCTGTTTCCCCATATCTGATTCCCCGCCTCTGATTCCCAACTATGATTCCCTGCCTCTGATTCCCCAGCTCTGATTCCCTGCCTCTGATTCCCTGCGTTCTATTCCCTGCCTCTGATTCCCCGCCTGTGATTCCCCATCACTGATTCACCACCTCTGATTCCCCACATCTGATTCCCCATATCTAATTCCCCGCCTCTCTTTGCCCGCCTCTGATTCCCCGCCTCTGTTTCCCCATATCTGATTCCCCGTCTCTGAATCCCCAACTCTGATTCCCTGCCTCTGATTCCCCAGCTCTGATTCCCCGCCTTTGATTCCCCCCGTCTGATTCCCAGCCTCTGAATCCCCGTGTCTGATTTCCTGCCTCTGATTCCCCGCCTCTGATTCCCCATCTCTGATTCACCGCCTCTGATTCCCCACCTCTGATTCCCCATCTCTGATTCCGCACATCCGATTCCCTGCCTCTGATTCCCCAACTCTGATTCGCCGCCTCTGATTCCCCATCTCTGATTCCCCACCTCTGATTCCCCGTGTTTGATTCCCTGCCTCTGATTCCCCGCCTCTGAATACCAGCCTCTGATTCCCCATATCTGATTCCCCGCCTCTGATTCCCTGCCTCTGATTCCCCAGCTCTGATTCCCCGCCTTTGATTCCCCCCGTCTGATTCCCAGCCTCTGAATCCCCGTGTCTGATTTCCTGATTCTTATTCCCCGCCTCTGATTCCCCATCTCTGATTCACCGCCTCTGATTCCCCATCTCTGATTCCCCACCTCTGATTCCCCGTGTCTGATTCCCCGTGTCTGATTCCCTGCCTCTGATTCCACGCCTCTGATTCCCCATATCTGATTCCCTGCCACTGATTCCCCGCCTCTGATTCCCCATCTCTGATTCACCACCTCTGATTCCCGGCCTCTGATTGCCCACCTCTGATTCCCCGCCTCTGATTCGCCAGCTATGATTCCCCCCCTCTGATTCCCCGCGTCTGATTCCCCGCCTCTGATTCCCCAACTCTAATACCCCGCCTCTGATTCCCCAGCTCTGATTCCCCTCCTCTGATTCCCCGCATCTGATTCCCTGCCTCTGATTCCACGCCTCTGATTCCAGGCCTCTGATTCCCAACCTCTGATTCCCCACCTCTGATTCCCAATATCTGATTCCCCGCCTCTGTTTCACCGCCTCTGATTCCCCGCCTCTGTTTCCCCGCCTGTGATTCCCCAGCTCTGATTCCCCGCCTCTGATTCCCCATATCTGATTCCCATCCTCTGATTGCCCACCTCTGATTCCCCGCCTCTGATTCGCCAGCTCTGATTCCCCGCCTCTGATTCCCCGCATCTGATTCCCTGCCTCTGATTCCCCGCCTCTGATTCCCCATCTCTGATTCCCCGCCTGTGATTCCCCAGCTCTGATTCCCCACCTCTGATTCCCCAGCTCTGATTCCCAGCCTCTGATTCCCCGTGTTTGATCCCCTGCCTCTGATTACCTTCCTCTGATTCCCGGCCACTGATATCCCGCTTCTGATTCTGATTCCCTGCCTCTGATTCCCCATCTCTGATTCAACACATCTGAATCCCCGCCTCTGTTTCCACGCCTCTGATTCCCTGCCTCTGATTCCCAACCTCTGATTCCCCACCCCTGATTCCCCATATATGATTCCCCGCCTCTGTTTCCCTGCCTCTGATTCCCCGCCCCTGTTTCCCCATATCTGATTCCCCGCCTCTGATTCCCCAACTCTGATTCCCCACCTCTGATTCCCCAGCTCTGATTCCCCGCCTCTGATTCCCCGTGTTTGATTCCCTGCCTCTGATTCCCCGCCTCTGATTCCCCATCTCTGATTCACCGCCTTTGATTCGCCACCTCTGATTCCCCATATCTGATTCCCCACCTCTGTTACCCCGCCTCTGATTCCCCACCTCTGATTCCCCATATATCATTCCCCGCCTCTGAATCCCCATCTCTGATTCCCGGACTCTGATTCCCCACCTCTGATTCCCGGCCTCTTATTCCCGGCATCTGAATCCCGGCCTCTGATTCCCGGCCTCTGATTCCCCATCTCTGATTCCGCACATCTGATTCCCTGCCTCTGATTCCCCACCTCTGATTCCCCATATCTGATTCCCCGCCTCTGTTTCCCCGCCTCTGATTCCCCGCCTCTGTTTCCCCATATCTGATTCCCCGCCTCTGATTCCCAACTATGATTCCCCGCCTCTGATTCCCCAGCTCTGATTCCCCGCCTCTGATTCCCCAGCTCTGATTCCCCGCCTCTGATTCCCCGCGTTCTATTCCCTGCCTCTGATTCCCCGCCTGTGATTCCCCATCTCTGATTCACCACCTCTGATTCCCCACCTCTGATTCCCCATATCTAATTCCCTGCCTCTGATTCCCCGCCTCTGATTCCCCGCCTCTGATTCCCTGCCACTGATTCCCTGCCCCTGATATCCCACCTCTGATTCCCCATATCTGATTCCCTACCTCTGTTTCCCCGCCTCTGATTCCCCGCCTCTGATTCCCCATATCTGATTCCCCGCCTCTGATTCCCCAGCTCTGAATCCCCGCCTCTGATTCCCCGCGTCTGTTTCCCCGCCTCTGATTCCCCGCCTCTGTTTCCCCATATCTAAGTCCCCGACTCTGATTCCCCAACTCTGATTCCCCACCTCTGATTCCCCAGCTCTGATTCCCCGCCTCTGATTCCCCGCATCTGATTCCCTGCATCTGATTCCCAGCCTCTGATTCCCTGCCTCTGATTCCCAACCTCTGATTCCCCACCTCTGATTCCCCATATCTGATTCCCCGCCTCTGTTTCCCCGCCTTTGATTCCCCGCCTCTGTTTCCCCATATCTGATTCCCGGCCTCTGATTTTCCGCATCTGATTCCCCGCCTCTGATTCCCTGCCTCTGATTCCCCATCTCCGATTCCGCACATCGGATTCCCTGCCTCTGATTCCCCGCCTCTGATTCCCCGCCTCTGATTCCCTGCTTCTGATTCCCAACCTCTGATTCCCCACCTCTGATTCCCCATATCTGATTCCCCGCCTCTGTTTCCCCGCCTCTGATTCCCCAACTCTGAATCGCCGCCTCTGATTCCCCAGCTCTGATTCCCCGCCTCTGATTCCCCGTGTTTGATTCCCTGCCTCTGATTCCCTGCCCTGATTCCCCATCTCTGATACACCGCCTTTAATTCGCCACCGCTGATTCCCCATATCTGATTCCCCGCCTCTGTTTCCCCGCCTCTGATTCCCCGCCCCTGTTTCCCCATATCTGATTCCCCACCTCTGATTCTCCTACTCTGCTTCCCCGCCTCTGATTCCCCAGCTCTGATTCCCCGCCTCTGATTCCCCATTTTTGATTCCCTGCCTCTGATTCCCCGCCTCTGATTCCCCATCTCTGATTCACCGCCTTTGATTTGCCACCTCTGTTTCCCCATATCTGATTCCCCACCTCTGTTTCCCCGCCTCTGATTCCCCGCCTCTGATTCCCCATATCTGATTCCCCGGCTCTGATTGCCCACCTCTGATTCCCCGCCTCCGATTCGCCAGCTCTGATTCCCCGCCTCTGATTCCCCGCATCTGATTCCCTGCCTCTGATTCCCCGCCTCTGATTCCCCATCTCTGATTCACCGCCTTTGATTCGCCACCTCTGATTCCCCATATCTGATTCCCCACCTCTGTTTCCCGGCCTCTGATTCCCCGCCTCTGATTCTCCATATCTCATTCCCCGCCTCTGAATCCCCATCTCTGATTCCCGGACTCTGATTCCCCACCTCTGATTCCTGGCCTCTTATTCCCAGCATCTGATTCCCGGCCTCTGATTCCCGGCCTCTGATTCCCCGCTTCTGATTCTGATTCCCTGCCTCTGATTCCCCATCTCTGATTCCGCACATCTGATTCCCTGCCTCTGATTCCCTACCTCTGATACCCCATATCTGATTCCCCGCCTCTGTTTCCCCGCCTCTGATTCCCCGCCTCTGTTTCCCTATATCTAATTCCCCACCTCTGATGCCCCAACTCTGATTCCCCGCCTCTGATTCCCCAGCTCTGATTCCCCGCCTCTGATTCCCCGCATCCGATTCCCCATATCTGATTCCCCGCCTCTGTTTCCCCGCCTCTGATTCCCCGCCTCTGTTTCCCCATATCTAATTCCCCACCTCAGATGCCCCAACTCTGATACCCCGCCTCTGATTCCCCAGCTCTGATTCCCCGCCTCTGATTCCCCGCATCCGATTCCCCATATCTGATTCCCCGCCTCTGTTTCCCCGCCTTTGATTCCCCGCCTCTGTTTCCCCATATCTGATTCCCCGCCTCTGATTCACAACTATGATTCCCCGCCTCTGATTCCCCAGCTCTGATTCCCCGCCTCTGATTCCCCAGCTCTGATTCCCCGCCTCTGATTCCCCGCGTTCTATTCCCTGCCTCTGATTCCCCGCCTGTGATTCCCCATCTCTGATTCACCACCTCTGATTCCCCACCTCTGATTCCCCATATCTAATTCCCTGCCTCTGATTCCCCGCCTCTGATTCCCCGCCTCTGATTCCCTGCCACTGATTCCCTGCCCCTGATACCCCACCTCTGATTCCCCATATCTGATTCCCTGCCTCTGTTTCCCCGCCTCTGATTCCCCGCCTCTGATTCCCCATATCTGATTCCCCGCCTCTGATTCCCCGCCTCTGTTTCCCCATATCTAAGTCCCCGACTCTGATTCCCCAACTCTGATTCCCCACCTCTGATTCCCCAGCTCTGATTCCCCGCCTCTGATTCCCCGCATCTGATTCCCAACCTCTGATTCCCCACCTCTGATTCCCCATATCTGATTCCCCGCCTCTGTTTCCCCGCCTTTGATTCCCCGCCTCTGTTTCCCCATATCTGACTCCCGGCCTCTGATTTTCCGCCTCTGATTCCCCGCCTGTGATTCCCTGCCTCTGATTCCCCATCTCCGATTCCGCACATCGGATTCCCTGCCTCTGATTCCCCGCCTCTGATTCCCCGCCTCTGATTCCCTGCTTCTGATTCCCAACCTCTGATTCCCCACCTCTGATTCCCCATATCTGATTCCCCGCCTCTGTTTCCCCGCCTCTGATTCCCCAACTCTGAATCCCCGCCTCTGATTCCCCAGCTCTGATTCCCCGCCTCTGATTCCCCGTGTTTGATTCCCTGCCTCTGATTCCCTGCCCTGATTCCCCATCTCTGATACACCGCCTTTAATTCGCCACCGCTGATTCCCCATATCTGATTCCCCGCCTCTGTTTCCCCGCCTCTGATTCCCCGCCCCTGTTTCCCCATATCTGATTCCCCACCTCTGATTCTCCTACTCTGCTTCCCCGCCTCTGATTCCCCAGCTCTGATTCCCCGCCTCTGATTCCCCATTTTTGATTCCCTGCCTCTGATTCCCCGCCTCTGATTCCCCATCTCTGATTCACCGCCTTTGATTTGCCACCTCTGTTTCCCCATATCTGATTCCCCACCTCTGATTCCCCGCCTCCGATTCGCCAGCTCTGATTCCCCGCCTCTGATTCCCCGCATCTGATTCCCTGCCTCTGATTCCCCGCCTCTGATTCCCCATCTCTGATTCACCGCCTTTGATTCGCCACCTCTGATTCCCCATATCTGATTCCCCACCTCTGTTTCCCGGCCTCTGATTCCCCGCCTCTGATTCTCCATATCTCATTCCCCGCCTCTGAATCCCCATCTCTGATTCCCGGACTCTGATTCCCCACCTCTGATTCCCGGCCTCTTATTCCCAGCATCTGATTCCCGGCCTCTGATTCCCGGCCTCTGATTCCCCGCTTCTGATTCTGATTCCCTGCCTCTGATTCCCCATCTCTGATTCCGCACATCTGATTCCCTGCCTCTGATTCCCTACCTCTGATACCCCATATATGATTCCCCGCCTCTGTTTCCCCGCCTCTGATTCCCCGCCTCTGATTCCCCAGCTCTGATTCCCCGCCTCTGATTCCCCGCATCCGATTCCCCATATCTGATTCCCCGCCTCTGTTTCCCCGCCTCTGATTCCCCGCCTCTGTTTCCCCATATCTGATTCCCCGCCTCTGATTCCCAACTATGATTCCCTGCCTCTGATTCCCCAGCTCTGATTCCCTGCCTCTGATTCCCTGCGTTCTATTCCCTGCCTCTGATTCCCCGCCTGTGATTCCCCATCACTGATTCACCACCTCTGATTCCCCACATCTGATTCCCCATATCTAATTCCCCGCCTCTCTTTGCCCGCCTCTGATTCCCCGCCTCTGTTTCCCCATATCTGATTCCCCGTCTCTGAATCCCCAACTCTGATTCCCTGCCTCTGATTCCCCAGCTCTGATTCCCCGCCTTTGATTCCCCCCGTCTGATTCCCTGCCTCTGAATCCCCGTGTCTGATTTCCTGCCTCTGATTCCCCGCCTCTGATTCCCCATCTCTGATTCACCGCCTCTGATTCCCCACCTCTGATTCCCCATCTCTGATTCCGCACATCCGATTCCCTGCCTCTGATTCCCCAACTCTGATTCCCCGCCTCTGATTCCCCATCTCTGATTCCCCACCTCTGATTCCCCGTGTTTGATTCCCTGCCTCTGATTCCCCGCCTCTGAATACCAGCCTCTGATTCCCCATATCTGATTCCCCGCCTCTGATTCCCTGCCTCTGATTCCCCAGCTCTGATTCCCCGCCTTTGATTCCCCCCGTCTGATTCCCAGCCTCTGAATCCCCGTGTCTGATTTCCTGATTCTGAATCCCCGCCTCTGATTCCCCATCTCTGATTCACCGCCTCTGATTCCCCATCTCTGATTCCCCACCTCTGATTCCCCGTGTCTGATTCCCCGTGTCTGATTCCCTGCCTCTGATTCCACGCCTCTGATTCCCCATATCTGATTCCCTGCCACTGATTCCCCGCCTCTGATTCCCCATCTCTGATTCACCACCTCTGATTCCCGGCCTCTGATTGCCCACCTCTGATTCCCCGCCTCTGATTCGCCAGCTATGATTCCCCCCCTCTGATTCCCCGCGTCTGATTCCCCGCCTCTGATTCCCCAACTCTAATACCCCGCCTCTGATTCCCCAGCTCTGATTCCCCGCATCTGATTTTCTGCCTCTGATTCCACGCCTCTGATTCCAGGCCTCTGATTCCCAACCTCTGATTCCCCACCTCTGATTCCCAATATCTGATTCCCCGCCTCTGTTTCACCGCCTCTGATTCCCCGCCTCTGTTTCCCCGCCTGTGATTCCCCAGCTCTGATTCCCCGCCTCTGATTCCCCATATGTGATTCCCATCCTCTGATTGCCCACCTCTGATTCCCCGCCTCTGATTCGCCAGCTCTGATTCCCCGCCTCTGATTCCCCGCATCTGATTCCCTGCCTCTGATTCCCCGCCTCTGATTCCCCATCTCTGATTCACCGCCTGTGATTCCCCAGCTCTGATTCCCCACCTCTGATTCCCCAGCTCTGATTCCCAGCCTCTGATTCCCCGTGTTTGATCCCCTGCCTCTGATTACCTTCCTCTGATTCCCGGCCACTGATATCCCGCTTCTGATTCTGATTCCCTGCCTCTGACTCCCCATCTCTGATTCAACACATCTGAATCCCCGCCTCTGTTTCCACGCCTCTGATTCCCTGCCTCTGATTCCCAACCTCTGATTCCCCACCCCTGATTCCCCATATCTGATTCCCCGCCTCTGATTCCCCAACTCTGATTCCCCGCCTCTGATTCCCCAGCTCTGATTCCCCGCCTCTGATTCCCCGTGTTTGATTCCCTGCCTCTGATTCCCCGCCTCTGATTCCCCATCTCTGATTCACCGCCTTTGATTCGCCACCTCTGATTCCCCATATCTGATTCCCCACCTCTGTTACCCCGCCTCTGATTCCCCGCCTCTGATTCCCCATATATCATTCCCCGCCTCTGAATCCCCATCTCTGATTCCCGGACTCTGATTCCCCACCTCTGATTCCCGGCCTCTTATTCCCGGCATCTGAATCCCGGCCTCTGATTCCCGGCCTCTGATTCCCCGCTTCTGATTCTGATTCCCTGCCTCTGATTCCCCATCTCTGATTCCGCACATCTGATTCCCTGCCTCTGATTCCCCACCTCTGATTCCCCATATCTGATTCCCCGCCTCTGTTTCCCCGCCTCTGATTCCCCGCCTCTGTTTCCCCATATCTAATTCCCCACCTCAGATGCCCCAACTCTGATACCCCGCCTCTGATTCCCCAGCTCTGATTCCCCGCCTCTGATTCCCCGCATCCGATTCCCCATATCTGATTCCCCGCCTCTGTTTCCCCGCCTTTGATTCCCCGCCTCTGTTTCCCCATATCTGATTCCCCGCCTCTGATTCCAAACTATGATTCCCCGCCTCTGATTCCCCAGCTCTGATTCCCCGCCTCTGATTCCCCAGCTCTGATTCCCCGCCTCTGATTCCCCGCGTTCTATTCCCTGCCTCTGATTCCCCGCCTGTGATTCCCCATCTCTGATTCACCACCTCTGATTCCCCACCTCTGATTCCCCATATCTAATTCCCTGCCTCTGATTCCCCGCCTCTGATTCCCCGCCTCTGATTCCCTGCCACTGATTCCCTGCCCCTGATACCCCACCTCTGATTCCCCATATCTGATTCCCTGCCTCTGTTTCCCCGCCTCTGATTCCCCGCCTCTGATTCCCCATATCTGATTCCCCGCCTCTGATTCCCCAAGTCTGATTCCCCGCCTCTGATTCCCCAGCTCTGAATCCCCGCCTCTGATTCCCCGCGTCTGTTTCCCCGCCTCTGATTCCCCGCCTCTGTTTCCCCATATCTAAGTCCCCGACTCTGATTCCCCAACTCTGATTCCCCACCTCTGATTCCCCAGCTCTGATTCCCCGCCTCTGATTCCCCGCATCTGATTCCCTGCATCTGATTCCCAGCCTCTGATTCCCTGCCTCTGATTCCCAACCTCTGATTCCCCACCTCTGATTCCCCATATCTGATTCCCCGCCTCTGTTTCCCCGCCTTTGATTCCCCGCCTCTGTTTCCCCATATCTGATTCCCGGCCTCTGATTTTCCGCCTCTGATTCCCCGCCTCTGATTCCCCGCCTGTGATTCCCCATCTCTGATTCACCACCTCTGATTTCCCACCTCTGATTCCCCATATCTAATTCCCCGCCTCTGCTTGCCCGCCTCTCATTCCCCACCTCTGTTTCCCCATATCTGATTCCCCGCCTCTGAATCCCCAACTCTGATTCCCTGCCTCTGATTCACCAGCTCTGATTCCCCGCCTTTGATTCCCCCCGTCTGATTCCCAGCCTCTGAATCCCTGTCTTATTTCCTGCCTCTGATTCCCCGCCTCTGATTCCCCATCTCTGATTCACTGCCTCTGATTCCCCACATCTGATTCCCCATCTCTGATTCCGCACAACCGATTCCCTGCCTCTGATTCCCCGACTCAGATTCCCCACCTCTGATTCCCCGTGTCTGATTCCCTGCCTGTGATTCCCCGCCTCTGATTCCCCATCTCTGATTCCCCACCTCTGATTCCCCGTGTCTGATTCCCTTCCTTTGATTCCCCGCCTCTGATTCCCCGCCTCTGATTCCCTGCCACAGATTCCCCGCCCCTGATTCCCCACCTCTGATTCCCCATATCTTATTCCCCGCCTCTGTTTCCCCCCCTCTGATTCCCAGCCTCTGATTCCCCATATCTAATTCCCCGCCTCTGATTCCCCATATCTGATTCCCCGCCTCTATTTCCCCATATCTGCTTCGCCGCCTCTGATTCCCCAACTCTGATTCCCCGCCTCTGATACCCCAGCTCTGATTTCCCGCCTCTGATTCCCGGCATCCGATTCCCTGCCTCTGATTCCCCGCCTCTGATTCCCCATCTCTGATTCCCCGCCTCTGATTCCCCGTGTCTGATTCCCTGCCTCTGATTCCCCGCCTCTGATTCCCCATATCTGATTCCCCGCCTCTGTTTTCCCGCCTCGGATTCCCTGCCTCTGATTCCCCATATCTGATTCCCCGCCTCTGATTCCCCAACTCTGATTCCCCGCCTCTGATTCCCCAGCTCTGAATCCCCGCCTCTGATTCCCCGCGTCTGATTCCCGGCCTCTGATTCCCGGCCTCTGATTCCCCGCTTCTGATTCTGATTCCCTGCCTCTGATTCCCCATCTCTGATTCCGCACATCTGATTCCCTGCCTCTGATTCCCCACCTCTGATTCCCCATATCTGATTCCCCGCCTCTGTTTCCCCGCCTCTGATTCCCCGCCTCTGTTTCCCCATATCTAATTCCCCACCTCTGATGCCCCAACTCTGATTCCCCGCATCCGATTCCCCATGTCTGATTCCCCGCCTCTGTTTCCCCGCCTCTGATTCCCCGCCTCTGTTTCCCCATATCTGATTCCCCGCCTCTGATTCCCCAGCTCTGATTCCCTGCCTCTGATTCCCCGCGTTCTATTCGCTGCCTCTGATTCCCCGCCTGTGATTCCCCATCTCTGATTCACCACCTCTGATTTCCCACCTCTGATTCCCAGCCCCTGATTCCCCATCTCTGATTCCGCACATCCGATTCCCTGCCTATGATTCCCCACCTCTGATTCCCCGCCTCTGATTCCCCATATCTGATTCCCTGCCTCTGTTTCCCCGCCTCTGATTCCCCACATCTGTTTCCCCATATCTGATTCCCCGCCTCTGATTCCCCAACTCTAATACCCCGCCTCTGATTCCCCGCCTCTGATTCCCTGCCACTGATTCCCCGCCCCTGATTCCCCACCTCTGATTCCCCATATCTTATTCCCCGCCTCTGTTTCCCCCCCTCTGATTCCCAGCCTCTGATTCCCCATATCTGATTCCCCGCCTCTGATTCCCCATATCTGATTCCCCGCCTCTATTTCCCCATATCTGCTTCGCCGCCTCTGATTCCCCAACTCTGATTCCCCGCCTCTGATTCCCCAGCTCTGATTTCCCGCCTCTGATTCCCGGCATCCGATTCCCTGCCTCTGATTCCCCGCCTCTGATTCCCCATCTCTGATTCCCCGCCTCTGATTCCCCGTGTCTGATTCCCTGCCTCTGATTCCCCGCCTCTGATTCCCCATATCTGATTCCCCATATCTGATTCACCACCTCTGATTCCCGGCCTCTGATTCCCCATCTCTGATTCCGCACATCCGATTCCCTGCCTATGATTCCCCACCTCTGATTCCCCGCCTCTGATTCCCCATATCTGATTCCCTGCCTCTGTTTCCCCGCCTCTGATTCCCCACCTCTGTTTCCCCATATCTGATTCCCCGCCTCTGATTCCCCAATTCTAATACCCTGCCTCTGATTCCCCAGCTCTGATTCCCCGCCTCTGATTCCCCGCATCTGATTCCCTGCCTCTGATTCCCTGCCTCTGATTCCAGGCCTCTGATTCCCAGCATCTGATTCCGGCCTCTGATTCCCGGCATCTGATTCCCTGCTTCTGATTCTGATTCCCTGCCTCTGATTCCCCATCTCTGATTCCGCACATCTGATTCCCTGCCTCTGATTCCCCACCTCTGATTCCCCATATCTGATTCCCCGCCTCAGTTTCCCCGCCTCTGATTCCCCGCCTCTGTTTCCCCATATCTGATTCCCCGCCTCTGATTCCCCAACTCTGATTCCCCTTCTCTGATTCACCACCTCTGAATCCCCACCTCTGATTCCCCATCTCTGATTCCGCACATCCGATTCCCTGCCTCTGATTCCCCGCCTCTGATATCCCGCCTCTGATTCGCAACCTCTAATTCCCCACCTCTGATTTTCCATATCTGATTCCCCGCCTCTGTTTCCCTGCCTCTGATTCCCGGCCTCTGTTTCCCCATATCTGATTCCCCTCCTCTGATTCCCCAACTCTGATTCCCCGCCTCTGATTCCCCAGCTTTGATTCCCCGCCTTTTATTCCCGGCCTCTGATTCCCTGCCACTGATTCCCCGCCTCTGATTCCCCACCTCTGATTCCCCATATCTGATTCCCCGCCTCTGTTTCCCCACCTCTGATTCCCGGCCTCTTATTCCCAGCATCTGATTCCCGGCCTCTGATTCCCTGCCTCTGATTCCCCGCCTCTGATTCCCCATCTCTGATTCCCCGCCTCTGATTCCCCGTGTCTGATTCCCTGCCTCTGATTCCCCGTCTCTGATTCCCCGCGTCTGATTCCCTGCCACTGATTCCCTGCCCCTGATTCCCCACCTCTGATTCCCCATATCTGATTCCCCGCCTCTGTTTCCCCAACTCTGATTCCCTTCCTCTAATTCGCCAGCTATGATTCCCCGCCTCTGATTCCCTGCCACTGATTCCCTGCCCCTGATTCCCCACCTCTGATTCCCCATATATGATTCCCCGCCTCTGATTCCCCAACTCTGATTCCCCTCCTCTAATTCGCCAGCTATGATTCCCCGCCTCTGATTCCCTGCGTCTGATTCCCTGCCTCTGATTCCCAGCCTCTGATTCCCCTTCTCTGATTCACCACCTCTGAATCCCCACCTCTGATTCCCCATCTCTGATTCCGCACATCCGATTCCCTGCCTCTGATTCCCCGCCTCTGATTCCCCGCCTCTGATTCCCCGCCTCTGATTCCCCGCGTCTGATTCCCTGCCACTGATTCCCTGCCCCTGATTCCCCACCTCTGATTCCCCATATCTGATTCCCCGCCTCTGTTTCCCCACCTCTGATTCCCCGCCTCTGTTTCCCAATATCTGATTCCCCGCCTCTGATTCCCCAACTCTGATTCCCCTCCTCTAATTCGCCAGCTATGATTCCCCGCCTCTGATTCCCTGCATCTGATTCCCTGCCTCTGATTCCCAGCCTATGATTCCCCTTCTCTGATTCCCCGCGTCTGATTCCCTCCCTCTGATTCCCCGCCTTGATTCCCCATCTCTCATTCACAACCTCTGATTCCCCACCTCTGATTCCCCATATCTGATTCCCCGCCTCTGAATCCCCATCTCTGATTCCCGGACTCTGATTCCCCACCTCTGATTCCCGGCCTCTTATTCCCAGCATCTGATTCCCGGCCTCTGATTCCCGGCCTCTGATTCCCCGCTTCTGATTCTGATTCCCTGCCTCTGATTCCCCATCTCTGATTCCGCACATCTGATTCCCTGCCTGTCATTCCCCACCTCTGATTCCCCATATCCGATTCCCCGCCTCTGTTTCCCCGCCTCTGATTCCCCGCCTCTGATTCCCCGCAACCGATTCCCCATGTCTGATTCCCCGCCTCTGTTTCCCCGCCTCTGATTCCCCGCCTCTGTTTCCCCATATCTGATTCCCCGCCTCTGATTCCCCAGCTCTGATTCCCTGCCTCTGATTCCCCGCGTTCTATTCGCTGCCTCTGATTCCCCTCCTGTGATTCCCCATCTCTGATTCACCACCTCTGATTCCCCACCTCTGATTCCCCATATCTAATTCCCCGCCTCTGCTTGCCCGCCTCTCATTCCCCGCCTCTGTTTCCCCATATCTGATTCCCCGCCTCTGAATCCCCAACTCTGATTCCCTGCCTCTGATTCACCAGCTCTGATTCCCCGCCTTTGATTCCCCCCGACTGATTCCCAGCCTCTGAATCCCCGTCTGATTTCTTGCCTCTGATTCCCCGCCTCTGATTCCCCATCTCTGATTCACTGCCTCTGATTCCCCACATCTGATACCCCATCTCTGATTCCGCACAACCGATTCCCTGCCTCTGATTCCCCGACTCTGATTCCACACCTCTGATTCCCCAGCTCTGATTCCCCGCCTCTGATTCCCCGCGTCTGATTCCCTGCCTGTGATTCCCCGCCTCTGATTCCCCATCTCTGATTCCCCACCTCTGATTCCCCGTGTCTGATTCCCTTCCTTTGATTCCCCGCCTCTGATTCCCCGCCTCTGATTCCCTGCCACTGATTCCCCGCCCCTGATTCCCCACCTCTGATTCCCCATATCTTATTCCCCGCCTCTGTTTCCCCCCCTCTGATTCCCAGCCTCTGATTCCCCATATCTGATTCCCCGCCTCTGATTCCCCATATCTGATTCCCCGCCTCTATTTCCCCATATCTGCTTCGCCGCCTCTGATTCCCCAACTCTGATTCCCCGCCTCTGATTCCCCAGCTCTGATTTCCCGCCTCTGATTCCCGGCATCCGATTCCCTGCCTCTGATTCCCCGCCTCTGATTCCCCATCTCTGATTCCCCGCCTCTGATTCCCCGTGTCTGATTCCCTGCCTCTGATTCCCCGCCTCTGATTCCCCATATCTGATACCCCGCCTCTGTTTTCCCGCCTCTGATTCCCTGCCTCTGATTCCCCATATCTGATTCCCCGCCTCTGATTCCCCAACTCTGATTCCCCGCCTCTGATTCCCCAGCTCTGAATCCCCGCCTCTGATTCCCCGCGTCTGATTCCCTGCCTCTGATTCCCCGCCTCTGATTCCCCATCTGTGATTCACAACCTCTGATGCCCCACCTCTGATTCCCCATATCTGATTCCCCGCCTCTGTTTCCCCGCCTCTGATTCCCCGCCTCTGATTCCCCATATCTGATTCCCCGCCTCTGATTGCCCACCTCTGATTCCCCGCGTCTGATTCCCTGCCTCTGATTCCCCGCCTCTGATTCCCCATCTCTGATTCACCACCTCTCATTCCCGTCCTCTGATTCCCCATCTCTGATTCCGCACATCCGATTCCCTGCCTATGATTCCCCACCTCTGATTCCCCGCCTCTGATTCCCCATATATGATTCCCTGCCTCTGTTTCCCCGCCTCTGATTCCCCACCTCGGTTTCCCCATATCTGATTCCCCGCCTCTGATTCCCCAACTCTAATACCCCGCCTCTGATTCCCCAGCTCTGATTCCCCGCCTCTGATTCCCCGCATCTGATTCCCTGCCGCTGATTCCCCGCCTCTGATTCCGGCCTCTGATTCCCGGCCTCTGATTCCCTGCTTCTGATTCTGATTCCCTGCCTCTGATTCCCCATCTCTGATTCCGCACATCTGATTCCTTGCCTCTGATTCCCCACCTCTGATTCCCCATATCTGATTCCCCGCCTGGGTTTCCCCGCCTCTGATTCCCCGCCTCTGTTTCCCAATATCTAAGTCCCCGCCTCTGATTCCCCAAATCTGATTCCCCACCTCTGATTCCCCAGCTCTGATTCCCCGCCTCTGATTCCCCGCATCTGATTCCCTGCATCTGATTCCAAGCCTCTGATTCCCTGCCTCTGATTCCCAACCTCTGATTCCCCACCTCTGATTCCCCATATCTGATTCCCCGCCTCTGTTTCCCCGCCTCGGATTCCCCGCCTCTGTTTCCCCATATCTGATTCCCGGCCTCTGATTCCCCGCCTCTGATTCCCCGCCTCTGATTCCCTGCCTCTGATTCCCCATCTCCGATTCCGCACATCTGATTCCCTTCCTCTGATTCCTCGCCTCTGATTCCCCGCCTCTGATTCCCTGCCTCTGATTCCCAACCTCGGATTCCCCACCTCTGATTCCCCATATCTGATTCCCCGCCTCTGTTTCCCCGCCTCTGTTTCCCCGCCTCTGATTCCCCGCCTCTGTTTCCCTATATCTAATTCCCCACCTCTGATGCCCCAACTCGGATTCCCCGCCTCTGATTCCCCGCATCTGATTCCCTGCCTCTGATTCCCCGCCTCTGATTCCCCATCTCTGATTCACCGCCTTTGATTCGCCACCTCTGATTCCCCATATCTGATTCCCCACCTCTGTTTCCCGGCCTCTGATTCCCCGCCTCTGATTCTCCATATCTCATTCCCCGCCTCTGAATCCCCATCTCTGATTCCCGGACTCTGATTCCCCACCTCTGATTCCCGGCCTCTTATTCCCAGCATCTGATTCCCGGCCTCTGATACCCGGCCTCTGATTCCCCGCTTCTGATTCTGATTCCCTGCCTCTGATTCCCCATCTCTGATTCCGCACATCTGATTCCCTGCCTCTGATTCCCCCCCTCTGATTCCCCGCCTCTGATTCCCCGCCTCTGTTTCCCCGCCTCTGATTCCCCGCCTCTGTTTCCCTATATCTAATTCCCCACCTCTGATGCCCCAACTCTGATTCCCCGCCTCTGATTCCCCAGCTCTGATTCCCCGCCTCTGATTCCCCGCATCCGATTCCCAATATCTGATTCCCCGCCTCTGTTTCCCCGCCTCTGATTCCCCGCCTCTGTTTTCCCATATCTGATTCCCCGCCTCTGATTCCCAATTATGATTCCCCGCCTCTGATTCCCCAGCTCTGATTCCCTGCGTCTGATTCCCTGCGTTCTATTCCCTGCCTCTGATTCCCCGCCTGTGATTCCCCATCACTGATTCACCACCTCTGATTCCCCACCTCTGATTCCCCATATCTAATTCCCCGCCTCTGTTTGCCCGCCTCTGATTCCCCGCCTCTGTTTCCCCATATCTGATTCCCCGTCTCTGAATCCCCAACTCTGATTCCCTGCCTCTGATTACCCAGCTCTGATTCCCCGCCTTTGATTCCCCCCGTCTGATTCCCAGCCTCTGAATCCCCGTGTCTGATTTCCTGCCTCTGATTCCCCGCCTCTGATTCCCCATCTCTGATTCCTCTGATTCCCCACATCTGATTCCCCATCTCTGATTCCGCACATCCGATTCCCTGCCTCTGATTCCCCAACTCTGATTCCCCACCTCTGATTCCCCAGCTCTGATTCCCCGCCTCAGATTCCCCGCGTCTGATTCCCTGCCTCTGAATCCCCGCCTCTGATTCCCCATCTCTGATTCCCCACCTTTGATTCCCCGTGTCTGATTCCCTGCCTCTGATTCCCCGCCTCTGAATCCCAGCCTCTGATTCCCCATATCTGATTCCCCGCCTCTGATTCCCTGCCTCTGATTCCACAGCTCTGATTCCCCGCCTTTGATTCCCCCCGTCTGATTCCCAGCCTCTGAATCCCCGTGTCTGATTTCCTGCCTCTGATTCCCCGCCTCTGATTCCCCATCTCTGATTCACCGCCTCTGATTCCCCATCTCTGATTCCCCACCTCTGATTCCCCGTGTCTGATTCCCCGTGTCTGATTCCCTGCCTCTGATTCCACGCCTCTGATTCCCCATATCTGATGCCCTGCCACTGATTCCCCGCCCCTGATTCCCCATCTCTGATTCACCACCTCTGATTCCCGGCCTCTGATTGCTCACCTCTGATTCCCCGCCTCTGATTCGCCAGCTATGATTCCCCCCCTCTGATTCCCCGCGTCTGATTCCCCGCCTCTGATTCCCCAACTCTAATACCCCGCCTCTGATTCCCCAGCTCTGATTCCCCTCCTCTGATTCCCCGCATCTGATTCCCTGCCTCTGATTCCCCGCCTCTGATTCCAGGCCTCTGATTCCCAACCTCTGATTCCCCACCTCTGATTCCCCATATCTGATTCCCCGCCTCTGTTTCACCGCCTCTGATTCCCCGCCTCTGATTCCCCATATCTGATTCCCCGCATCTGATTCCCCAACTCTGATTCCCCGCCTGTGATTCCCCAGCTCTAATTCCCCGCCTCTGATTCCCCATATCTGATTCCCATCCTCTGATTGCCCACCTCTGATTCCCCGCCTCTGATTCGCCAGCTCTGATTCCCCGCCTCGGATTCCCCGCATCTGATTCCCTGCCTCTGATTCCCCGCCTCTGATTCCCCATCTCTGATTCCCCGCCTGTGATTCCCCAGCTCTGATTCCCAGCCTCTGATTCCCCGTGTTTGATCCCCTGCCTCTGATTACCTTCCTCTGATTCCCGGCCTCTGATACCCCGCTTCTGATTCTGATTCCCTGCCTCTGATTCCCCATCTCTGATTCACCACATCTAATTCCCTGCCTCTGATTCCACGCCCCTGATTCCCCACCTCTGATTCCCCATATCTGAATCCCCGCCTCTGTTTCCACGCCTCTGATTCCCTGCCTCTGATTCCCAACCTCTGATTCCCCACCCCTGATTCCCCATATCTGATTCCCCGCCTCTGTTTCCCTGCCTCTGATTCTCCGCCCCTGTTTCCCCATATCTGATTCCCCGCTTCTGATTCCCCAACTCTGATTCCCCACCTCTGATTCCCCAGCTCTGATTCCCCGCCTCTGATTCCCCGTGTTTGATTCATTGCCTCTGATTCCCCGCCTCTGATTCCCCATCTCTGATTCACCGCCTTTGATTCGACACCTCTGATTCCCCATATCTGATTCCCCACCTCTGTTACCCCGCCTCTGATTCCCCGCCTCTGATTCCCCATATATCATTCCCCGCCTCTGAATCCCCATCTCTGATTCCCGGACTCTGATTCCCCACCTCTGATTCCCGGCCTCTTATTCCCGGCATCTGAATCCCGGCCTCTGATTCCCGGCCTCTGATTCCCCGCTTCTGATTCTGATTCCCTGCCTCTGATTCCCCATCTCTGATTCTGCACATCTGATTCCCTGCCTCTGATTCCCCACCTCTGATTCCCCATATCTGATTCCCCACCTCTGTTTCCCCGCCTCTGATTCCCCGCCTTTGTTTCCCCGCCTCTGATTCGCCAGCTATGATTCCCCCCCTCTCATTCCCCGCGTCTGATTCCCCGCCTCTGATTCCCCAACTCTAATACCCCGCCTCTGATTCCCCAGCTCTGATTCCCCTCCTCTGATTCCCCGCATCTGATTGCTCACCTCTGATTCCCCGCCTCTGATTCGCCAGCTATGATTCCCCCCCACTGATTCCCCGCGTCTGATTCCCCACCTCTGATTCCCCAACTCTAATACCCCGCCTCTGATTCCCCAGCTCTGATTCCCCTCCTCTGATTCCCCGCATCTGATTCCCTGCCTCTGGTTCCCCAGCTCTGATTCCCCGCCTCTGATTCCCCGCGTTCTATTCCCTGCCTCTGATTCCCCGCCTGTGATTCCCCATCTCTGATTCACCACCTCTGATTCCCCACCTCTGATTCCCCATATCTAATTGCCCGCCAATGTTTGCCCGCCTCTGATTCCCCGCCTCTGTTTCCCCATATCTGATTCCCCGTGTCTGATTCCCTGCCTCTGATTCCCCGCCTCTTATTCCCCGCCTCTGATTCCCTGCCACTGATTCCCTGCCCCTGATACCCCACCTCTGATTCCCCATATCTAATTCCCTGCCTCTGTTTCCCCGCCTCTGATTCCCCGCCTCTGATTCCCCGCCTCTGATTCCCCATCTCTGATTCCCCACCTCTGATTCCCCGTGTCTGATTCCCTGCCTCTGATTCCCCGCCTCTGAATCCCAGCCTCTGATTCCCCATATCTGATTCCCCGCCTCTGATTCCCTGCCTCTGATTCCCCAGCTCTGATTCCCCGCCTTTGATTCCCCCCGTCTGATTCCCAGCCTCTGAATCCCCGAGTCTGATTTCCTGCCTCTGATTCCCCGCCTCTGATTCCCCATCTCTGATTCACCGCCTCTGATTCCCCATCTCTGATTCCCCACCTCTGATTCCCCGTGTCTGATTCCCCGTGTCTGATTCCCTGCCTCTGATTCCACGCCTCTGATTCCCCATATCTGATTCCCTGCCACTGATTCCCCGCCTCTGATTCCCCATCTCTGATTCACCACCTCTGATTCCCGGCCTCTGATTGCCCACCTCTGATTCCCCGCCTCTGATTCGCCAGCTATGATTCCCCCCCTCTGATTCCCCGCGTCTGATTCCCCGCCTCTGATTCCCCAACTCTAATACCCCGCCTCTGATTCCCCAGCTCTGATTCCCCTCCTCTGATTCCCCGCATCTGATTCCCTGCCTCTGATTCCCCGCCTCTGATTCCAGGCCTCTGATTCCCAACCTCTGATTCCCCACCTCTGATTCCCCATATCTGATTCCCCGCCTCTGTTTCCCCATATCTGATTCCCCGCCTCTGATTCCCAACTATGATTCCCCGCCTCTGATTCCCCAGCTCTGATTCCCCGCCTCTGATTCCCCGCGTTCTATTCCCTGCCTCTGATTCCCCGCCTGTGATTCCCCATCTCTGATTCACCACCTCTGATTCCCCACCTCTGATTCCCCATATCTAATTCCCCGCCTCTGTTTGCCCGCCTCTGATTCCCCGCCTCTGTTTCCCCATATCTGATTCCCCGTGTCTGATTCCCTGCCTCTGATTCCCCGCGTCAGATTCCCCGCCTCTGATTCCCTGCCACTGATTCCCTGCCCCTGATACCCCACCTCTGATTCCCCATATCTAATTCCCTGCCTCTGTTTCCCCGCCTCTGATTCCCCGCCTCTGATTCCCCGCCTCTGATTCCCCGCCTCTGATTCCCCAACTCTGATTCCCCGCCTCTGATTCCCCAGCTCTGATACCCGCCTCTGATTCCCCGCGTCTGTTTCCCCGCCTCTGATTCCCTGCCTCTGTTTCCCCATATCTAAGTCCCCGACTCTGATTCCCCAACTCTGATTCCCCACCTCTGATTCCCCAGCTCTGATTCCCCGCCTCTGATTCCCCGCATCTGATTCCCTGCATCTGATTCCCAGCCTCTGATTCCCTGCCTCTGATTCCCAACCTCTGATTCCCCACCTCTGATTCCCCATATCTGATTCCCCGCCTCTGCTTCCCCGCCTCTGATTCCCCGCCTCTGTTTCCCCATATCTGATTCCCGGCCTCTGATTCCCCGCCTCTGATTCCCCGCCCCTGATTCCCTGCCTCTGATTCCCCATCTCCGATTCCGCACATCGGATTTCCTGCCTCTGATTCCCCGCCTCTGATTCCCCGCCTCTGATTCCCTGCTTCTGATTCCCAACCTCTGATTCCCCACCTCTGATTCCCCATATCTGATTCCCCGCCTCTGTTTCCCCGCCTCTGATTCCCCGCCTCTGATTCCCCAACTCTGAATCCCCGCCTCTGATTCCCCAGCTCTGATTCCACGCCTCTGATTCCCCGTGTTTGATTCCCTGCCTCTGATTCCCTGCCATGATTCCCCATCTCTGATTCACCGCCTTTAAATCGCCACCTCTGATTCCCCATATCTGATTCCCCTCCTCTGTTTCCCCGCCTCTGATTCCCAACCTCTGATTCCACACCTCTGATTCCCCATATCTGATTCCCCGCCTCTGTTTCCCCGCCTCTGATTCCCCGCCCCTGTTTCCCCATATCTGATTCCCCACCTCTGATTCTCCTACTCTGCTTCCCTGCCTCTGATTCCCCAGCTCTGATTCCCCGCCTCTGATTCCCCATTTTTGATTCCCTGCCTCTGATTCCCCGCCTCTGATTCCCCATCTCTGATTCACCGCCTTTGATTTGCCACCTCTGTTTCCCCATATCTGATTCCCCACCTCTGTTTCCCCGCCTCTGATTCCCCGCCTCTGATTCCCCATATCTGATTCCCCGGCTCTGATTGCCCACCTCTGATTCCCCGCCTCCGATTCGCCAGCTCTGATTGCCCGCCTCTGATTCCCCGCATCTGATTCCCTGCCTCTGATTCCCCGCCTCTGATTCCCCATCTCTGATTCACCGCCTTTGATTCGCCACCTCTGATTCCCCATATCTGATTCCCCACCTCTGTTTCCCGGCCTCTGATTCCCCGCCTCTGATTCTCCATATCTCATTCCCCGCCTCTGAATCCCCATCTCTGATTCCCGGACTCTGATTCCCCACCTCTGATTCCCGGCCTCTTATTCCCAGCATCTGATTCCCGGCCTCTGATTCCCGGCCTCTGATTCCCCGCTTCTGATTCTGATTCCCTGCCTCTGATTCCCCATCTCTGATTCCGCACATCTGATTCCCTGCCTCTGATTCCCTACCTCTGATACCCCATATCTGATTCCCCACCTCTGTTTCCCCGCCTCTGATTCCCCGCCTCTGTTTCCCTATATCAAATTCCCCACCTCTGATGCCCCAACTCTGATTCCCCGCCTCTGATTCCCCAGCTCTGATTCCCCGCCTCTGATTCCCCGCATCCGATTCCCCATATCTGATTCCCCGCCTCTGTTTCCCCGCCTCTGATTCCCCGCCTCTGTTTCCCCATATCTGATTCCCCGCCTCTGATTCCCAACTATGATTCCCTGCCTCTGATTCCCCAGCTCTGATTCCCTGCCTCTGATTCCCTGCGTTCTATTCCCTGCCTCTGATTCCCCGCCTGTGATTCCCCATCACTGATTCACCACCTCTGATTCCCCACATCTGATTCCCCATATCTAATTCCCCGCCTCTCTTTGCCCGCCTCTGATTCCCCGCCTCTGTTTCCCCATATCTGATTCCCCGTCTCTGAATCCCCAACTCTGATTCCCTGCCTCTGATTCCCCAGCTCTGATTCCCCGCCTTTGATTCCCCCCGTCTGATTCCCAGCCTCTGAATCCCCGTGTCTGATTTCCTGCCTCTGATTCCCCGCTCTGATTCCCCATCTCTGATTCACCGCCTCTGATTCCCCACCTCTGATTCCCCATCTCTGATTCCGCACATCCGATTCCCTGCCTCTGATTCCCCAACTCTGATTCCCCGCCTCTGATTCCCCATCTCTGATTCCCCACCTCTGATTCCCCGTGTTTGATTCCCTGCCTCTGATTCCCCGCCTCTGAATACCAGCCTCTGATTCCCCATATCTGATTCCCCGCCTCTGATTCCCTGCCTCTGATTCCCCAGCTCTGATTCCCCGCCTTTGATTCCCCCCGTCTGATTCCCAGCCTCTGAATCCCCGTGTCTGATTTCCTGATTCTGATTCCCCGCCTCTGATTCCCCATCTCTGATTCACCGCCTCTGATTCCCCATCTCTGATTCCCCACCTCTGATTCCCCGTGTCTGATTCCCCGTGTCTGATTCCCTGCCTCTGATTCCACGCCTCTGATTCCCCATATCTGATTCCCTGCCACTGATTCCCCGCCTCTGATTCCCCATCTCTGATTCACCACCTCTGATTCCCGGCCTCTGATTGCCCACCTCTGATTCCCCGCCTCTGATTCGCCAGCTATGATTCCCCCCCTCTGATTCCCCGCGTCTGATTCCCCGCCTCTGATTCCCCAACTCTAATACCCCGCCTCTGATTCCCCAGCTCTGATTCCCCTCCTCTGATTCCCCGCATCTGATTCCCAACCTCTGATTCCCCACCTCTGATTCCCAATATCTGATTCCCCGCCTCTGTTTCACCGCCTCTGATTCCCCGCCTCTGTTTCCCCGCCTGTGATTCCCCAGCTCTGATTCCCCGCCTCTGATTCCCCATATCTGATTCCCATCCTCTGATTGCCCACCTCTGATTCCCCGCCTCTGATTCGCCAGCTCTGATTCCCCGCCTCTGATTCCCCGCATCTGATTCCCTGCCTCTGATTCCCTGCCTCTGATTCCCCATCTCTGATTCCCCGCCTGTGATTCCCCAGCTCTGATTCCCCACCTCTGATTCCCCAGCTCTGATTCCCAGCCTCTGATTCCCCGTGTTTGATCCCCTGCCTCTGATTACCTTCCTCTGATTCCCGGCCACTGATATCCCGCTTCTGATTCTGATTCCCTGCCTCTGATTCCCCATCTCTGATTCAACACATCTGAATCCCCGCCTCTGTTTCCACGCCTCTGATTCCCTGCCTCTGATTCCCAACCTCTGATTCCCCACCCCTGATTCCCCATATCTGATTCCCCGCCTCTGTTTCCCTGCCTCTGATTCCCCGCCCCTGTTTCCCCATATCTGATTCCCCGCCTCTGATTCCCCAACTCTGATTCCCCGCCTCTGATTCCCCAGCTCTGATTCCCCGCCTCTGATTCCCCGTGTTTGATTCCCTGCCTCTGATTCCCCGCCTCTGATTCCCCATCTCTGATTCACCGCCTTTGGTTCGCCACCTCTGATTCCCCATATCTGATTCCCCACCTCTGTTACCCCGCCTCTGATTCCCCGCCTCTGATTCCCCATATATCATTCCCCGCCTCTGAATCCCCATCTCTGATTCCCGGACTCTGATTCCCCACCTCTGATTCCCGGCCTCTTATTCCCGGCATCTGAATCCCGGCCTCTGATTCCCGGCCTCTGATTCCCCGCTTCTGATTCTGATTCCCTGCCTCTGATTCCCCATCTCTGATTCCGCACATCTGATTCCCTGCCTCTGATTCCCCACCTCTGATTCCCCATATCTGATTCCCCGCCTCTGTTTCCCCGCCTCTGATTCCCCGCCTCTGTTACCCCATATCTAATTCCCCACCTCAGATGCCCCAACTCTGATACCCCGCCTCTGATTCCCCAGCTCTGATTCCCCGCCTCTGATTCCCCGCATCCGATTCCCCATATCTGATTCCCCGCCTCTGTTTCCCCGCCTTTGATTCCCCGCCTCTGTTTCCCCATATCTGATTCCCCGCCTCTGATTCCCAACTATGATTCCCCGCCTCTGATTCCCCAGCTCTGATTCCCCGCCTCTGATTCCCCAGCTCTGATTCCCCGCCTCTGATTCCCCGCGTTCTATTCCCTGCCTCTGATTCCCCGCCTGTGATTCCCCATCTCTGATTCACCACCTCTGATTCCCCACCTCTGATTCCCCATATCTAATTCCCTGCCTCTGATTCCCCGCCTCTGATTCCCCGCCTCTGATTCCCTGCCACTGATTCCCTGCCCCTGATACCCCACCTCTGATTCCCCATATCTGATTCCCTGCCTCTGTTTCCCCGCCTCTGATTCCCCGCCTCTGATTCCCCATATCTGATTCACCGCCTCTGATTCCCCAAGTCTGATTCCCCGCCTCTGATTCCCCAGCTCTGAATCCCCGCCTCTGATTCCCCGCGTCTGTTTCCCCGCCTCTGATTCCCCGCCTCTGTTTCCCCATATCTAAGTCCCCGACTCTGATTCCCCAACTCTGATTCCCCACCTCTGATTCCCCAGCTCTGATTCCCCGCCTCTGATTCCCCGCATCTGATTCCCTGCATCTGATTCCCAGCCTTTGATTCCCCGCCTCTGTTTCCCCATATCTGATTCCCGGCCTCTGATTTTCCGCCTCTGATTCCCCGCCTCTGATTCCCTGCCTCTGATTCCCCATCTCCGATTCCGCACATCGGATTCCCTGCCTCTGATTCCCCGCCTCTGATTCCCCGCCTCTGATTCCCTGCTTCTGATTCCCAACCTCTGATTCCCCACCTCTGATTCCCCATATCTGATTCCCCGCCTCTGTTTCCCCGCCTCTGATTCCCCGCCTCTGATTCCCCATATCTGATTCCCCGCCTCTGATTCCCCAAGTCTGATTCCCCGCCTCTGATTCCCCATATCTAATTCCCTGCCTCTGATTCCCCGCCTCTGATTCCCCGCCTCTGATTCCCTGCCACTGATTCCCTGCCCCTGATACCCCACCTCTGATTCCCCATATCTGATTCCCTGCCTCTGTTTCCCCGCCTCTGATTCCCCGCCTCTGATTCCCCATATCTGATTCCCCGCCTCTGATTCCCCAAGTCTGATTCCCCGCCTCTGATTCCCCAGCTCTGAATCCCCGCCTCTGATTCCCCGCATCTGTTTCCCCGCCTCTGATTCCCCGCCTCTGTTTCCCCATATCTAAGTCCCCGACTCTGATTCCCCAACTCTGATTCCCTGCCTCTGATTCCCCATCTCCGATTCCGCACATCGGATTCCCTGCCTCTGATTCCCCGCCTCTGATTCCCCGCCTCTGATTCCCTGCTTCTGATTCCCAACCTCTGATTCCCCACCTCTGATTCCCCATATCTGATTCCCCGCCTCTGTTTCCCCGCCTCTGATTCCCCGCCTCTGATTCCCCTTATCTGATTCCCCGCCTCTGATTCCCCAAGTCTGATTCCCCGCCTCTGATTCCCCATATCTAATTCCCTGCCTCTGATTCCCCGCCTCTGATTCCCCGCCTCTGATTCCCTGCCACTGATTCCCTGCCCCTGATACCCCACCTCTGATTCCCCATATCTGATTCACTGCCTCTGTTTCCCCGCCTCTGATTCCCCGCCTCTGATTCCCCATATCTGATTCCCCGCCTCTGATTCCCCAAGTCTGATTCCCCGCCTCTGATTCCCCAGCTCTGAATCCCCGCCTCTGATTCCCCGCGTCTGTTTCCCCGCCTCTGATTCCCCGCCTCTGTTTCCCCATATCTAAGTCCCCGACTCTGATTCCCCAACTCTGATTCCCCACCTCTGATTCCCCAGCTCTGATTCCCCGCCTCTGATTCCCCGCATCTGATTCCCTGCATCTGATTCCCAGCCTCTGATTCCCTGCCTCTGATTCCCAACCTCTGATTCCCCACCTCTGATTCCCCATATCTGATTCCCCGCCTCTGTTTCCCCGCC
Organism: Narcine bancroftii; assembly: GCF_036971445.1. Lineage (NCBI taxonomy): Eukaryota > Metazoa > Chordata > Chondrichthyes > Torpediniformes > Narcinidae > Narcine > Narcine bancroftii. Next base: position 145,640,180 of record NC_091472.1, on the reverse strand, counting down.
TTTGATTCCCTGCCTCTGTTTCCCCATATCTGATTCCCGGCCTCTGATTTTCCGCCTCTGATTCCCCGCCTCTGATTCCCTGCCTCTGATTCCCCATTTCCGATTCCGCACATCGGATTCCCTGCCTCTGATTCCCCGCCTCTGATTCCCCGCCTCTGATTCCCTGCTTCTGATTCCCAACCTCTGATTCCCCACCTCTGATTCCCCATATCTGATTCCCTGCCTCTGTTTCCCCGCCTCTGATTCCCCAACTCTGAATCCCCGCCTCTGATTCCCCAGCTCTGATTCCCTGCCTCTGATTCCCCGTGTTTGATTCCCTGCCTCTGATTCCCTGCCCTGATTCCCCATCTCTGATACACCGCCTTTAATTCGCCACCGCTGATTCCCCATATCTGATTCCCCGCCTCTGTTTCCCCGCCTCTGATTCCCCGCCCCTGTTTCCCCATATCTGATTCCCCACCTCTGATTCTCCTACTCTGCTTCCCCGCCTCTGATTAGCCAGCTCTGATTCCCCGCCTCTGATTCCCCATTTTTGATTCCCTGCCTCTGATTCCCCGCCTCTGATTCCCCATCTCTGATTCACCGCCTTTGATTTGCCACCTCTGTTTCCCCATATCTGATTCCCCACCTCTGTTTCCCCGCCTCTGATTCCCCGCCTCTGATTCCCCATATCTGATTCCCCGGCTCTGATTGCCCACCTCTAATTCCCCGCCTCCGATTCGCCAGCTCTGATTCCCCGCCTCTGATTCCCCGCATCTGATTCCCTGCCTCTGATTCCCCGCCTCTGATTCCCCATCTCTGATTCACCGCCTTTGATTCGCCACCTCTGATTCCCCATATCTGATTCCCCACCTCTGTTTCCCGGCCTCTGATTCCCCGCCTCTGATTCTCCATATCTCATTCCCCGCCTCTGAATCCCCATCTCTGATTCCCGGACTCTGATTCCCCACCTCTGATTCCCGGCCTCTGATTCCCCGCCTCTGATTCCCCGCCCCTGATTCCCTGCCTCTGATTCCCCATCTCCGATTCCGCACATCGGATTTCCTGCCTCTGATTCCCCGCCTCTGATTCCCCGCCTCTGATTCCCTGCTTCTGATTCCCAACCTCTGATTCCCCACCTCTGATTCCCCATATCTGATTCCCCGCCTCTGTTTCCCCGCCTCTGATTCCCCGCCTCTGATTCCCCAACTCTGAATCCCCGCCTCTGATTCCCCAGCTCTGATTCCACGCCTCTGATTCCCCGTGTTTGATTCCCTGCCTCTGATTCCCTGCCATGATTCCCCATCTCTGATTCACCGCCTTTAAATCGCCACCTCTGATTCCCCATATCTGATTCCCCTCCTCTGTTTCCCCGCCTCTGATTCCCAACCTCTGATTCCACACCTCTGATTCCCCATATCTGATTCCCCGCCTCTGTTTCCCCGCCTCTGATTCCCCGCCCCTGTTTCCCCATATCTGATTCCCCACCTCTGATTCTCCTACTCTGCTTCCCCGCCTCTGATTCCCCAGCTCTGATTCCCCGCCTCTGATTCCCCATTTTTGATTCCCTGCCTCTGATTCCCCGCCTCTGATTCCCCATCTCTGATTCACCGCCTTTGATTTGCCACCTCTGTTTCCCCATATCTGATTCCCCACCTCTGTTTCCCCGCCTCTGATTCCCCGCCTCTGATTCCCCATATCTGATTCCCCGGCTCTGATTGCCCACCTCTGATTCCCCGCCTCCGATTCGCCAGCTCTGATTGCCCGCCTCTGATTCCCCGCATCTGATTCCCTGCCTCTGATTCCCCGCCTCTGATTCCCCATCTCTGATTCACCGCCTTTGATTCGCCACCTCTGATTCCCCATATCTGATTCCCCACCTCTGTTTCCCGGCCTCTGATTCCCCGCCTCTGATTCTCCATATCTCATTCCCCGCCTCTGAATCCCCATCTCTGATTCCCGGACTCTGATTCCCCACCTCTGATTCCCGGCCTCTTATTCCCAGCATCTGATTCCCGGCCTCTGATTCCCGGCCTCTGATTCCCCGCTTCTGATTCTGATTCCCTGCCTCTGATTCCCCATCTCTGATTCCGCACATCTGATTCCCTGCCTCTGATTCCCTACCTCTGATACCCCATATCTGATTCCCCACCTCTGTTTCCCCGCCTCTGATTCCCCGCCTCTGTTTCCCTATATCAAATTCCCCACCTCTGATGCCCCAACTCTGATTCCCCGCCTCTGATTCCCCAGCTCTGATTCCCCGCCTCTGATTCCCCGCATCCGATTCCCCATATCTGATTCCCCGCCTCTGTTTCCCCGCCTCTGATTCCCCGCCTCTGATTCCCCATATCTGATTCCCCGCCTCTGATTCCCCAAGTCTGATTCCCCGCCTCTGATTCCCCAGCTCTGAATCCCCGCCTCTGATTCCCCGCATCTGTTTCCCCGCCTCTGATTCCCCGCCTCTGTTTCCCCATATCTAAGTCCCCGACTCTGATTCCCCAACTCTGATTCCCTGCCTCTGATTCCCCATCTCCGATTCCGCACATCGGATTCCCTGCCTCTGATACCCCGCCTCTGATTCCCCGCCTCTGATTCCCTGCTTCTGATTCCCAACCTCTGATTCCCCACCTCTGATTCCCCATATCTGATTCCCCGCCTCTGTTTCCCCGCCTCTGATTCCCCGCCTCTGATTCCCCATATCTGATTCCCCGCCTCTGATTCCCCAAGTCTGATTCCCCGCCTCTGATTCCCCATATCTAATTCCCTGCCTCTGATTCCCCGCCTCTGATTCCCCGCCTCTGATTCCCTGCCACTGATTCCCTGCCCCTGATACCCCACCTCTGATTCCCCATATCTGATTCCCTGCCTCTGTTTCCCCGCCTCTGATTCCCCGCCTCTGATTTCCCATATCTGATTCCCCGCCTCTGATTCCCCAAGTCTGATTCCCCGCCTCTGATTCCCCAGCTCTGAATCCCCGCCTCTGATTCCCCGCGTCTGTTTCCCCGCCTCTGATTCCCCGCCTCTGTTTCCCCATATCTAAGTCCCCGACTCTGATTCCCCAACTCTGATTCCCCACCTCTGATTCCCCAGCTCTGATTCCCCGCCTCTGATTCCCCGCATCTGATTCCCTGCATCTGATTCCCAGCCTCTGATTCCCTGCCTCTGATTCCCAACCTCTGATTCCCCACCTCTGATTCCCCATATCTGATTCCCCGCCTCTGTTTCCCCGCCTTTGATTCCCCGCCTCTGTTTCCCCATATCTGATTCCCGGCCTCTGATTTTCCGCCTCTGATTCCCCGCCTCTGATTCCCTGCCTCTGATTCCCCATCTCCGATTCCGCACATCGGATTCCCCGCATCTGATTCCCTGCATCTGATTCCCAGCCTCTGATTCCCTGCCTCTGATTCCCAACCTCTGATTCCCCGCCTCTGTTTCCCCATATCTAAGTCCCCGACTCTGATTCCCCAACTCTGATTCCCCACCTCTGATTCCCCAGCTCTGATTCCCCGCCTCTGATTCCCCGCATCTGATTCCCTGCATCTGATTCCCAGCCTCTGATTCCCTGCCTCTGATTCCCAACCTCTGATTACCCACCTCTGATTCCCCATATCTGATTCCCCGCCTCTGTTTCCCCGCCTTTGATTCCCCGCCTCTGATTCCCCAAGTCTGATTCCCCGCCTCTGATTCCCCATATCTAATTCCCTGCCTCTGATTCCCCGCCTCTGATTCCCCGCCTCTGATTCCCTGCCACTGATTCCCTGCCCCTGATACCCCACCTCTGATTCCCCATATCTGATTCCCCGCGTCTGTTTCCCCGCCTCTGATTCCCCGCCTCTGTTTCCCCATATCTAAGTCCCCGACTCTGATTCCCCAACTCTGATTCCCCACCTCTGATTCCCCAGCTCTGATTCCCCGCCTCTGGTTCCCCGCATCTGATTCCCTGCAACTGATTCCCAGCCTCTGATTCCCTGCCTCTGATTCCCAACCTCTGATTCCCCACCTCTGATTCCCCATATCTGATTCCCCGCCTCTGTTTCCCCGCCTTTGATTCCCCGCCTCTGTTTCCCCATATCTGATTCCCGGCCTCTGATTTTCCGCCTCTGATTCCCCGCCTCTGATTCCCTGCCTCTGATTCCCCATTTCCGATTCCGCACATCGGATTCCCTGCCTCTGATTCCCCGCCTCTGATTCCCCGCCTCTGATTCCCTGCTTCTGATTCCCAACCTCTGATTCCCCACCTCTGATTCCCCATATCTGATTCCCTGCCTCTGTTTCCCCGCCTCTGATTCCCCAACTCTGAATCCCCGCCTCTGATTCCCCAGCTCTGATTCCCTGCCTCTGATTCCCCGTGTTTGATTCCCTGCCTATGATTCCCTGCCCTGATTCCCCATCTCTGATACACCGCCTTTAATTCGCCACCGCTGATTCCCCATATCTGATTCCCCGCCTCTGATTCCCCGCCTCTGATTCCCCGCCCCTGTTTCCCCATATCTGATTCCCCACCTCTGATTCTCCTACTCTGCTTCCCCGCCTCTGATTCCCCAGCTCTGATTCCCCGCCTCTGATTCCCCATTTTTGATTCCCTGCCTCTGATTCCCCGCCTCTGATTCCCCATCTCTGATTCACCGCCTTTGATTTGCCACCTCTGTTTCCCCATATCTGATTCCCCACCTCTGTTTCCCCGCCTCTGATTCCCCGCCTCTGATTCCCCATATCTGATTCCCCGGCTCTGATTGTCCACCTCTAATTCCCCGCCTCCGATTCGCCAGCTCTGATTCCCCGCCTCTGATTCCCCGCATCTGATTCCCTTCCTCTGATTCCCCGCCTCTGATTCCCCATCTCTGATTCACCGCCTTTGATTCGCCACCTCTGATTCCCCATATCTGATTCCCCACCTCTGTTTCCCCGCATCTGTTTCCCCGCCTCTGATTCCCCGCCTCTGTTTCCCCATATCTAAGTCCCCGACTCTGATTCCCCAACTCTGATTCCCTGCCTCTGATTCCCCATCTCCGATTCCGCACATCGGATTCCCTGCCTCTGATTCCCCGCCTCTGATTCCCCGCCTCTGATTCCCTGCTTCTGATTCCCAACCTCTGATTCCCCACCTCTGATTCCCCATATCTGATTCCCCGCCTCTGTTTCCCCGCCTCTGATTCCCCGCCTCTGATTCCCCTTATCTGATTCCCCGCCTCTGATTCCCCAAGTCTGATTCCCCGCCTCTGATTCCCCATATCTAATTCCCTGCCTCTGATTCCCCGCCTCTGATTCCCCGCCTCTGATTCCCTGCCACTGATTCCCTGCCCCTGATACCCCACCTCTGATTCCCCATATCTGATTCACTGCCTCTGTTTCCCCGCCTCTGATTCCCCGCCTCTGATTCCCCATATCTGATTCCCCGCCTCTGATTCCCCAAGTCTGATTCCCCGCCTCTGATTCCCCAGCTCTGAATCCCCGCCTCTGATTCCCCGCGTCTGTTTCCCCGCCTCTGATTCCCCGCCTCTGTTTCCCCATATCTAAGTCCCCGACTCTGATTCCCCAACTCTGATTCCCCACCTCTGATTCCCCAGCTCTGATTCCCCGCCTCTGATTCCCCGCATCTGATTCCCTGCATCTGATTCCCAGCCTCTGATTCCCTGCCTCTGATTCCCAACCTCTGATTCCCCACCTCTGATTCCCCATATCTGATTCCCCGCCTCTGTTTCCCCGCCTTTGATTCCCTGCCTCTGTTTCCCCATATCTGATTCCCGGCCTCTGATTTTCCGCCTCTGATTCCCCGCCTCTGATTCCCTGCCTCTGATTCCCCATTTCCGATTCCGCACATCGGATTCCCTGCCTCTGATTCCCCGCCTCTGATTCCCCGCCTCTGATTCCCTGCTTCTGATTCCCAACCTCTGATTCCCCACCTCTGATTCCCCATATCTGATTCCCTGCCTCTGTTTCCCCGCCTCTGATTCCCCAACTCTGAATCCCCGCCTCTGATTCCCCAGCTCTGATTCCCTGCCTCTGATTCCCCGTGTTTGATTCCCTGCCTCTGATTCCCTGCCCTGATTCCCCATCTCTGATACACCGCCTTTAATTCGCCACCGCTGATTCCCCATATCTGATTCCCCGCCTCTGTTTCCCCGCCTCTGATTCCCCGCCCCTGTTTCCCCATATCTGATTCCCCACCTCTGATTCTCCTACTCTGCTTCCCCGCCTCTGATTAGCCAGCTCTGATTCCCCGCCTCTGATTCCCCATTTTTGATTCCCTGCCTCTGATTCCCCGCCTCTGATTCCCCATCTCTGATTCACCGCCTTTGATTTGCCACCTCTGTTTCCCCATATCTGATTCCCCACCTCTGTTTCCCCGCCTCTGATTCCCCGCCTCTGATTCCCCATATCTGATTCCCCGGCTCTGATTGCCCACCTCTAATTCCCCGCCTCCGATTCGCCAGCTCTGATTCCCCGCCTCTGATTCCCCGCATCTGATTCCCTGCCTCTGATTCCCCGCCTCTGATTCCCCATCTCTGATTCACCGCCTTTGATTCGCCACCTCTGATTCCCCATATCTGATTCCCCACCTCTGTTTCCCGGCCTCTGATTCCCCGCCTCTGATTCTCCATATCTCATTCCCCGCCTCTGAATCCCCATCTCTGATTCCCGGACTCTGATTCCCCACCTCTGATTCCCGGCCTCTGATTCCCCGCCTCTGATTCCCCGCCCCTGATTCCCTGCCTCTGATTCCCCATCTCCGATTCCGCACATCGGATTTCCTGCCTCTGATTCCCCGCCTCTGATTCCCCGCCTCTGATTCCCTGCTTCTGATTCCCAACCTCTGATTCCCCACCTCTGATTCCCCATATCTGATTCCCCGCCTCTGTTTCCCCGCCTCTGATTCCCCGCCTCTGATTCCCCAACTCTGAATCCCCGCCTCTGATTCCCCAGCTCTGATTCCACGCCTCTGATTCCCCGTGTTTGATTCCCTGCCTCTGATTCCCTGCCATGATTCCCCATCTCTGATTCACCGCCTTTAAATCGCCACCTCTGATTCCCCATATCTGATTCCCCTCCTCTGTTTCCCCGCCTCTGATTCCCAACCTCTGATTCCACACCTCTGATTCCCCATATCTGATTCCCCGCCTCTGTTTCCCCGCCTCTGATTCCCCGCCCCTGTTTCCCCATATCTGATTCCCCACCTCTGATTCTCCTACTCTGCTTCCCCGCCTCTGATTCCCCAGCTCTGATTCCCCGCCTCTGATTCCCCATTTTTGATTCCCTGCCTCTGATTCCCCGCCTCTGATTCCCCATCTCTGATTCACCGCCTTTGATTTGCCACCTCTGTTTCCCCATATCTGATTCCCCACCTCTGTTTCCCCGCCTCTGATTCCCCGCCTCTGATTCCCCATATCTGATTCCCCGGCTCTGATTGCCCACCTCTGATTCCCCGCCTCCGATTCGCCAGCTCTGATTGCCCGCCTCTGATTCCCCGCATCTGATTCCCTGCCTCTGATTCCCCGCCTCTGATTCCCCATCTCTGATTCACCGCCTTTGATTCGCCACCTCTGATTCCCCATATCTGATTCCCCACCTCTGTTTCCCGGCCTCTGATTCCCCGCCTCTGATTCTCCATATCTCATTCCCCGCCTCTGAATCCCCATCTCTGATTCCCGGACTCTGATTCCCCACCTCTGATTCCCGGCCTCTTATTCCCAGCATCTGATTCCCGGCCTCTGATTCCCGGCCTCTGATTCCCCGCTTCTGATTCTGATTCCCTGCCTCTGATTCCCCATCTCTGATTCCGCACATCTGATTCCCTGCCTCTGATTCCCTACCTCTGATACCCCATATCTGATTCCCCACCTCTGTTTCCCCGCCTCTGATTCCCCGCCTCTGTTTCCCTATATCAAATTCCCCACCTCTGATGCCCCAACTCTGATTCCCCGCCTCTGATTCCCCAGCTCTGATTCCCCGCCTCTGATTCCCCGCATCCGATTCCCCATATCTGATTCCCCGCCTCTGTTTCCCCGCCTCTGATTCCCCGCCTCTGATTCCCCATATCTGATTCCCCGCCTCTGATTCCCCAAGTCTGATTCCCCGCCTCTGATTCCCCAGCTCTGAATCCCCGCCTCTGATTCCCCGCATCTGTTTCCCCGCCTCTGATTCCCCGCCTCTGTTTCCCCATATCTAAGTCCCCGACTCTGATTCCCCAACTCTGATTCCCTGCCTCTGATTCCCCATCTCCGATTCCGCACATCGGATTCCCTGCCTCTGATACCCCGCCTCTGATTCCCCGCCTCTGATTCCCTGCTTCTGATTCCCAACCTCTGATTCCCCACCTCTGATTCCCCATATCTGATTCCCCGCCTCTGTTTCCCCGCCTCTGATTCCCCGCCTCTGATTCCCCATATCTGATTCCCCGCCTCTGATTCCCCAAGTCTGATTCCCCGCCTCTGATTCCCCATATCTAATTCCCTGCCTCTGATTCCCCGCCTCTGATTCCCCGCCTCTGATTCCCTGCCACTGATTCCCTGCCCCTGATACCCCACCTCTGATTCCCCATATCTGATTCCCTGCCTCTGTTTCCCCGCCTCTGATTCCCCGCCTCTGATTTCCCATATCTGATTCCCCGCCTCTGATTCCCCAAGTCTGATTCCCCGCCTCTGATTCCCCAGCTCTGAATCCCCGCCTCTGATTCCCCGCGTCTGTTTCCCCGCCTCTGATTCCCCGCCTCTGTTTCCCCATATCTAAGTCCCCGACTCTGATTCCCCAACTCTGATTCCCCACCTCTGATTCCCCAGCTCTGATTCCCCGCCTCTGATTCCCCGCATCTGATTCCCTGCATCTGATTCCCAGCCTCTGATTCCCTGCCTCTGATTCCCAACCTCTGATTCCCCACCTCTGATTCCCCATATCTGATTCCCCGCCTCTGTTTCCCCGCCTTTGATTCCCCGCCTCTGTTTCCCCATATCTGATTCCCGGCCTCTGATTTTCCGCCTCTGATTCCCCGCCTCTGATTCCCTGCCTCTGATTCCCCATCTCCGATTCCGCACATCGGATTCCCCGCATCTGATTCCCTGCATCTGATTCCCAGCCTCTGATTCCCTGCCTCTGATTCCCAACCTCTGATTCCCCGCCTCTGTTTCCCCATATCTAAGTCCCCGACTCTGATTCCCCAACTCTGATTCCCCACCTCTGATTCCCCAGCTCTGATTCCCCGCCTCTGATTCCCCGCATCTGATTCCCTGCATCTGATTCCCAGCCTCTGATTCCCTGCCTCTGATTCCCAACCTCTGATTACCCACCTCTGATTCCCCATATCTGATTCCCCGCCTCTGTTTCCCCGCCTTTGATTCCCCGCCTCTGATTCCCCAAGTCTGATTCCCCGCCTCTGATTCCCCATATCTAATTCCCTGCCTCTGATTCCCCGCCTCTGATTCCCCGCCTCTGATTCCCTGCCACTGATTCCCTGCCCCTGATACCCCACCTCTGATTCCCCATATCTGATTCCCCGCGTCTGTTTCCCCGCCTCTGATTCCCCGCCTCTGTTTCCCCATATCTAAGTCCCCGACTCTGATTCCCCAACTCTGATTCCCCACCTCTGATTCCCCAGCTCTGATTCCCCGCCTCTGGTTCCCCGCATCTGATTCCCTGCAACTGATTCCCAGCCTCTGATTCCCTGCCTCTGATTCCCAACCTCTGATTCCCCACCTCTGATTCCCCATATCTGATTCCCCGCCTCTGTTTCCCCGCCTTTGATTCCCCGCCTCTGTTTCCCCATATCTGATTCCCGGCCTCTGATTTTCCGCCTCTGATTCCCCGCCTCTGATTCCCTGCCTCTGATTCCCCATTTCCGATTCCGCACATCGGATTCCCTGCCTCTGATTCCCCGCCTCTGATTCCCCGCCTCTGATTCCCTGCTTCTGATTCCCAACCTCTGATTCCCCACCTCTGATTCCCCATATCTGATTCCCTGCCTCTGTTTCCCCGCCTCTGATTCCCCAACTCTGAATCCCCGCCTCTGATTCCCCAGCTCTGATTCCCTGCCTCTGATTCCCCGTGTTTGATTCCCTGCCTATGATTCCCTGCCCTGATTCCCCATCTCTGATACACCGCCTTTAATTCGCCACCGCTGATTCCCCATATCTGATTCCCCGCCTCTGATTCCCCGCCTCTGATTCCCCGCCCCTGTTTCCCCATATCTGATTCCCCACCTCTGATTCTCCTACTCTGCTTCCCCGCCTCTGATTCCCCAGCTCTGATTCCCCGCCTCTGATTCCCCATTTTTGATTCCCTGCCTCTGATTCCCCGCCTCTGATTCCCCATCTCTGATTCACCGCCTTTGATTTGCCACCTCTGTTTCCCCATATCTGATTCCCCACCTCTGTTTCCCCGCCTCTGATTCCCCGCCTCTGATTCCCCATATCTGATTCCCCGGCTCTGATTGTCCACCTCTAATTCCCCGCCTCCGATTCGCCAGCTCTGATTCCCCGCCTCTGATTCCCCGCATCTGATTCCCTTCCTCTGATTCCCCGCCTCTGATTCCCCATCTCTGATTCACCGCCTTTGATTCGCCACCTCTGATTCCCCATATCTGATTCCCCACCTCTGTTTCCCGGCCTCTGATTCCCCGCCTCTGATTCTCCATATCTCATTCCCCGCCTCTGAATCCCCATCTCTGATTCCCGGACTCTGATTCCCCACCTCTGATTCCCGGCCTCTGATTCCCTGCTTCTGATTCCCAACCTCTGATTCCCCACCTCTGATTCCCCATATCTGATTCCCCGCCTCTGTTTCCCCGCCTCTGATTCCCCGCCTCTGATTCCCCAACTCTGAATCCCCGCCTCTGATTCCCCAGCTCTGATTCCACGCCTCTGATTCCCCGTGTTTGATTCCCTGCCTCTGATTCCCTGCCATGATTCCCCATCTCTGATTCACCGCCTTTAAATCGCCACCTCTGATTCCCCATATCTGATTCCCCGCCTCTGTTTCCCCGCATCTGATTCCCCGCCCCTGTTTCCCCATATCTGATTCCCCACCTCTGATTCTCCTACTCTGCTTCCCCGCCTCTGATTCCCCAGCTCTGATTCCCCGCCTCTGATTCCCCATTTTTGATTCCCTGCCTCTGATTCCCCGCCTCTGATTCCCCATCTCTGATTCACCGCCTTTGATTTGCCACCTCTGTTTCCCCATATCTGATTCCCCACCTCTGTTTCCCCGCCTCTGATTCCCCGCCTCTGATTCCCCATATCTGATTCCCCGGCTCTGATTGCCCACCTCTGATTCCCCGCCTCCGATTCGCCAGCTCTGATTGCCCGCCTCTGATTCCCCGCATCTGATTCCCTGCCTCTGATTCCCCGCCTCTGATTCCCCATCTCTGATTCACCGCCTTTGATTCGCCACCTCTGATTCCCCATATCTGATTCCCCACCTCTGTTTCCCGGCCTCTGATTCCCCGCCTCTGATTCTCCATATCTCATTCCCCGCCTCTGAATCCCCATCTCTGATTCCCGGACTCTGATTCCCCACCTCTGATTCCCGGCCTCTTATTCCCAGCATCTGATTCCCGGCCTCTGATTCCCGGCCTCTGATTCCCCGCTTCTGATTCTGATTCCCTGCCTCTGATTCCCCATCTCTGATTCCGCACATCTGATTCCCTGCCTCTGATTCCCTACCTCTGATACCCCATATCTGATTCCCCACCTCTGTTTCCCCGCCTCTGATTCCCCGCCTCTGTTTCCCTATATCAAATTCCCCACCTCTGATGCCCCAACTCTGATTCCCCGCCTCTGATTCCCCAGCTCTGATTCCCCGCCTCTGATTCCCCGCATCCGATTCCCCATATCTGATTCCCCGCCTCTGTTTCCCCGCCTCTGATTCCCCGCCTCTGTTTCCCCATATCTGATTCCCCGCCTCTGATTCCCAACTATGATTCCCTGCCTCTGATTCCCCAGCTCTGATTCCCTGCCTCTGATTCCCTGCGTTCTATTCCCTGCCTCTGATTCCCCGCCTGTGATTCCCCATCACTGATTCACCACCACTGATTCCCCACATCTGATTCCCCATATCTAATTCCCCGCCTCTCTTTGCCCGCCTCTGATTCCCCGCCTCTGTTTCCCCATATCTGATTCCCCGTCTCTGAATCCCCAACTCTGATTCCCTGCCTCTGATTCCCCAGCTCTGATTCCCCGCCTTTGATTCCCCCCGTCTGATTCCCAGCCTCTGAATCCCCGTGTCTGATTTCCTGCCTCTGATTCCCCGCTCTGATTCCCCATCTCTGATTCACCGCCTCTGATTCCCCACCTCTGATTCCCCATCTCTGATTCCGCACATCCGATTCCCTGCCTCTGATTCCCCAACTCTGATTCCCCGCCTCTGATTCCCCATCTCTGATTCCCCACCTCTGATTCCCCGTGTTTGATTCCCTGCCTCTGATTCCCCGCCTCTGAATACCAGCCTCTGATTCCCCATATCTGATTCCCCGCCTCTGATTCCCTGCCTCTGATTCCCCAGCTCTGATTCCCCGCCTTTGATTCCCCCCGTCTGATTCCCAGCCTCTGAATCCCCGTGTCTGATTTCCTGATTCTGATTCCCCGCCTCTGATTCCCCATCTCTGATTCACCGCCTCTGATTCCCCATCTCTGATTCCCCACCTCTGATTCCCCGTGTCTGATTCCCCGTGTCTGATTCCCTGCCTCTGATTCCACGCCTCTGATTCCCCATATCTGATTCCCTGCCACTGATTCCCCGCCTCTGATTCCCCATCTCTGATTCACCACCTCTGATTCCCGGCCTCTGATTGCCCACCTCTGATTCCCCGCCTCTGATTCGCCAGCTATGATTCCCCCCTCTGATTCCCCGCGTCTGATTCCCCGCCTCTGATTCCCCAACTCTAATACCCCGCCTCTGATTCCCCAGCTCTGATTCCCCTCCTCTGATTCCCCGCATCTGATTCCCTGCCTCTGATTCCACGCCTCTGATTCCAGGCCTCTGATTCCCAACCTCTGATTCCCCACCTCTGATTCCCAATATCTGATTCCCCGCCTCTGTTTCACCGCCTCTGATTCCCCGCCTCTGTTTCCCCGCCTGTGATTCCCCAGCTCTGATTCCCCGCCTCTGATTCCCCATATCTGATTCCCATCCTCTGATTGCCCACCTCTGATTCCCCGCCTCTGATTCGCCAGCTCTGATTCCCCGCCTCTGATTCCCCGCATCTGATTCCCTGCCTCTGATTCCCTGCCTCTGATTCCCCATCTCTGATTCCCCGCCTGTGATTCCCCAGCTCTGATTCCCCACCTCTGATTCCCCAGCTCTGATTCCCAGCCTCTGATTCCCCGTGTTTGATCCCCTGCCTCTGATTACCTTCCTCTGATTCCCGGCCACTGATATCCCGCTTCTGATTCTGATTCCCTGCCTCTGATTCCCCATCTCTGATTCAACACATCTGAATCCCCGCCTCTGTTTCCACGCCTCTGATTCGCTGCCTCTGATTCCCAACCTCTGATTCCCCACCCCTGATTCCCCATATCTGATTCCCCGCCTCTGTTTCCCTGCCTCTGATTCCCCGCCCCTGTTTCCCCATATCTGATTCCCCGCCTCTGATTCCCCAACTCTGATTCCCCGCCTCTGATTCCCCAGCTCTGATTCCCCGCCTCTGATTCCCCGTGTTTGATTCCCTGCCTCTGATTCCCCGCCTCTGATTCCCCATCTCTGATTCACCGCCTTTGATTCGCCACCTCTGATTCCCCATATCTGATTCCCCACCTCTGTTACCCCGCCTCTGATTCCCCACCTCTGATTCCCCATATATCATTCCCCGCCTCTGAATCCCCATCTCTGATTCCCGGACTCTGATTCCCCACCTCTGATTCCCGGCCTCTTATTCCCGGCATCTGAATCCCGGCCTCTGATTCCCGGCCTCTGATTCCCCGCTTCTGATTCTGATTCCCTGCCTCTGATTCCCCATCTCTGATTCCGCACATCTGATTCCCTGCCTCTGATTCCCCACCTCTGATTCCCCATATCTGATTCCCCGCCTCTGTTTCCCCGCCTCTGATACCCCGCCTCTGTTTCCCCATATCTAATTCCCCACCTCAGATGCCCCAACTCTGATACCCCGCCTCTGATTCCCCAGCTCTGATTCCCCGCCTCTGATTCCCCGCATCCGATTCCCCATATCTGATTCCCCGCCTCTGTTTCCCCGCCTTTGATTCCCCGCCTCTGTTTCCCCATATCTGATTCCCCGCCTCTGATTCCCAACTATGATTCCCCGCCTCTGATTCCCCAGCTCTGATTCCCCGCCTCTGATTCCCCAGCTCTGATTCCCCGCCTCTGATTCCCCGCGTTCTATTCCCTGCCTCTGATTCCCCGCCTGTGATTCCCCATCTCTGATTCACCACCTCTGATTCCCCACCTCTGATTCCCCATATCTAATTCCCTGCCTCTGATTCCCCGCCTCTGATTCCCCGCCTCTGATTCCCTGCCACTGATTCCCTGCCCCTGATACCCCACCTCTGATTCCCCATATCTGATTCCCTGCCTCTGTTTCCCCGCCTCTGATTCCCCGCCTCTGATTCCCCATATCTGATTCCCCGCCTCTGATTCCCCAAGTCTGATTCCCCGCCTCTGATTCCCCAGCTCTGAATCCCCGCCTCTGATTCCCCGCGTCTGTTTCCCCGCCTCTGATTCCCCGCCTCTGTTTCCCCATATCTAAGTCCCCGACTCTGATTCCCCAACTCTGATTCCCCACCTCTGATTCCCCAGCTCTGATTCCCCGCCTCTGATTCCCCGCATCTGATTCCCTGCATCTGATTCCCAGCCTTTGATTCCCCGCCTCTGTTTCCCCATATCTGATTCCCGGCCTCTGATTTTCCGCCTCTGATTCCCCGCCTCTGATTCCCTGCCTCTGATTCCCCATCTCCGATTCCGCACATCGGATTCCCTGCCTCTGATTCCCCGCCTCTGATTCCCCGCCTCTGATTCCCTGCTTCTGATTCCCAACCTCTGATTCCCCACCTCTGATTCCCCATATCTGATTCCCCGCCTCTGTTTCCCCGCCTCTGATTCCCCGCCTCTGATTCCCCATATCTGATTCCCCGCCTCTGATTCCCCAAGTCTGATTCCCCGCCTCTGATTCCCCATATCTAATTCCCTGCCTCTGATTCCCCGCCTCTGATTCCCCGCCTCTGATTCCCTGCCACTGATTCCCTGCCCCTGATACCCCACCTCTGATTCCCCATATCTGATTCCCTGCCTCTGTTTCCCCGCCTCTGATTCCCCGCCTCTGATTCCCCATATCTGATTCCCCGCCTCTGATTCCCCAAGTCTGATTCCCCGCCTCTGATTCCCCAGCTCTGAATCCCCGCCTCTGATTCCCCGCATCTGTTTCCCCGCCTCTGATTCCCCGCCTCTGTTTCCCCATATCTAAGTCCCCGACTCTGATTCCCCAACTCTGATTCCCTGCCTCTGATTCCCCATCTCCGATTCCGCACATCGGATTCCCTGCCTCTGATTCCCCGCCTCTGATTCCCCGCCTCTGATTCCCTGCTTCTGATTCCCAACCTCTGATTCCCCACCTCTGATTCCCCATATCTGATTCCCCGCCTCTGTTTCCCCGCCTCTGATTCCCCGCCTCTGATTCCCCATATCTGATTCCCCGCCTCTGATTCCCCAAGTCTGATTCCCCGCCTCTGATTCCCCATATCTAATTCCCTGCCTCTGATTCCCCGCCTCTGATTCCCCGCCTCTGATTCCCTGCCACTGATTCCCTGCCCCTGATACCCCACCTCTGATTCCCCATATCTGATTCCCTGCCTCTGTTTCCCCGCCTCTGATTCCCCTCCTCTGATTCCCCATATCTGATTCCCCGCCTCTGATTCCCCAAGTCTGATTCCCCGCCTCTGATTCCCCAGCTCTGAATCCCCGCCTCTGATTCCCCGCGTCTGTTTCCCCGCCTCTGATTCCCCGCCTCTGTTTCCCCATATCTAAGTCCCCGACTCTGATTCCCCAACTCTGATTCCCCACCTCTGATTCCCCAGCTCTGATTCCCCGCCTCTGATTCCCCGCATCTGATTCCCTGCATCTGATTCCCAGCCTCTGATTCCCTGCCTCTGATTCCCAACCTCTGATTCCCCACCTCTGATTCCCCATATCTGATTCCCCGCCTCTGTTTCCCCGCCTTTGATTCCCCGCCTCTGTTTCCCCATATCTGATTCCCGGCCTCTGATTTTCCGCCTCTGATTCCCCGCCTCTGATTCCCTGCCTCTGATTCCCCGCCTCTGATTCCCCGCCTCTGATTCCCTGCTTCTGATTCCCAACCTCTGATTCCCAACCTCTGATTCCCCATATCTGATTCCCCGCCTCTGTTTCCCCGCCTCTGATTCCCCAACTCTGAATCCCCGCCTCTGATTCCCCAGCTCTGATTCCCTGCCTCTGATTCCCCGTGTTTGATTCCCTGCCTCTGATTCCCTGCCCTGATTCCCCATCTCTGATACACCGCCTTTAATTCGCCACCGCTGATTCCCCATATCTGATTCCCCGCCTCTGTTTCCCCGCCTCTGATTCCCCGCCCCTGTTTCCCCATATCTGATTCCCCACCTCTGATTCTCCTACTCTGCTTCCCCGCCTCTGATTCCCCAGCTCTGATTCCCCGCCTCTGATTCCCCATTTTTGATTCCCTGCCTCTGATTCCCCGCCTCTGATTCCCCATCTCTGATTCACCGCCTTTGATTTGCCACCTCTGTTTCCCCATATCTGATTCCCCACCTCTGTTTCCCCGCCTCTGATTCCCCGCCTCTGATTCCCCATATCTGATTCCCCGGCTCTGATTGCCCACCTCTAATTCCCCGCCTCCGATTCGCCAGCTCTGATTCCCCGCCTCTGATTCCCCGCATCTGATTCCCTGCCTCTGATTCCCCGCCTCTGATTCCCCATCTCTGATTCACCGCCTTTGATTCGCCACCTCTGATTCCCCATATCTGATTCCCCACCTCTGTTTCCCGGCCTCTGATTCCCCGCCTCTGATTCTCCATATCTCATTCCCCGCCTCTGAATCCCCATCTCTGATTCCCGGACTCTGATTCCCCACCTCTGATTCCCGGCCTCTTATTCACAGCATCTGATTCCCGGCCTCTGATTCCCGGCCTCTGATTCCCCGCTTCTGATTCTGATTCCCTGCCTCTAATTCCCCATCTCTGATTCCGCACATCTGATTCCCTGCCTCTGATTCCCTACCTCTGATACCCCATATCTGATTCCCCGCCTCTGTTTCCCCGCCTCTGATTCCCCGCCTCTGTTTCCCTATATCTAATTCCCCACCTCTGATGCCCCAACTCTGATTCCCCGCCTCTGATTCCCCAGCTCTGATTCCCCGCCTCTGATTCCCCGCATCCGATTCCCCATATCTGATTCCCAGCCTCTGTTTCCCCGCCTCTGATTCCCCGCCTCTGTTTCCCCATATCTGATTCCCCGCCTCTGATTCCCAACTATGATTCCCTGCCTCTGATTCCCCAGCTCTGATTCCCTGCCTCTGATTCCCTGCGTTCTATTCCCTGCCTCTGATTCCCCGCCTGTGATTCCCCATCACTGATTCACCACCTCTGATTCCCCACATCTGATTCCCCATATCTAATTCCCCGCCTCTCTTTGCCCGCCTCTGATTCCCTGCCTCTGTTTCCCCATATCTGATTCCCCGTCTCTGAATCCCCAACTCTGATTCCCTGCCTCTGATTCCCCAGCTCTGATTCCCCGCCTTTGATTCCCCCCGTCTGATTCCCAGCCTCTGAATCCCCGTGTCTGATTTCCTGCCTCTGATTCCCCGCCTCTGATTCCCCATCTCTGATTCACCGCCTCTGATTCCCCACCTCTGATTCCCCATCTCTGATTCCGCACATCCGATTCCTGCCTCTGATTCCCCAACTCTGATTCCCCGCCTCTGATTCCCCATCTCTGATTCCCCACCTCTGATTCCCCGTGTTTGATTCCCTGCCTCTGATTCCCCGCCTCTGAATACCAGCCTCTGATTCCCCATATCTGATTCCCCGCCTCTGATTCTTTGCCTCTGATTCCCCAGCTCTGATTCCCCGCCTTTGATTCCCCCCGTCTGATTCCCAGCCTCTGAATCCCCGTGTCTGATTTCCTGATTCTGATTCCCCGCCTCTGATTCCCCATCTCTGATTCACCGCCTCTGATTCCCCATCTCTGATTCCCCACCTCTGATTCCCCGTGTCTGATTCCCCGTGTCTGATTCCCTGCCTCTGATTCCACGCCTCTGATTCCCCATATCTGATTCCCTGCCACTGATTCCCCGCCTCTGATTCCCCATCTCTGATTCACCACCTCTGATTCCCGGCCTCTGATTGCCCACCTCTGATTCCCCGCCTCTGATTCGCCAGCTATGATTCCCCCCCTCTGATTCCCCGCGTCTGATTCCCCGCCTCTGATTCCCCAACTCTAATACCCCGCCTCTGATTCCCCAGCTCTGATTCCCCTCCTCTGATTCCCCGCATCTGATTCCCTGCCTCTGATTCCACGCCTCTGATTCCAGGCCTCTGATTCCCAACCTCTGATTCCCCACCTCTGATTCCCAATATCTGATTCCCCGCCTCTGTTTCACCGCCTCTGATTCCCCGCCTCTGTTTCCCCGCCTGTGATTCCCCAGCTCTGATTCCCCGCCTCTGATTCCCCATATCTGATTCCCATCCTCTCATTGCCCACCTCTGATTCCCCGCCTCTGATTCGCCAGCTCTGATTCCCCGCCTCTGATTCCCCGTATCTGATTCCCTGCCTCTGATTCCCCGCCTCTGATTCCCCATCTCTGATTCCCCGCCTGTGATTCCCCAGCTCTGATTCCCCACCTCTGATTCCCCAGCTCTGATTCCCAGCCTCTGATTCCCCGTGTTTGATCCCCTGCCTCTGATTACCTTCCTCTGATTCCCGGCCACTGATATCCCGCTTCTGATTCTGATTCCCTGCCTCTGATTCCCCATCTCTGATTCAACACATCTGAATCCCCGCCTCTGTTTCCACGCCTCTGATTCCCTGCCTCTGATTCCCAACCTCTGATTCCCCACCCCTGATTCCCCATATCTGATTCCCCGCCTCTGTTTCCCTGCCTCTGATTCCCCGCCCCTGTATCCCCATATCTGATTCCCCGCCTCTGATTCCCCAACTCTGATTCCCCGCCTCTGATTCCCCAGCTCTGATTCCCCGCCTCTGATTCCCCGTGTTTGATTCCCTGCCTCTGATTCCCCGCCTCTGATTCCCCATCTCTGATTCACCGCCTTTGATTCGCCACCTCTGATTCCCCATATCTGATTCCCCACCTCTGTTACCCCGCCTCTGATTCCCCGCCTCTGATTCCCCATATATCATTCCCCGCCTCTGAATCCCCATCTCTGATTCCCGGACTCTGATTCCCCACCTCTGATTCCCGGCCTCTTATTCCCGGCATCTGAATCCCGGCCTCTGATTCCAGGCCTCTGATTCCCCGCTTCTGATTCTGATTCCCTGCCTCTGATTCCCCATCTCTGATTCCGCACATCTGATTCCCTGCCTATGATTCCCCACCTCTGATTCCCCATATCTGATTCCCCGCCTCTGTTTCCCCGCCTCTGATTCCCCGCCTCTGTTTCCCCATATCTAATTCCCCACCTCAGATGCCCCAACTCTGATACCCCGCCTCTGATTCCCTAGCTCTGATTCCCCGCCTCTGATTCCCCGCATCCGATTCCCCATATCTGATTCCCCGCCTCTGTTTCCCCGCCTTTGATTCCCCGCCTCTGTTTCCCCATATCTGATTCCCCGCCTCTGATTCCCAACTATGATTCCCCGCCTCTGATTCCCCAGCTCTGATTCCCCGCCTCTGATTCCCCAGCTCTGATTCCCCGCCTCTGATTCCCCGCGTTCTATTCCCTGCCTCTGATTCCCCGCCTGTGATTCCACATCTCTGATTCACCACCTCTGATTCCCCACCTCTGATTCCCCATATCTAATTCCCTGCCTCTGATTCCCCGCCTCTGATTCCCCGCCTCTGATTCCCTGCCACTGATTCCCTGCCCCTGATACCCCACCTCTGATTCCCCATATCTGATTCCCTGCCTCTGTTTCCCCGCCTCTGATTCCCCGCCTCTGATTCCCCATATCTGATTCCCCGCCTCTGATTCCCCAAGTCTGATTCCCCGCCTCTGATTCCCCAGCTCTGAATCCCCGCCTCTGATTCCCCGCGTCTGTTTCCCCGCCTCTGATTCCCCGCCTCTGTTTCCCCATATCTAAGTCCCCGACTCTGATTCCCCAACTCTGATTCCCCACCTCTGATTCCCCAGCTCTGATTCCCCGCCTCTGATTCCCCGCATCTGATTCCCTGCATCTGATTCCCAGCCTCTGATTCCCTGCCTCTGATTCCCAACCTCTGATTCCCCACCTCTGATTCCCCATATCTGATTCCCCGCCTCTGTTTCCCCGCCTTTGATTCCCCGCCTCTGTTTCCCCATATCTGATTCCCGGCCTCTGATTTTCCGCCTCTGATTCCCCGCCTCTGATTCCCTGCCTCTGATTCCCCATCTCCGATTCCGCACATCGGATTCCCTGCCTCTGATTCCCCGCCTCTGATTCCCCACCTCTGATTCCCTGCTTCTGATTCCCAACCTCTGATTCCCCACCTCTGATTCCCCATATCTGATTCCCCGCCTCTGTTTCCCCGCCTCTGATTCCCCAACTCTGAATCCCCGCCTCTGATTCCCCAGCTCTGATTCCCCGCCTCTGATTCCCCGTGTTTGATTCCCTGCCTCTGATTCCCTGCCCTGATTCCCCATCTCTGATACACCGCCTTTAATTCGCCACCGCTGATTCCCCATATCTGATTCCCCGCCTCTGTTTCCCCGTCTCTGATTCCCCTCCTCTGTTTCGCCATATCTAATTCCACGCCTCTGATTCCCCAACTCTGATTCCCCGCCTCTGATTCCCCAGCTCTGATTCCCTGCCTCTGATTCCCCGCATCTGATTCCCTGCCTCTGATTCCCCGCCTCTGATTCCCTGCCTCTGATTCCCAACCTCTGATTCCCCACCTCTGAATCCCCATATCTGATTCCCCGCCTCTGTTTCCCCGCCTCTGATTCCCCGCCTCTGTTTCCCCATATCTGATTCCCCGCCTCTGATTCCCCAACTCTGATTCCCCTCCTCTGATTCGCCAGCTATGATTCCCCGCCTCTGATTCCCTGCATCTGATTCCCTGCATCTGATTCCCCGCCTCTGATTCCCCTTCTCTGATTCTCCACCTCTGATTCCCCACCTCTGATTCCCCATCTCTGATTCCGCTCATCCGATTCCCTGCCTCTGATTCCCCGCCTCTGATTCCCCGCCTCTGATTCCCTGCCTCTGATTCGCAACCTCTAATTCCCCACCTCTGATTCCCCATATCTGATTCCCCGACTCTGTTTTCCTGCCTCTGATTCCCGGCCTCTGTTTCCCCATATCTGATTCCCCTCCTCTGATTCCCCAACTCTGATTCCCCGCCTCTGATACCCCGCCTCTGATTCCCCATCTCTAATTCATCACATCTGATTCCCCACCTCTGCTTCCCCATCTCTGATTCTCTACCTCTGATTCGCCACCTCTGATTGCCCATATCTGATTCACCGCCTCTGTTTCCCCGCATCTGATTCCCCGCCTCTGATTCCCCATATTTGATTCCCCGCCTCTGATTCCCCATCTCTGATTCCCGGACTCATTCCCCAACTCTGATTCCCCGCCTCTGATTCCCCATATTTGATTCCCCTCCTCTGATTTCCCATCTCTGATTCCCGGACTCTGATTCCCCAACTCTGATTTCCCCGCCTCTGAATCCCCAGCTCTGATTTCCCGCCTCTGATTCCCCACCTGTGATACAACATATCTGATTCCCGGCCTCTGTTTCCCCGCCTCTGATTCCCCACCTCTGATTCACCATATCTGATTCCCCGCCTCTGATTCCCCACCACTGATTCCCCTCCTCTGATTCGCCAGTTATGATTGCCCGCCTCTGATTCCCCGTTTCTGATTCCCTGCCTCTGATTCCCCGCCTCTGATTCCCCATGTCTGACTCACCACCTCTGATTCCCCACCTCTGATACCCCATCTCTGATTCCGCACATCCGATTCCCTGCCTCTGATTCCCCGCCTCTGATTCCCCGCCTCTGATTCCCTGCCTCTGATTGGCACCTCTGATACCCCGCCTCTGATTCCCCATCTCTAATTCATCACATCTGATTCCCCACCTCTGCTTCCCCAGCTCCGATTCTCTACCTCTGATTCGCCACCTCTGATTCCCAATATCTGATTCACCGCCTCTGTTTCCCTGCCTCTGATTCCCCATATCTGATTCCCCGCCTCTGATTCCCCATCTCTGATTCCCGGTCTCTGATTCCCCACCTCTGTTTCCCGGCCTCTGATTCCCAATCCCTGATTCACCGCCTCTGACTCCCAGTGTCTGATTCCCTGCCTCTGATTCCCCGCCTCTGAATCCCCTCCTCTGATTCCCTGCCTCTGATTCCCCGCCTCTGATTCCCCATGTCTGACTCACCACCTCTGATTCCCCACCTCTGATACCCCATCTCTGATTCCGCACATCCGATTCCCTGCCTCTGATTCCCCGCCTCTGATTCCCCGCCTCTGATTCCCTGCCTCTGATTCGCAACCTCTTATTCCCCACCTCTGATTCCCCATATCTGATTCCCCGCCTCTGTTTCCCCGCCTCTGATTGGCACCTCTGATACCCCGCCTCTGATTCCCCATCTCTAATTCATCACATCTGATTCCCCACCTCTGCTTCCCCATCTCCGATTCTCTACCTCTGATTCGCCACCTCTGATTCCCAATATCTGATTCCCCGCCTCTGTTTCCCCGCCTCTGATTCCCCACCTCTGATTCCCCATATCTGATTCCCTGCCTCTGATTCCCCAACTCTGATTCCCCGCCTCTGATTCCCCAGCTCTGATTCCCCGCCTCTGATTCCCCACCTCTGATCCAACATATCTGATTCCCCGCCTCTGTTTCCCCGCCTCTGATTCCCCACCTCTGATTCCCCATATCTGATTCCCCGCCAATGATTCCCCACCTCTGATTCCCCGCCTCTGATTCGCCAGCTATGATTCCCCTCCTCTGGTTCCCCGCATCTGATTCCCCGCCTCTGATTCCCCGTGTCTGACCCTGCCTCTGATTCCACGCCTTTGATTCCCCATCTCTGATTCACCACCTCTGATTCCCCACCTCTGATTCCCCATCTCTGATTCTGCACATCCGATTCCCTGCCTCTGATTCCCCGCCTCTGATTCCCCGCCTCTGATTCCCTGCCTCTGATTCGCAACCTGTTATTCCCCACCTCTGAATCCCCATATCTGATTCCCCGCCTCTGTTTCCCTGCCTCTGATTCCCCGCCTCTGTTTCCCCATATCTGATTCCCCGCCTCTTTTTCACCGCCTCTGATTGGCACCTCTGATACCCCGCCTCTGATTCCCCATCTCTAATTCATCACATCTGATTCCCCACCTCTGCTTCCCCATCTCTGATTCTCTACCTCTGATTCGCAACCTCTGCTTCCGAATATCTGATTCACAGCCTCTGTTTCCCCGCTTCTGATTCCCCGCCTCTGATTCCCCATATCTGATTCCCCGCCTCTGATTCCCCATCTCTGATTCCCGGTCTCTGATTCCCCACCTCTGTTTCCCGGCCTCTCATTCCCCATCCCTGATTCACCGCCTCTGATTCCCAGTGTCTGATTCCCTGCCTCTGATTCCCCGCCTCTGAATCCCCTCCTCTGATTCCCTGCCACTGATTCCCCGCCCCTGATTCCCCACCTCTGATACCCCATATCTGATTCCCCGCCTCTGTTTCCCCGCCTCTGATTCCCCACCTCTGATTTCCCATATCTGATTCCACGACTCTGATTCCCCGCCTCTGATTGGCCGCCTCTGATACCCCGCCTCTGATTCCCCATCTCTAATTCATCACATCTGATTCCCCACCTCTGCTTCCCCATCTCTGATTCTCAACCTCTGATTCGCCACCTCTGATTCCCCATATCTGATTCACCGCCTCTGTATCCCCGCCTCTGATTCCCCGCCTCTGATTCCCCATATTTGATTCCCCGCCTCTGATTCCCCATCTCTGATTCCCGGACTCTGATTCCCCAACTCTGATTCCCCGCCTCTGATTCCCCAGCTCTGATTTCCCGCCTCTGATTCCCCACGTCTGCTTCCCCATCTCTGATTCTCTACCTCAGATTCGCCACCTCTGATTGCCCATATCTGATTCACCGCCTCTGTTTCCCCGCCTCTGATTCCCCGCCTCTGATTCCCCATATTTGATTCCCCTCCTCTGATTTCCCATCTCTGATTCCCGGACTCTGATTCCCCAACTCTGATTTCCCCGCCTCTGATTCCCCAGCTCTGATTTCCCGCCTCTGATTCCCCACCTCTGATACAACATATCTGATTCCCGGCCTCTGTTTCCCCGCCTCTGATTCCCCACCTCTGATTCACCATATCTGATTCCCCGCCTCTGATTCCCCACCACTGATTCCCCTCCTCTGATTCGCCAGTTATGATTGCCCGCCTCTGATTCCCCGTTTCTGATTCCCTGCCTCTGATTCCCCGCCTCTGATTCCCCATCTCTGACTCACCGCCTCTGTTCCCCTGCCTCTGATTCCCCGCCTCTGATTCCCCATATCTGATTCCCCGCCTCTGATTCCCCATCTCTGATTCCCGGTCTCTGATTCCCCACCTCTGTTTCCCGGCCTCTGATTCCCAATCCCTGATTCCCCGCCTCTGAATCCCCTCCTCTGATTCCCTGCCACTGATTCCCCGCCCCTGATTCCCCACCTCTGATACCCCATATCTGATTCCCCGCCTCAGTTTCCCCGCCTCTGATTCCCCACCTCTGATTCCCCATATCTGATTCCCTGCCTCTGATTCCCCAACTCTGATTCCCCGCCTCTGATTCCCCAGCTCTGATTCCCCGCCTCTGATTCCCCACCTCTGATCCAACATATCTGATTCCCCGCCTCTGTTTCCCCGCCTCTGATTCCCCACCTCTGATTCCCCATATCTGATTCCCCGCCTATGATTCCCCACCTCTGATTCCCCGCCTCTGATTCGCCACCTCTGATTCCCCATCTCTGATTCTGCACATCCGATTTCCCTGCCTCTGATTCCCCGCCTCTGATTCCCCGCCTCTGATTCCCTGCCTCTGATTCGCAACCTGTTATTCCCCACCTCTGAATCCCCATATCTGATTCCCTGCCTCTGTTTCCCTGCCTCTGATTCCCCGCCTCTGTTTCCCCATATCTGATTCCCCGCCTCTGTTTCACCGCCTCTGATTGGCACCTCTGATTCCCCGCCTCTGATTCCCCATCTCTCATTCACCGCCTCTGATTCCCCATCTCTGATTCCCCACCTCTGATTCCCCGCCTCTGTTTCACCGCCTCTGATTGGCACCTCTGATACCCCGCCTCTGATTCCCCATCTCGAATTCATCACATCTGATTCCCCACCTCTGCTTCCCCATCTCTGATTCTCTACCTCTGAATCGCAACCTCTGATTCCGAATATCTGATTCACTGCCTCTGTTTCCCCGCTTCTGTTTCCCGGCCTCTCATTCCCCATCCCTGATTCACCGCCTCTGGTTCCCAGTGTCTGATTCCCTGCCTCTGATTCCCCGCCTCTGAATCCCCTCCTCTGATTCCCTGCCACTGATTCCCCGCCCCTGATTCCCCACCTCTGATACCCCATATCTGATTCCCCGCCTCTGTTTCCCCACCTCTGATTCCCCACCTCTGATTTCCCATATCTGATTCCACGACTCTGATTCCCCGCCTCTGATTGGCCGCCTCTGATACCCCGCCTCTGATTCCCCATCTCTAATTCATCACATCTGATTCCCCACCTCTGCTTCCCCATCTCTGATTCTCAACCTCTGATTCGCCACCTCTGATTCCCCATATCTGATTCTCCGCCTCTGTATCCCCGCCTCTGATTCCCCGCCTCTGATTCCCCACATTTGATTCCCCGCCTCTGATTCCCCATCTCTGATTCCCTGACTCTGATTCCCCAACTCTGATTCCCCGCCTCTGATTCCCCGCCTCTGATTCGCCAACTATGATTCCCCTCCTCTGGTTCCCCGCATCTGATTCCCCGCCTCTGATTCCCCGTGTCTGACCCTGCCTCTGATTCCACGCCTTTGATTCCCCATCTCTGATTCACCACCTCTGATTCCCCACCTCTGATTCCCCATCTCTGATTCTGCACATCCGATTCCCTGCCTCTGATTCCCCGCCTCTGATTCCCCGCCTCTGATTCCCTGCCTCTGATTCGCAACCTGTTATTCCCCACCTCTGAATCCCCATATCTGATTCCCTGCCTCTGTTTCCCTGCCTCTGATTCCCCGCCTCTGTTTCCCCATATCTGATTCCCCGCCTCTGTTTCACCGCCTCTGATTGGCACCTCTGATTCCCCGCCTCTGATTCCCCATCTCTCATTCACCGCCTCTGATTCCCCATCTCTGATTCCCCACCTCTGATTCCCCGCCTCTGTTTCACCGCCTCTGATTGGCACCTCTGATACCCCGCCTCTGATTCCCCATCTCTAATTCATCACATCTGATTCCCCACCTCTGCTTCCCCATCTCTGATTCTCTACCTCTGAATCGCAACCTCTGATTCCGAATATCTGATTCACTGCCTCTGTTTCCCCGCTTCTGTTTCCCGGCCTCTCATTCCCCATCCCTGATTCACCGCCTCTGATTCCCAGTGTCTGATTCCCTGCCTCTGATTCCCCGCCTCTGAATCCCCTCCTCTGATTCCCTGCCACTGATTCCCCGCCCCTGATTCCCCACCTCTGATACCCCATATCTGATTCCCCGCCTCTGTTTCCCCACCTCTGATTCCCCACCTCTGATTTCCCATATCTGATTCCACGACTCTGATTCCCCGCCTCTGATTGGCCGCCTCTGATACCCCGCCTCTGATTCCCCATCTCTAATTCATCACATCTGATTCCCCACCTCTGCTTCCCCATCTCTGATTCTCAACCTCTGATTCGCCACCTCTGATTCCCCATATCTGATTCTCCGCCTCTGTATCCCCGCCTCTGATACCCCGCCTCTGATTCCCCATCTCTAATTCATCACATCTGATTCCCCACCTCTGCTTCCCCATCTCTGATTCTCAACCTCTGATTCGCCACCTCTGATTCCCCATATCTGATTCTCCGCCTCTGATTCCCTGCCTCTGATTCGCAACCTGTTATTCCCCACCTCTGAATCCCCATATCTGATTCCCTGCCTCTGTTTCCCTGCCTCTGATTCCCCGCCTCTGTTTCCCCATATCTGATTCCCCGCCTCTGTTTCACCGCCTCTGATTGGCACCTCTGATTCCCCGCCTCTGATTCCCCATCTCTCATTCACCGCCTCTGATTCCCCATCTCTGATTCCCCACCTCTGATTCCCCGCCTCTGTTTCACCGCCTCTGATTGGCACCTCTGATACCCCGCCTCTGATTCCCCATCTCTAATTCATCACATCTGATTCCCCACCTCTGCTTCCCCATCTCTGATTCTCTACCTCTGAATCGCAACCTCTGATTCCGAATATCTGATTCACTGCCTCTGTTTCCCCGCTTCTGTTTCCCGGCCTCTCATTCCCCATCCCTGATTCACCGCCTCTGATTCCCAGTGTCTGATTCCCTGCCTCTGATTCCCCGCCTCTGAATCCCCTCCTCTGATTCCCTGCCACTGATTCCCCGCCCCTGATTCCCCACCTCTGATACCCCATATCTGATTCCCCGCCTCTGTTTCCCCACCTCTGATTCCCCACCTCTGATTTCCCATATCTGATTCCACGACTCTGATTCCCCGCCTCTGATTGGCCGCCTCTGATACCCCGCCTCTGATTCCCCATCTCTAATTCATCACATCTGATTCCCCACCTCTGCTTCCCCATCTCTGATTCTCAACCTCTGATTCGCCACCTCTGATTCCCCATATCTGATTCTCCGCCTCTGTATCCCCGCCTCTGATTCCCCGCCTCTGATTCCCCATATTTGATTCCCCGCCTCTGATTCCCCATCTCTGATTCCCGGACTCTGATTCCCCAACTCTGATTCCCCGCCTCTGATTCCCCAGCTCTGATTTCCCGCCTCTGATTCCCCACCTCTGCTTCCCCATCTCTGATTCTCTACCTCTGATTCGCCACCTCTGATTGCCCATATCTGATTCACCGCCTCTGTTACCCCGCCTCTGATTCCCCGCCTCTTATTCCCCATATTTGATTCCCCGCCTCTGATTCCCCATCTCTGATTCCCGGACTCTGATTCCCCAACTCTGATTCCCCGCATCTGATTCCCCATATTTGATTCCCCTCCTCTGATTTCCCATCTCTGATTCCCGGACTCTGATTCCCCAACTCTGATTTCCCCGCCTCTGATTCCCCAGCTCTGATTTCCCGCCTCTGATTCCCCACCTCTGATACAACATATCTGATTCCCGGCCTGTGTTTCCCCGCCTCTGATTCCCCACCTCTGATTCACCATATCTGATTCCCCGCCTCTGATTCCCCACCACTGATTCCCCTCCTCTGATTCGCCAGTTATGATTGCCCGCCTCTGATTCCCCGTTTCTGATTCCCTGCCTCTGATTCCCCGCCTCTGATTCCCCATCTCTGACTCACCGCCTCTGTTTCCCTGCCTCTGATTCCCCGCCTCTGATTCCCCATATCTGATTCCCCGCCTCTGATTCCCCATCTCTGATTCCCGGTCTCTGATTCCCCACCTCTGTTTCCCGGCCTCTGATTCCCAATCCCTGATTCCCCGCCTCTGAATCCCCTCCTCTGATTCCCTGCCACTGATTCCCCGCCCCTGATTCCCCACCTCTGACACCCCATATCTGATTCCCCGCCTCTGTTTCCCCGCCTCTGATTCCCCACCTCTGATTCCCCATATCTGATTCCCTGCCTCTGATTCCCCAACTCTGATTCCCCGCCTCTGATTCCCCAGCTCTGATTCCCCGCCTCTGATTCCCCACCTCTGATCCAACATATCTGATTCCCCGCCTCTGTTTCCCCGCCTCTGATTCCCCACCTCTGATTCCCCATATCTGATTCCCCGCCTATGATTCCCCACCTCTGATTCCCCGCCTCTGATTCGCCAGCTATGATTCCCCTCCTCTGGTTCCCCGCATCTGATTCCCCGCCTCTGATTCCCCGTGTCTGACCCTGCCTCTGATTCCACGCCTTTGATTCCCCATCTCTGATTCACCACCTCTGATTCCCCACCTCTGATTCCCCATCTCTGATTCTGCCCATCCGATTCCCTGCCTCTGATTCCCCGCCTCTGATTCCCCGCCTCTGATTGGGCCTCTGATTCGCAACCTGTTATTCCCCACCTCTGAATCCCCATATCTGATTCCCCGCCTCTGTTTCCCTGCCTCTGATTCCCCGCCTCTGTTTCCCCATATCTGATTCCCCGCCTCTGTTTCACCGCCTCTGATTGGCACCTCTGATACCCCGCCTCTGATTCCCCATCTCTAATTCATCACATCTGATTCCCCACCTCTGCTTCCCCATCTCTGATTCTCTACCTCTGATTCGCAACCTCTGATTCCGAATATCTGATTCACCGCCTCTGTTTCCCCGCTTCTGATTCCCCGCCTCTGATTCCCCATATCTGATTCCCCGCCTCTGATTCCCCATCTCTGATTCCCGGTCGCTGATTCCCCACCTCTGTTTCCCGGCCTCTCATTCCCCATCCCTGATTCACCGCCTCTGATTCCCAGTGTCTGATTCCCTGCCTCTGATTCCCCGCCTCTGAATCCCCTCCTCTTATTCCCTGCCACTGATTCCCCGCCCCTGATTCCCCACCTCTGATACCCCATATCTGATTCCCCGCCTCTGATTCCCCGCCTCTGATTCCCCATCTCTCATTCACCGCCTCTGATTCCACATCTCTGATTCCCCACCTCTGATTCCCCGTGTCTGATTCCCCGTGTCTGATTCCCTGCCACTGATTCCCCGCCTCTGATTCCCCATCTCTGATTCACCACCTCTGATTCCCGGCCTCTGATTGCCCACCTCTGATTCCCCGCCTCTGATTCGCCAGCTATGATTCCCCCCCTCTGATTCCCCGCGTCTGATTCCCCGCCTCTGATTCCCCAACTCTAATACCCCGCCTCTGATTCCCCAGCTCTGATTCCCCTCCTCTGATTCCCCGCATCTGATTCCCTGCCTCTGATTCCACGCCTCTGATTCCAGGCCTCTGATTCCCAACCTCTGATTCCCCACCTCTGATTCCCAATATCTGATTCCCCGCCTCTGTTTCACCGCCTCTGATTCCCCGCCTCTGTTTCCCCGCCTGTGATTCCCCAGCTCTGATTCCCCGCCTCTGATTCCCCATATCTTATTCCCATCCTCTGATTGCCCACCTCTGATTCCCCGCCTCTGATTCGCCAGCTCTGATTCCCCGCCTCTGATTCCCCGCATCTGATTCCCTGCCTCTGATTCCCCGCCTCTGATTCCCCATCTCTGATTCCCCGCCTGTGATTCCCCAGCTCTGATTCACCATATCTGATTCCCCGCCTCTGATTCCCCACCACTGATTCCCCTCCTCTGATTCGCCAGTTATGATTGCCCGCCTCTGATTCCCCGTTTCTGATTCCCTGCCTCTGATTCCCCGCCTCTGATTCCCCACCTCTGATTCACCATATCTGATTCCCCGCCTCTGATTCCCCACCACTGATTCCCCTCCTCTGATTCGCCAGTTATGATTGCCCGCCTCTGATTCCCCGTTTCTGATTCCCTGCCTCTGATTCCCCGCCTCTGATTCCCCATCTCTGACTCACCGCCTCTGTTTCCCTGCCTCTGATTCCCCGCCTCTGATTCCCCATATCTGATTCCCCGCCTCTGATTCCCCATCTCTGATTCCCGGTCTCTGATTCCCCACCTCTGTTTCCCGGCCTCTGATTCCCAATCCCTGATTCCCCGCCTCTGAATCCCCTCCTCTGATTCCCTGCCACTGATTCCCCGCCCCTGATTCCCCACCTCTGACACCCCATATCTGATTCCCCGCCTCTGTTTCCCCGCCTCTGATTCCCCACCTCTGATTCCCCATATCTGATTCCCTGCCTCTGATTCCCCAACTCTGATTCCCCGCCTCTGATTCCCCAGCTCTGATTCCCCGCCTCTGATTCCCCACCTCTGATCCAACATATCTGATTCCCCGCCTCTGTTTCCCCGCCTCTGATTCCCCACCTCTGATTCCCCATATCTGATTCCCCGCCTATGATTCCCCACCTCTGATTCCCCGCCTCTGATTCGCCAGCTATGATTCCCCTCCTCTGGTTCCCCGCATCTGATTCCCCGCCTCTGATTCCCCGTGTCTGACCCTGCCTCTGATTCCACGCCTTTGATTCCCCATCTCTGATTCACCACCTCTGATTCCCCACCTCTGATTCCCCATCTCTGATTCTGCACATCCGATTCCCTGCCTCTGATTCCCCGCCTCTGATTCCCCGCCTCTGATTGGGCCTCTGATTCGCAACCTGTTATTCCCCACCTCTGAATCCCCATATCTGATTCCCCGCCTCTGTTTCCCTGCCTCTGATTCCCCGCCTCTGTTTCCCCATATCTGATTCCCCGCCTCTGTTTCACCGCCTCTGATTGGCACCTCTGATACCCCGCCTCTGATTCCCCATCTCTAATTCATCACATCTGATTCCCCACCTCTGCTTCCCCATCTCTGATTCTCTACCTCTGATTCGCAACCTCTGATTCCGAATATCTGATTCACCGCCTCTGTTTCCCCGCTTCTGATTCCCCGCCTCTGATTCCCCATATCTGATTCCCCGCCTCTGATTCCCCATCTCTGATTCCCGGTCGCTGATTCCCCACCTCTGTTTCCCGGCCTCTCATTCCCCATCCCTGATTCACCGCCTCTGATTCCCAGTGTCTGATTCCCTGCCTCTGATTCCCCGCCTCTGAATCCCCTCCTCTGATTCCCTGCCACTGATTCCCCGCCCCTGATTCCCCACCTCTGATACCCCATATCTGATTCCCCGCCTCTGATTCCCCGCCTCTGATTCCCCATCTCTCATTCACCGCCTCTGATTCCACATCTCTGATTCCCCACCTCTGATTCCCCGTGTCTGATTCCCCGTGTCTGATTCCCTGCCACTGATTCCCCGCCTCTGATTCCCCATCTCTGATTCACCACCTCTGATTCCCGGCCTCTGATTGCCCACCTCTGATTCCCCGCCTCTGATTCGCCAGCTATGATTCCCCCCCTCTGATTCCCCGCGTCTGATTCCCCGCCTCTGATTCCCCAACTCTAATACCCCGCCTCTGATTCCCCAGCTCTGATTCCCCTCCTCTGATTCCCCGCATCTGATTCCCTGCCTCTGATTCCACGCCTCTGATTCCAGGCCTCTGATTCCCAACCTCTGATTCCCCACCTCTGATTCCCAATATCTGATTCCCCGCCTCTGTTTCACCGCCTCTGATTCCCCGCCTCTGTTTCCCCGCCTGTGATTCCCCAGCTCTGATTCCCCGCCTCTGATTCCCCATATCTTATTCCCATCCTCTGATTGCCCACCTCTGATTCCCCGCCTCTGATTCGCCAGCTCTGATTCCCCGCCTCTGATTCCCCGCATCTGATTCCCTGCCTCTGATTCCCCGCCTCTGATTCCCCATCTCTGATTCCCCGCCTGTGATTCCCCAGCTCTGATTCCCCGCCTCTGATTCCCCAGCTCTGATTCCCAGCCTCTGATTCCCCGTGTTTGATCCCCTGCCTCTGATTACCTTCCTCTGATTCCCGGCCACTGATACCCCGCTTCTGATTCTGATTCCCTGCCTCTGATTCCCCATCTCTGATTCACCACATCTGAATCCCCGCCTCTGTTTCCACGCCTCTGATTCCCTGCCTCTGATTCCCAACCTCTGATTCCCCACCCCTGATTCCCCATATCTGATTCCCCGCCTCTGTTTCCCTGCCTCTGATTCCCCGCCCCTGTTTCCCCATATCTGATTCCCCGCCTCTGATTCCCCAACTCTGATTCCCCGCCTCTGATTCCCCAGCTCTGATTCCCCGCCTCTGATTCCCCGTGTTTGATTCCCTGCCTCTGATTCCCCGCCTCTGATTCCCCATCTCTGATTCACCGCCTTTGATTCGCCACCTCTGATTCCCCATATCTGATTCCCCACCTCTGTTAC
This sequence comes from Narcine bancroftii, assembly GCF_036971445.1. NCBI lineage: Eukaryota > Metazoa > Chordata > Chondrichthyes > Torpediniformes > Narcinidae > Narcine > Narcine bancroftii. The sequence goes on along the minus strand of NC_091472.1, from coordinate 145,607,003 downwards.
CCCGCCTCTGATTCCCCACCTCTGATTCCCCATATATCATTCCCCGCCTCTGAATCCCCATCTCTGATTCCCGGAATCTGATTCCCCACCTCTGATTCCCGGCCTCTTATTCCCGGCATCTGAATCCCGGCCTCTGATTCCAAGCCTCTGATTCCCCGCTTCTGATTCTGATTCCCTGCCTCTGATTCCCCATCTCTGATTCTGCACATCTGATTCCCTGCCTCTGATTCCCCACCTCTGATTCCCCATATCTGATTCCCCGCCTCTGTTTCCCCGCCTCTGATTCCCCGCCTCTATTTCCCCATATATAATTCCCCACCTCAGATGCCCCAACTCTGATACCCCGCCTCTGATTCCCCAGCTCTGATTCCCCGCCTCTGACTCCCCGCATCCGATTCCCCATATCTGATTCCCCGCCTCTGTTTCCCCGCCTTTGATTCCCCGCCTCTGTTTCCCCATATCTGATTCCCCGCCTCTGATTCCCAACTATGATTCCCTGCCTCTGATTCCCCAGCTCTGATTCCCCGCGTTCTATTCCCTGCCTCTGATTCCCCGCCTGTGATTCCCCATCTCTGATTCACCACCTCTGATTCCCCACCTCTGATTCCCCATATCTAATTCCCCGCCTCTGTTTGCCCGCCTCTGATTCCCCGCCTCTGTTACCCCATATCTGATTCCCCGTGTCTGATTCCCTGCCTCTGATTCCCCGCCTCTGATTCCCCGCCTCTGATTCCCTGCCACTGATTCCCTGCCCCTGATACCCCACCTCTGATTCACCATATCTGATTCCCTGCCTCTGTTTCCCCGCCTCTGATTCCCCGCCTCTGATTCCCCATATCTGATTCCCCGCCTCTGATTCCCCAACTCTGATTCCCCGCCTCTGATTCCCCAGTTCTGAATCCCCGCCTCTGATTCCCCGCGTCTGTTTCCCAGCCTCTGATTCCCCGCCTCTGTTTCCCCATATCTAAGTCCCCGACTCTGATTCCCCAACTCTGATTCCCCACCTCTGATTCCCCAGCTCTGATTCCCCGCCTCTGATTCCCCGCATCTGATTCCCTGCATCTGATTCCCAGCCTCTGATTCCCTGCCTCTGATTCCCAACCTCTGATTCCCCACCTCTGATTCCCCATATCTGATTACCCGCCTCTGTTTCCCCGCCTCTGATTCCCCGCCTCTGTTTCCCCATATCTGATTCCCGGCCTCTGATTCTCCGCCTCTGATTCCCCGCCTCTGATTCCCTGCCTCTGATTCCCCATCTCCGATTCCGCACATCGGATTCCCTGCCTCTGATTCCCCGCTTCTGATTCCCCGCCTCTGATTCCCTGCTTCTGATTCCCAACCTCTGATTCCCCACCTCTGATTCCCCATATCTGATTCCCCGCCTCTGTTTCCCCGCCTCTGATTCCCCAACTCTGAATCCCCGCCTCTGATTCCCCAGCTCTGATTCCCCGCCTCTGATTCCCCGTGTTTGATTCCCTGCCTCTGATTCCCTGCCCTGATTCCCCATCTCTGATACACCGCCTTTAATTCGCCACCGCTGATTCCCCATATCTGATTCCCCGCCTCTGTTTCCCCGTCTCTGATTCCCCTCCTCTGTTTCGCCATATCTAATTCCACGCCTCTGATTCCCCAACTCTGATTCCCCGCCTCTGATTCCCCAGCTCTGATTCCCTGCCTCTGATTCCCCGCATCTGATTCCCTGCCTCTGATTCCCCGCCTCTGATTCCCTGCCTCTGATTCCCAACCTCTGATTCCCCACCTCTGAATCCCCATATCTGATTCCCCGCCTCTGTTTCCCCGCCTCTGATTCCCCGCCTCTGTTTCCCCATATCTGATTCCCCGCCTCTGATTCCCCAACTCTGATTCCCCTCCTCTGATTCGCCAGCTATGTTTCCCCGCCTCTGATTCCCTGCATCTGATTCCCTGCATCTGATTCCCCACCTCTGATTCCCCAACTCTGATTCTGCTCATCAGATTCCCTGCCTCTGATTCCCCGCCTCTGATTCCCCGCCTCTGATTCCCTGCCTCTGATTCGCAACCTCTAATTCCCCACCTCTGATTCCCCATATCTGATTCCCCGCCTCTGTTTCCCTGCCTCTGATTCCCGGCCTCTGTTTCCCCATATCTGAATCCCCTCCTCTGATTCCCCAACTCTGATTCCCCGCCTCTGATACCCCGCCTCTGATTCCCCATCTCTAATTCATCACATCTGATTCCCCACCTCTGCTTCCCCATCTCTGATTCTCTACCTCTGATTCGCCACCTCTGATTGCCCATATCTGATTCACCGCCTCTGTTTCCCCGCATCTGATTCCCCGCCTCTGATTCCCCATATTTGATTCCCCGCCTCTTATTCCCCATCTCTGATTCCCGGACTCATTCCCCAACTCTGATTCCCCGCCTCTGATTCCCCATATTTGATTCCCCTCCTCTGATTTCCCATCTCTGATTCCCGGACTCTGATTCCCCAACTCTGATTTCCCCGCCTCTGAAACCCCAGCTCTGATTTCCCGCCTCTGATTCCCCACCTGTGATACAACATATCTGATTCCCGGCCTCTGTTTCCCCGCCTCTGATTCCCCACCTCTGATTCACCATATCTGATTCCCCGCCTCTGATTCCCCACCACTGATTCCCCTCCTCTGATTCGCCAGTTATGATTGCCCGCCTCTGATTCCCCGTTTCTGATTCCCTGCCTCTGATTCCCCGCCTCTGATTCCCCATGTCTGACTCACCACCTCTGATTCCCCACCTCTGATACCCCATCTCTGATTCCGCACATCCGATTCCCTGCCTCTGATTCCCCGCCTCTGATTCCCCGCCTCTGATTCCCTGCCTCTGATTCGCAACCTCTTATTCCCCACCTCTGATTCCCCATATCTGATTCCCCGCCTCTGTTTCCCCGCCTCTGATTGGCACCTCTGATACCCCGCCTCTGATTCCCCATCTCTAATTCATCACATCTGATTCCCCACCTCTGCTTCCCCATCTCCGATTCTCTACCTCTGATTCGCCACCTCTGATTCCCAATATCTGATTCACCGCCTCTGTTTCCCTGCCTCTGATTCCCCGCCTCTGATTCTCCATATCTGATTCCCCGCCTCTGATTCCCCATCTCTGATTCCCGGTCTCTGATTCCCCACCTCTGTTTCCCGGCCTCTGATTCCCAATCCCTGATTCACCGCCTCTGACTCCCAGTGTCTGATTCCCTGCCTCTGATTCCCCGCCTCTGAATCCCCGCCTCTGATTCCCTGCCACTGATTCCCCGCGCCTGATTCCCCACCTCTGATACCCCATATCTGATTCCCCGCCTCTGTTTCCCCGCCTCTGATTCCCCACCTCTGATTCCCCATATCTGATTCCCTGCCTCTGATTCCCCAACTCTGATTCCCCGCCTCTGATTCCCCAGCTCTGATTCCCCGCCACTGATTCCCCACCTCTGATCCAACATATCTGAATCCCCGCCTCTGTTTCCCCGCCTCTGATTCCCCACCTCTGATTTCCCATATCTGATTCCCCGCCTATGATTCCCCACCTCTGATTCCCCGCCTCTGATTCGCCAGCTATGATTCCCCTCCTCTGGTTCCCCGCATCTGATTCCCCGCCTCTGATTCCCCGTGTCTGACCCTGCCTCTGATTCCACGCCTTTGATTCCCCATCTCTGATTCACCACCTCTGATTCCCCACCTCTGATTCCCCATCTCTGATTCTGCACATCCGATTCCCTGCCTCTGATTCCCCGCCTCTGATTCCCCGCCTCTGATTCCCTGCCTCTGATTCGCAACCTGTTATTCCCCACCTCTGAATCCCCATATCTGATTCCCCGCCTCTGATTCCCTGCCTCTGATTCCCCGCCTCTGTTTCCCCATATCTGATTCCCCGCCTCTGTTTCACCGCCTCTGATTGGCACCTCTGATACCCCGCCTCTGATTCCCCATCTCTAATTCATCACATCTGATTCCCCACCTCTGCTTCCCCATCTCTGATTCTCTACCTCTGATTCGCAACCTCTGATTCCGAATATCTGATTCACCGCCTCTGTTTCCCCGCTTCTGATTCCCCGCCTCTGATTCCAAATATCTGATTCCCCGCCTCTGATTCCCCATCTCTGATTCCCGGTCTCTGATTCCCCACCTCTGTTTCCCGGCCTCTCATTCCCCATCCCTGATTCACCGCCTCTGATTCCCAGTGTCTGATTCCCTGCCTCTGATTCCCCGCCTCTGAATCCCCTCCTCTGATTCCCTGCCACTGATTCCCCGCCCCTGATTCCCCACCTCTTATACCCCATATCTGATTCCCCGCCTCTGATTCCCTGCCTCTGATTCCCCATCTCTCATTCACCGCCTCTGATTCCCCATCTCTGATTCCCCACCTCTGATTCCCCGTGTCTGATTCCCCGTGTCTGATTCCCTGCCTCTGATTCCACGCCTCTGATTCCCCATATCTGATTCCCTGCCACTGATTCCCCGCCTCTGATTCCCCATCTCTGATTCACCACCTCTGATTCCCGGCCTCTGATTGCCCACCTCTGATTCCCCGCCTCTGATTCGCCAGCTATGATTCCCCCCCTCTGATTCCCCGCGTCTGATTCCCCGCCTCTGATTCCCCAACTCTAATACCCCGCCTCTGATTCCCCAGCTCTGATTCCCCTCCTCTGATTCCCCGCATCTGATTCCCTGCCTCTGATTCCACGCCTCTGATTCCAGGCCTCTGATTCCCAACCTCTGATTCCCCACCTCTGATTCCCAATATCTGATTCCCCGCCTCTGTTTCACCGCCTCTGATTCCCCGCCTCTGTTTCCCCGCCTGTGATTCCCCAGCTCTGATTCCCCGCCTCTGATTCCCCATATCTGATTCCCATCCTCTGATTGCCCACCTCTGATTCCCCGCCTCTGATTCGCCAGCTCTGATTCCCCGCCTCTGATTCCCCGCATCTGATTCCCTGCCTCTGATTCCCCGCCTCTGATTCCCCATCTCTGATTCCCCGCCTGTGATTCCCCAGCTCTGATTCCCCGCCTCTGATTCCCCAGCTCTGATTCCCAGCCTCTGATTCCACGTGTTTGATCCCCTGCCTCTGATTACCTTCCTCTGATTCCCGGCCACTGATACCCCGCTTCTGATTCTGATTCCCTGCCTCTGATTCCCCATCTCTGATTCACCACATCTGAATCCCCGCCTCTGTTTCCACGCCTCTGATTCCCTGCCTCTGATTCCCAAGCTCTGATTACCCACCCCTGATTCCCCATATCTGATTCCCCGCCTCTGTTTCACTGCCTCTGATTCCCCGCCCCTGTTTCCCCATATCTGATTCCCCGCCTCTGATTCCCCAACTCTGATTCCCCGCCTCTGATTCCCCAGCTCTGATTCCCCGCCTCTGATTCCCCGTGTTTGATTCCCTTCCTCTGATTCCCCGCCTCTGATTCCCCATCTCTGATTCACCGCCTTTGATTCGCCACCTCTGATTCCCCATATCTGATTCCCCACCTCTGTTACCCCGCCTCTGATTCCCCGCCTCTGATTCCCCATATATCATTCCCCGCCTCTGAATCCCCATCTCTGATTCCCGGACTCTGATTCCCCACCTCTGATTCCCGGCCTCTTATTCCCGGCATCTGAATCCCGGCCTCTGATTCCCGGCCTCTGATTCCCCGCTTCTGATTCTGATTCCCTGCCTCTGATTCCCCATCTCTGATTCCGCACATCTGATTCCCTGCCTCTGATTCCCCACCTCTGATTCCCCATATCTGATTCCCCGCCTCTGTTTCCCCGCCTCTGATTCCCCGCCTCTGTTTCCCCATATCTAATTCCCCACCTCAGATGCCCCACTCTGATACCCCGCCTCTGATTCCCCAGCTCTGATTCCCCGCCTCTGATTCCCCGCAACCGATTCCCCATATCTGATTCCCCGCCTCTGTTTCCCCGCCTTTGATTCCCCGCCTCTGTTTCCCCATATCTGATTCCCCGCCTCTGATTCCCAACTATGATTCCCCGCCTCTGATTCCCCAGCTCTGATTCCCCGCCTCTGATTCCCCGCGTTCTATTCCCTGCCTCTGATTCCCCGCCTGTGATTCCCCATCTCTGATTCACCACCTCTGATTCCCCACCTCTGATTCCCCATATCTAATTCCCCGCCTCTGTTTGCCCGCCTCTGATTCCCCGCCTCTGTTTCCCCATATCTGATTCCCCGTGTCTGATTCCCTGCCTCTGATTCCCCGCCTCTGATTCCCCGCCTCTGAATCCCTGCCACTGATTCCCTGCCCCTGATACCCCACCTCTGATTCCCCATATCTGATTCCCTGCCTCTGTTTCCCCGCCTCTGATTCCCCGCCTCTGATTCCCCATATCTGATTCCCCGCCTCTGATTCCCCAACTCTGATTCCCCGCCTCTGATTCCCCAGCTCTGAATCCCCGCCTCTGATTCCCCGCGTCTGTTTCCCCGCCTCTGATTCCCCGCCTCTGTTTCCCCATATCTAAGTCCCCGACTCTGATTCCCCAACTCTGATTCCCCACCTCTGATTCCCCAGCTCTGATTCCCCACCTCTGATTCCCCGCATCTGATTCCCTGCATCTGATTCCCAACCTCTGATTCCCTGCCTCTGATTCCCCATATCTGATTCCCATCCTCTGATTGCCCACCTCTGATTCCCCGCCTCTGATTCGCCAGCTCTGATTCCCCGCCTCTGATTCCCCGCATCTGATTCCCTGCCTCTGATTCCCCGCCTCTGATTCCCCATCTCTGATTCCCCGCCTGTGATTCCCCAGCTCTGATTCCCCGCCTCTGATTCCCCAGCTCTGATTCCCAGCCTCTGATTCCACGTGTTTGATCCCCTGCCTCTGATTACCTTCCTCTGATTCCCGGCCACTGATACCCCGCTTCTGATTCTGATTCCCTGCCTCTGATTCCCCATCTCTGATTCACCACATCTGAATCCCCGCCTCTGTTTCCACGCCTCTGATTCCCTGCCTCTGATTCCCAAGCTCTGATTACCCACCCCTGATTCCCCATATCTGATTCCCCGCCTCTGTTTCACTGCCTCTGATTCCCCGCCCCTGTTTCCCCATATCTGATTCCCCGCCTCTGATTCCCCAACTCTGATTCCCCGCCTCTGATTCCCCAGCTCTGATTCCCCGCCTCTGATTCCCCGTGTTTGATTCCCTTCCTCTGATTCCCCGCCTCTGATTCCCCATCTCTGATTCACCGCCTTTGATTCGCCACCTCTGATTCCCCATATCTGATTCCCCACCTCTGTTACCCCGCCTCTGATTCCCCGCCTCTGATTCCCCATATATCATTCCCCGCCTCTGAATCCCCATCTCTGATTCCCGGACTCTGATTCCCCACCTCTGATTCCCGGCCTCTTATTCCCGGCATCTGAATCCCGGCCTCTGATTCCCGGCCTCTGATTCCCCGCTTCTGATTCTGATTCCCTGCCTCTGATTCCCCATCTCTGATTCCGCACATCTGATTCCCTGCCTCTGATTCCCCACCTCTGATTCCCCATATCTGATTCCCCGCCTCTGTTTCCCCGCCTCTGATTCCCCGCCTCTGTTTCCCCATATCTAATTCCCCACCTCAGATGCCCCACTCTGATACCCCGCCTCTGATTCCCCAGCTCTGATTCCCCGCCTCTGATTCCCCGCAACCGATTCCCCATATCTGATTCCCCGCCTCTGTTTCCCCGCCTTTGATTCCCCGCCTCTGTTTCCCCATATCTGATTCCCCGCCTCTGATTCCCAACTATGATTCCCCGCCTCTGATTCCCCAGCTCTGATTCCCCGCCTCTGATTCCCCGCGTTCTATTCCCTGCCTCTGATTCCCCGCCTGTGATTCCCCATCTCTGATTCACCACCTCTGATTCCCCACCTCTGATTCCCCATATCTAATTCCCCGCCTCTGTTTGCCCGCCTCTGATTCCCCGCCTCTGTTTCCCCATATCTGATTCCCCGTGTCTGATTCCCTGCCTCTGATTCCCCGCCTCTGATTCCCCGCCTCTGAATCCCTGCCACTGATTCCCTGCCCCTGATACCCCACCTCTGATTCCCCATATCTGATTCCCTGCCTCTGTTTCCCCGCCTCTGATTCCCCGCCTCTGATTCCCCATATCTGATTCCCCGCCTCTGATTCCCCAACTCTGATTCCCCGCCTCTGATTCCCCAGCTCTGAATCCCCGCCTCTGATTCCCCGCGTCTGTTTCCCCGCCTCTGATTCCCCGCCTCTGTTTCCCCATATCTAAGTCCCCGACTCTGATTCCCCAACTCTGATTCCCCACCTCTGATTCCCCAGCTCTGATTCCCCACCTCTGATTCCCCGCATCTGATTCCCTGCATCTGATTCCCAACCTCTGATTCCCTGCCTCTGATTCCCAACCTCTGATTCCCCACCTCTGATTCCCCATATCTGATTCCCCGCCTCTGTTTCCCCGCCTCTGATTCCCCGCCTCTGTTTCCCCATATCTGATTCCCGGCCTCTGATTCTCCGCCTCTGATTCCCCGCCCCTGATTCCCTGCCTCTGATTCCCCATCTCCGATTCCGCACATCAGATTCCCTGCCTCTGATTCCCCGCCTCTGATTCCCCGCCTCTGATTCCCTGCTTCTGATTCCCAACCTCTGATTCCCCACCTCTGATTCCCCATCTCTGATTCTCAACCTTTGATTCGCCACCTCTGATTCCCCATATCTGATTCACCGCCTCTTTTTCCCCGCCTCTGATTCCCCACCTCTGATTCCCCATATTTGATTCCCCGCCTCTGATTCCCCATCTCTGATTCCCGGACTCTGATTCCCCAACTCTGATTCCCCGCCTCTGATTCCCCAGCTCTGATTCCCCGCCTCTGATTCCCCATCTCTGATTCCCGGACTCTGATTCCCCAACTCTGATTCCCCGCCTCTGATTCCCCAGCTCTGGTTTCCCGCCTCTGATTCCCCATCTCTGCTTCCCCATCTCTGATTCTCTACCTCTGATTCGCCACCTCTGATTGCCCATATCTGATTCACCGCCTCTGTTTCCCCGCCTCTGATTCCCCGCCTCTTATTCCCCATATTTGATTCCCCGCCTCTGATTCCCCATCTCTGATTCCCGGACTCTGATTCCCCAACTCTGATTCCCCGCCTCTGATTCCCCATATTTGATTCCCCTCCTCTGATTTCCCATCTCTGATTCCAGGACTCTGATTCCCCAACTCTGATTTCCCCGCCTCTGATTCCCCAGCTCTGATTTCCCGCCTCTGATTCCCCACCTCTGATACAACATATCTGATTCCCGGCCTCTGTTTCCCCGCCTCTGATTCCCCACCTCTGATTCACCATATCTGATTCCCCGCCTCTGATTCCCCACCACTGATTCCCCTCCTCTGATTCGCCAGTTATGATTGCCCGCCTCTGATTCCCCGTTTCTGATTCCCTGCCTCTGATTCCCCGCCTCTGATTCCCCATCTCTGACTCACCACCTCTGATTCCCCACCTCTGACACCCCATCTCTGATTCCGCACATCCGATTCCCTGCCTATGATTCCCCACCTCTGATTCCCCGCCTCTGATTCCCCATCTCTAATTCATCACATCTGATTTCCCACCTCTGCTTCCCCATCTCCGATTCTCTACCTCTGATTCGCCACCTCTGATTCCCAATATCTGATTCACCGCCTCTGTTTCCCTGCCTCTGATTCCCCGCCTCTGATTCCCCATATCTGATTCCCCGCCTCTGATTCCCCATCTCTGATTCCCGGTTTCTGATTCCCCACCTCTGTTTCCCGGCGTCTGATTCCCAATCCCTGATTCACCGCCTCTGACTACCAGTGTCTGATTCCCTGCCTCTGATTCCCCGCCTCTGAATCCCCTCCTCTGATTCCCTGCCACTGATTCCCCGACCCTGATTCCCCACCTCTGATACCCTATATCTGATTCCCCGCCTCTGTTTCCCCGCCTCTGATTCCCCACCTCTGATTCCCCATATCTGATTCCCTGCCTCTGATTCCCCAACTCTGATTCCCCGCCTCTGATTCCCCAGCTCTGATTCCCTGCCTCTGATTCCCCACCTCTGATCCAACATTTCTGATTCCCCGCCTCTGTTTCCCCGCCTCTGATTCCCCACCTCTGATTCCCCATATCTGATTCCCCGCCTATGATTCCCCACCTCTGATACCCCGCCTCTGATTCGCCAGCTATGATTACCCTCCTCTGATTCCCGGACTCTGATTCCCCAACTCTGATTCCCCGCCTCTGATTCACCATATTTGATTCCCCGCCTCTGATTCCCCATCTCTGATTCCCGGACTCTGATTCCCCAACTCTGATTCCCCGCCTCTGATTCCCCATATTTGATTCCCCTCCTCTGATTTTCCATCTCTGATTCCCGGACTCTGATTCCCCAACTCTGATTTCCCCGCCTCTGATTCCCCAGCTCTGATTTCCCGCCTCTGATTCCCCACCTCTGATACAACATATCTGATTCCCGGCCTCTGTTTCCCCGCCTCTGATTCCCCACCTCTGATTCACCATATCTGATTCCCCGCCTCTGATTCCCCACCACTGATTCCCCTCCTCTGATTCGCCAGTTATGATTGCCCGCCTCTGATTCCCCGTTTCTGATTCCCTGCCTCTGATTCCCCGCCTCTGATTCCCCATCTCTGACTCACCGCCTCTGTTTCCCTGCCTCTGATTCCCCGCCTCTGATTCCCCATATCTGATTCCCCGCCTCTGATTCCCCATCTCTGATTCCCGGTCTCTGATTCCCCACCTCTGTTTCCCGGCCTCTGATTCCCAATCCCTGATTCACCGCCTCTGACTCCCAGTGTCTGATTCCCTGCCTCTGATTCCCCGCCTCTGAATCCCCTCCTCTGATTCCCTGCCACTGATTCCTCGCCCCTGATTCCCCACCTCTTATACCCCATATCTGATTCCCCGCCTCTGTTTCCCCGCCTCTGATTCCCCACCTCTGATTCCCCATATCTGATTCCCTGCCTCTGATTCCCCAACTCTGATTCCCCGCCTCTTATTCCCCAGCTCTGATTCCCCGCCTCTGATTCCCCACCTCTGATCCAACATATCTGATTCCCAGCCTCTGTTTCCCCGCCTCTGATTCCCCACCTCTGATTCCCCATATCTGATTCCCCGCCAATGATTCCCCACCTCTGATTCCCCGCCTCTGATTCGCCAGCTATGATTCCCCTCCTCTGGTTCCCCGCATCTGATTCCCCGCCTCTGATTTCCCGTGTCTGACCCTGCCTCTGATTCCACGCCTTTGATTCCCCATCTCTGATTCACCACCTCTGATTCCCCACCTCTGATTCCCCATCTCTGATTCTGCACATCCGATTCCCTGCCTCTGATTCCCCGCCTCTGATTCCCCGCCTCTGATTCCCTGCCTCTCATTCGCAACCTGTTATTCCCCACCTCTGAATCCCCATATCTTATTCCCCGCCTCTGTTTCCCTGCCTCTGATTCCCCGCCTCTGTTTCCCCATATCTGATTCACCACCTCTGATTCCCCACCTCTGATTCCCCATCTCTGATTCTGCACATCCGATTCCCTGCCTCTGATTCCCCGCCTCTGATTCCCCGCCTCTGATTCCCTGCCTCTCATTCGCAACCTGTTATTCCCCACCTCTGATTCCCCGCCTCTGATTCGCCAGCTATGATTCCCCTCCTCTGGTTCCCCGCATCTGATTCCCCGCCTCTGATTTCCCGTGTCTGACCCTGCCTCTGATTCCACGCCTTTGATTCCCCATCTCTGATTCACCACCTCTGATTCCCCACCTCTGATTCCCCATCTCTGATTCTGCACATCCGATTCCCCGCCTCTGATACCCCGCCTCTGATTCCCCATCTCTAATTCATCACATCTGATTCCCCACCTCTGCTTCCCCATCTCTGATTCTCTACCTCTGATTTGCAACCTCTGATTCCGAATATCTGATTCACCGCCTCTGTTTCCCCGCTTCTGATTCCCCGCCTCTGATTCCCCATATCTGATTCCCCACCTCTGATTCCCCATCTCTGATTCCCGGTCTCTGATTCCCCACCTCTGTTTCCCGGCCTCTCATTCCCCATCGCTGATTCACCGCCTCTGATTCCCAGTGTCTGATTCCCTGCCTCTGATTCCCCGCCTCTGAATCCCCTCCTCTGATTCCCTGCCACTGATTCCCCGCCCCTGATTCCCCACCTCTGATACCCCATATCTGATTCCCCGCCTCTGTTTCCCCGCCTCTGATTCCCCACCTCTGATTTCCCATATCTGATTCCACGCCTCTGATTCCCCGCCTCTGATTGGCCGCCTCTGATACCCCGCCTCTGATTCCCCATCTCTAATTCATCACATCTGATTCCCCACCTCTGCTTCCCCATCTCTGATTCTCAACCTCTGATTCGCCACCTCTGATTCCCCATATCTGATTCACCGCCTCTGTTTCCCCGCCTCTGATTCCCCGCCTCTGATTCCCCATATTTGATTCCCCGCCTCTGATTCCCCATCTCTGATTCCCGGACTCTGATTCCCCAACTCTGATTCCCCGCCTCTGATTCCCCAGCTCTGATTTCCCGCCTCTGATTCCCCATCTCTGCTTCCCCATCTCTGATTCTCTACCTCTGATTCGCCACCTCTGATTGCCCATATCTGATTCACCGCCTCTGTTTCCCCGCCTCTGATTCCCCGCCTCTTATTCCCCATATTTGATTCCCCGCCTCTGATTCCCCATCTCTGATTCCCGGACTCTGATTCCCCAACTCTGATTCCCGGACTCTGATTCCCCAACTCTGATTTCCCCGCCTCTGATTCCCCAGCTCTGATTTCCCGCCTCTGATTCCCCACCTCTGATACAACATATCTGATTCCCGGCCTCTGTTTCCCCGCCTCTGATTCCCCACCTCTGATTCACCATATCTGATTCCCCGCCTCTGATTCCCCACCACTGATTCCCCTCCTCTGATTCGCCAGTTATGATTGCCCGCCTCTGATTCCCCGTTTCTGATTCCCTGCCTCTGATTCCCCGCCTCTGATTCCCCATCTCTGACTCACCACCTCTGATTCCCCACCTCTGACAACCCATCTCTGATTCCGCACATCCGATTCCCTGCCTATGATTCCCCACCTCTGATTCCCCGCCTCTGATTCCCCATATCTGATTCCCTGCCTCTGTTTCCCCGCCTCTGATTCCCCACCTCTGTTTCCCCATATCTGATTCCCCGCCTCTGATTCCCCAACTCTAATACCCTGCCTCTGATTCCCCAGCTCTGATTCCCCGCCTCTGATTCCCCGCATCTGATTCCCTGCCTCTGATTCCCCGCCTCTGATTCCAGGCCTCTGATTCCCTGCTTCTGATTCTGATTCCCTGCCTCTGATTCCCCATCTCTGATTCCGCACATCTGATTCCCTGCCTCTGATTCCCCACCTCTGATTCCCCATATCTGATTCCCCGCCTCTGTTTCCCCGCCTCTGATTCCCCGCCTCAGTTTCCCCATATCTGATTCCCCGCCTCCTATTCCCCAACTCTGATTCCCCTCCTCTAATTCGCCAGCTATGATTCCCCGCCTCTGATTCCCTGCGTCTGATTCCATGCCTCTGATTCCCAGCCTCTGATTCCCCTTCTCTGATTCACCACCTCTGAATCCCCACCTCTGATTCCCCATCTCTGATTCCGCACATCCGATTCCCTGCCTCTGATTCCCCGCCTCTGATTCCCCGCCTCTGATTCGCAACCTCTAATTCCCCACCTCTGATTCCCCATATCTGATTCCCCGCCTCTGTTTCCCTGCCTCTGATTCCCGGCCTCTGTTTCCCCATATCTGATTCCCCTCCTCTGATTCCCCAACTCTGATTCCCCGCCTCTGATTCCCCAGCTTTGATTCCCCGTCTTTTATTCCCGGCCTCTGATTCCCTGCCACTGATTCCCCGCCCCTGATTCCCCACCTCTGATTCCCCATATCTGATTCCCCGCTTCTGTTTCCCCACCTCTGATTCCCGGCCTCTTATTCCCAGCATCTGATTCCCGGCCACTGATTCCCTGCCTCTGATTCCCCGCCTCTGATTCCCCATCTCTGATTCCCCGCCTCTGATTCCCCGTGTCTGATTCCCTGCCTCTGATTCCCCGCCTCTGATTCCCCGCGTCTGATTCCCTGCCACTGATTCCCTGCCCCTGATTCCCCACCTCTGATTCCCCATATCTGATTCCCCGCCTCTGTTTCCCCAACTCTGATTCCCTTCCTCTAATTCGCCAGCTATGATTCCCCGCCTCTGATTCCCTGCCACTGATTCGCTGCCCCTGATTCCCCACCTCTGATTCCCCATATATGATTCCCCGCCTCTGATTCCCCAACTCTGATTCCCCTCCTCTAATTCGCCAGCTATGATTCCCCGCCTCTTATTCCCTGCGTCTGATTCCCTGCCTCTGATTCCCAGCCTCTGATTCCCCTTCTCTGATTCACCACCTCTGAATCCCCACCTCTGATTCCCCATCTCTGATTCCGCACATCCGATTCCCTGCCTCTGATTCCCCGCATCTGTTTCCCCGCCTCTGATTCCCCGCCTCTGAATCCCCGCGTCTGATTCCCTGCCACTGATTCCCTGCCCCTGATTCCCCACCTCTGATTCCCCATCTCTGATTCCCCGCCTCTGTTTCCCCACCTCTGATTCCCCGCCTCTGTTTCCCCATATCTGATTCCCCGCCTCTGATTCCCCAACTCTGATTCCCCTCCTCTAATTCGCCAGCTATGATTCCCCGCCTCTGATTCCCTGCATCTGATTCCCTGCCTCTGATTCCCAGCCTCTGATTCCCCTTCTCTGATTCACCACCTCTGAATCCCCACCTCTGATTCCCCATCTCTGATTCCGCACATCCGATTCCCTGCCTCTGATCCCCCGCCTTTTATTCCCGGCCTCTGATTCCCTGCCACTGATTCCCTGCTTCTGATTCTGATTCCCTGCCTCTGATTCCCCATCTCTGATTCCGCACATCTGATTCCCTGCCTCTGATTCCCCACCTCTGATTCCCCATATCTGATTCCCCGCCTCTGTTTCCCCGCCTCTGATTCCCCGCCTCTGTTTCCCCATATCTGATTCCCCGCCTCTGATTCCCCAACTCTGATTCCCCTCCTCTAATTCGCAAGCTATGATTCCCCGCCTCTGATTCACTGCGTCTGATTCCCTGCCTCTGATTCACAGCCTCTGATTCCCCTTCTCTGATTCACCACCTCTGAATCCCCACCTCTGATTCCCCATCTCTGATTCCGCACATCCGATTCCCTGCCTCTGATTCCCCGCCTCTGATACCCCGTCTCTGATACGCAACCTCTAATTCCCCACCTCTAATTCCCCATATCTGATTCCCCGCCTCTGTTTCCCTGCCTCTGATTCCCGGCCTCTGTTTCCCCATATCTGATTCCCCTCCTCTGATTCCCCAACTCTGATTCCCCGCCTCTGATTCCCCAGCTCTGATTCCCCGCCTTTTATTCCCGGCCTCTGATTCCCTGCCACTGATTCCCCGCCCCTGATTCCCCACCTCTGATTCCCCATATCTGATTCCCCGCCTCTGTTTCCCCAGCTCTGATTCCCCACCTCTGATTCCCCAGCTCTGATTCCCTGCCACTGATTCCCCGCCCCTGATTCCCCACCTCTGATTCCCCATATCTGATTCCCCGCCTCTGTTTCCCCAGCTCTGATTCCCTGCCTCTGATTCCCTGCCCTGATTCCCCATCTCTGTTTCACCGCCTTTGATTCGCCACCTCTGATTCCCCATATCTGATTCCCCGCCTCTGTATCCCCGCCTCTGATTCCCTGCCTCTGATTCCCAACCTCTGATTTCACACCTCTGATTCCCTATATCTGATTCCCCGCCTCTATTTCCCCATATCTGATTCCCCGCCTCTGATTCCCCAACTCTGATTCCCCGCCTCTGATTCCCCAGCTCTGATTCCCCGCCTCTGATTCCCGGCGTCCGATTCCCTGCCTCTGATTCCCCGCCTCTGATTCGCCATCTCTGATTCCCCGCCTCTGATTCCCCGTGTCTGATTCCCTGCCTCTGATTCCCCGCCTCAGATTCCACGCCTCTGATTCCCTGCCACTGATTCCCTGCCCCTGATTCCCCACCTCTGATTCCCCATATCTGATTCCCCGCCTCTGTTTCTCCGCCTCTGATTCCCCGCCTCTGATTCCCCATATCTGATTCCCTGCCTCTGATTCCACAACTCTGATTCCCCGCCTCTGATTCCCCAGCTCTGAATCCCTGCCTCTGATTCCCCGCCTCTGATTCCCCAGCTCTGAATCCCTGCCTCTGATTCCCCGCCTCTGATTCCCCAGCTCTGAATCCCTGCCTCTGATTCCCCATATCTGATTCCCCGCCTCTGTTTCCCCGCCTCTGATTCCCCGCCTCTGATTCCCCATATCTGATTCCCCGGCTCTGATTGCCCACCTCTGATTCCCCGCCTCTGATTCGCCAGCTCTGATTCCCCGCCTCTGAATCCCCGCATCTGATTCCCTGCCTCTGATTCCCCGCCTCTGATTCCCCATCTCTGATTCACCGCCTTTGATTCGCCACCTCTGATTCCCCATATCTGATTCCCCACCTCTGTTTCCCCGCCTCTGATTCCCCACCTCTGTTTCCCCGCCTCTGATTCCCCGCCTCTGAATCCCCATCTCTGATTCCCGGACTCTGATTCCCCACCTCTGATTCCCGGCCTCTTATTCCCAGCATCTGATTCCCGGCCTCTGATTCCCGGCCTCTGATTCTCCGCTTCTGATTCTGATTCCCTGCCTCTGATTCCCCATCTCTGATTCCGCACATCTGATTCCCTGCCTCTGATTCCCCACCTCTGATTCCCCATATCTGATTCCCCGCCTCTGTTTCCCCGCCTCTGATTCCCCGCCTCTGTTTCCCCATATCTAATTCCCGACCTCTGATGCCCCAACTCTGATTCCCCGCCTCTGATTCCCCAGCTCTGATTCCCCGCCTCTGATTCCCCGCATCCGATTCCCCATGTCTGATTCCCCGCCTCTGTTTCCCCGCCTCTGATTCCCCGCCTCTGTTTCCCCATATCTGATTCCCCGCCTCTGATTCCCCAGCTCTGATTCCCTGCCTCTGATTCCCCGCGTTCTATTCGCTGCCTCTGATTCCCCGCCTGTGATTCCCCATCTCTGATTCACCACCTCTGATTCCCCACCTCTGATTCCCCATATCTAATTCCCCGCCTCTGCTCGCCCGCCTCTCATTCCCCGCCTCTGTTTCCCCATATCTGATTCCCCGCCTCTGAATCCCCAACTCTGATTCCCTGCCTCTGATTCACCAGCTCTGATTCCCCGCCTTTGATTCCCCCCGTCTGATTCCCAGCCTCTGAATCCCCGTCTGATTTCTTGCCTCTGATTCCCCGCCTCTGATTCCCCATCTGATTCACTGCCTCTGATTCCCCACATCTGATTCCCCATCTCTGATTCCGCACAACCGATTCACTGCCTCTGACTCCCCGACTCTGATTCCCCACCTCTGATTCCCCAGCTCTGATTCCCCGCCTCTGATTCCCCGCGTCTGATTCCCTGCCTGTGATTCCCCGCCTCTGATTCCCCATCTCTGATTCCCCACCTCTGATTCCCCGTGTCTGATTCCCTTCGTTTGATTCCCCGCCTCTGATTCCCCGCCTCTGATTCCCTGCCACTGATTCCCCGCCCCTGATTCCCCACATCTGATTCCCCATATCTTATTCCCCGCCTCTGTTTCCCCCCCTCTGATTTCCAGCCTCTGATTCCCCATATCTGATTCCCCGCCTCTGATTCCCCATATCTGATTCCCCGCCTCTATTTCCCCATATCTGCTTCGCCGCCTCTGATTCCCCAACTCTGATTCCCCGCCTCTGATTCCCCAGCTCTTATTTCCCGCCTCTGATTCCCGGCATCCGATTCCCTGCCTCTGATTCCCCGCCTCTGATTCCCCGCCTCTGATTCCCCGCCTCTGATTCCCCGTGTCTGATTCCCTGCCTCTGATTCCCCAGCTCTGAATCCCCGCCTCTGATTCCCCGCGTCTGATTCCCTGCCTCTGATTCCCCGCCTCTGAATCCCCATCTGTGATTCACAACCTCTGATGCCCCACCTCTGATTCCCCATATCTGATTCCCCGCCTCTGTTTCCCTGCCTCTGATTCCCGGCCTCTGTTTCCCCATATCTGATTCCCCTCCTCTGATTCCCCAACTCTGATTCCCCGCCTCTGATTCCCCAGCTCTGATTCCCCGTCTTTTATTCCCGGCCTCTGATTCCCTGCCACTGATTCCCCGCCCCTGATTCCCCACCTCTGATTCCCCATATCTGATTCCCCGCTTCTGTTTCCCCACCTCTGATTCCCGGCCTCTTATTCCCAGCATCTGATTCTCGGCCACTGATTCCCTGCCTCTGATTCCCCGCCTCTGATTCCCCATCTCTGATTCCCCGCCTCTGATTCCCCGTGTCTGATTCCCTGCCTCTGATTCCCCGCCTCTGATTCCCCGCGTCTGATTCCCTGCCACTGATTCCCTGCCCCTGATTCCCCACCTCTGATTCCCCATATCTGATTCCCCGCCTCTGTTTCCCCAACTCTGATTCCCTTCCTCTAATTCGCCAGCTATGATTCCCCGCCTCTGATTCCCTGCCACTGATTCCCTGCCCCTGATTCCCCACCTCTGATTCCCCATATATGATTCCCCGCCTCTGATTCCCCAACTCTGATTCCCCTCCTCTAATTCGCCAGCTATGATTCCCCGCCTCTTATTCCCTGCGTCTGATTCCCTGCCTCTGATTCCCAGCCTCTGATTCCCCTTCTCTGATTCACCACCTCTGAATCCCCACCTCTGATTCCCCATCTCTGATTCCGCACATCCGATTCCCTGCCTCTGATTCCCCGCATCTGTTTCCCCGCCTCTGATTCCCCGCCTCTGAATCCCCGCGTCTGATTCCCTGCCACTGATTCCCTGCCCCTGATTCCCCACCTCTGATTCCCCATCTCTGATTCCCCGCCTCTGTTTCCCCACCTCTGATTCCCCGCCTCTGTTTCCCCATATCTGATTCCCCGCCTCTGATTCCCCAACTCTGATTCCCCTCCTCTAATTCGCCAGCTATGATTCCCCGCCTCTGATTCCCTGCATCTGATTCCCTGCCTCTGATTCCCAGCCTCTGATTCCCCTTCTCTGATTCACCACCTCTGAATCCCCACCTCTGATTCCCCATCTCTGATTCCGCACATCCGATTCCCTGCCTCTGATTCCCCGCCTTTTATTCCCGGCCTCTGATTCCCTGCCACTGATTCCCTGCTTCTGATTCTGATTCCCTGCCTCTTATTCCCCATCTCTGATTCCGCACATCTGATTCCCTGCCTCTGATTCCCCACCTCTGATTCCCCATATCTGATTCCCCGCCTCTGTTTCCCCGCCTCTGATTCCCCGCCTCTGTTTCCCCATATCTGATTCCCCGCCTCTGATTCCCCAACTCTGATTCCCCTCCTCTAATTCGCAAGCTATGATTCCCCGCCTCTGATTCACTGCGTCTGATTCCCTGCCTCTGATTCACAGCCTCTGATTCCCCTTCTCTGATTCACCACCTCTGAATCCCCACCTCTGATTCCCCATCTCTGATTCCGCACATCCGATTCCCTGCCTCTGATTCCCCGCCTCTGATACCCCGTCTCTGATACGCAACCTCTAATTCCCCACCTCTAATTCCCCATATCTGATTCCCCGCCTCTGTTTCCCTGCCTCTGATTCCCGGCCTCTGTTTCCCCATATCTGATTCCCCTCCTCTGATTCCCCAACTCTGATTCCCCGCCTCTGATTCCCCAGCTCTGATTCCCCGCCTTTTATTCCCGGCCTCTGATTCCCTGCCACTGATTCCCCGCCCCTGATTCCCCACCTCTGATTCCCCATATCTGATTCCCCGCCTCTGTTTCCCCAGCTCTGATTCCCCACCTCTGATTCCCCAGCTCTGATTCCCTGCCACTGATTCCCCGCCCCTGATTCCCCACCTCTGATTCCCCATATCTGATTCCCCGCCTCTGTTTCCCCAGCTCTGATTCCCTGCCTCTGATTCCCTGCCCTGATTCCCCATCTCTGTTTCACCGCCTTTGATTCGCCACCTCTGATTCCCCATATCTGATTCCCCGCCTCTGTATCCCCGCCTCTGATTCCCTGCCTCTGATTCCCAACCTCTGATTTCACACCTCTGATTCCCTATATCTGATTCCCCGCCTCTATTTCCCCATATCTGATTCCCCGCCTCTGATTCCCCAACTCTGATTCCCCGCCTCTGATTCCCCAGCTCTGATTCCCCGCCTCTGATTCCCGGCGTCCGATTCCCTGCCTCTGATTCCCCGCCTCTGATTCGCCATCTCTGATTCCCCGCCTCTGATTCCCCGTGTCTGATTCCCTGCCTCTGATTCCCCGCCTCAGATTCCACGCCTCTGATTCCCTGCCACTGATTCCCTGCCCCTGATTCCCCACCTCTGATTCCCCGCCTCTGTTTCCCCGCCTCTGATTCCCCGCCTCTGATTCCCCATATCTGATTCCCCGGCTCTGATTGCCCACCTCTGATTCCCCGCCTCTGATTCGCCAGCTCTGATTCCCCGCCTCTGAATCCCCGCATCTGATTCCCTGCCTCTGATTCCCCGCCTCTGATTCCCCAACTCTGATTCCCCGCCTCTGATTCCCCAGCTCTGATTCCCCGCCTCTGATTCCCGGCGTCCGATTCCCTGCCTCTGATTCCCCGCCTCTGATTCGCCATCTCTGATTCCCCGCCTCTGATTCCCCGTGTCTGATTCCCTGCCTCTGATTCCCCGCCTCAGATTCCACGCCTCTGATTCCCTGCCACTGATTCCCTGCCCCTGATTCCCCACCTCTGATTCCCCATATCTGATTCCCCGCCTCTGTTTCTCCGCCTCTGATTCCCCGCCTCTGATTCCCCATATCTGATTCCCTGCCTCTGATTCCACAACTCTGATTCCCCGCCTCTGATTCCCCAGCTCTGAATCCCTGCCTCTGATTCCCCGCCTCTGATTCCCCAGCTCTGAATCCCTGCCTCTGATTCCCCGCCTCTGATTCCCCAGCTCTGAATCCCTGCCTCTGATTCCCCATATCTGATTCCCCGCCTCTGTTTCCCCGCCTCTGATTCCCCGCCTCTGATTCCCCATATCTGATTCCCCGGCTCTGATTGCCCACCTCTGATTCCCCGCCTCTGATTCGCCAGCTCTGATTCCCCGCCTCTGAATCCCCGCATCTGATTCCCTGCCTCTGATTCCCCGCCTCTGATTCCCCATCTCTGATTCACCGCCTTTGATTCGCCACCTCTGATTCCCCATATCTGATTCCCCACCTCTGTTTCCCCGCCTCTGATTCCCCACCTCTGTTTCCCCGCCTCTGATTCCCCGCCTCTGAATCCCCATCTCTGATTCCCGGACTCTGATTCCCCACCTCTGATTCCCGGCCTCTTATTCCCAGCATCTGATTCCCGGCCTCTGATTCCCGGCCTCTGATTCTCCGCTTCTGATTCTGATTCCCTGCCTCTGATTCCCCATCTCTGATTCCGCACATCTGATTCCCTGCCTCTGATTCCCCACCTCTGATTCCCCATATCTGATTCCCCGCCTCTGTTTCCCCGCCTCTGATTCCCCGCCTCTGTTTCCCCATATCTAATTCCCGACCTCTGATGCCCCAACTCTGATTCCCCGCCTCTCATTCCCCAGCTCTGATTCCCCGCCTCTGATTCCCCGCATCCGATTCCCCATGTCTGATTCCCCGCCTCTGTTTCCCCGCCTCTGATTCCCCGCCTCTGTTTCCCCATATCTGATTCCCCGCCTCTGATTCCCCAGCTCTGATTCCCTGCCTCTGATTCCCCGCGTTCTATTCGCTGCCTCTGATTCCCCGCCTGTGATTCCCCATCTCTGATTCACCACCTCTGATTCCCCACCTCTGATTCCCCATATCTAATTCCCCGCCTCTGCTCGCCCGCCTCTCATTCCCCGCCTCTGTTTCCCCATATCTGATTCCCCGCCTCTGAATCCCCAACTCTGATTCCCTGCCTCTGATTCACCAGCTCTGATTCCCCGCCTTTGATTCCCCCCGTCTGATTCCCAGCCTCTGAATCCCCGTCTGATTTCTTGCCTCTGATTCCCCGCCTCTGATTCCCCATCTGATTCACTGCCTCTGATTCCCCACATCTGATTCCCCATCTCTGATTCCGCACAACCGATTCACTGCCTCTGACTCCCCGACTCTGATTCCCCACCTCTGATTCCCCAGCTCTGATTCCCCGCCTCTGATTCCCCGCGTCTGATTCCCTGCCTGTGATTCCCCGCCTCTGATTCCCCATCTCTGATTCCCCACCTCTGATTCCCCGTGTCTGATTCCCTTCGTTTGATTCCCCGCCTCTGATTCCCCGCCTCTGATTCCCTGCCACTGATTCCCCGCCCCTGATTCCCCACATCTGATTCCCCATATCTTATTCCCCGCCTCTGTTTCCCCCCCTCTGATTTCCAGCCTCTGATTCCCCATATCTGATTCCCCGCCTCTGATTCCCCATATCTGATTCCCCGCCTCTATTTCCCCATATCTGCTTCGCCGCCTCTGATTCCCCAACTCTGATTCCCCGCCTCTGATTCCCCAGCTCTTATTTCCCGCCTCTGATTCCCGGCATCCGATTCCCTGCCTCTGATTCCCCGCCTCTGATTCCCCGCCTCTGATTCCCCGCCTCTGATTCCCCGTGTCTGATTCCCTGCCTCTGATTCCCCAGCTCTGAATCCCCGCCTCTGATTCCCCGCGTCTGATTCCCTGCCTCTGATTCCCCGCCTCTGAATCCCCATCTGTGATTCACAACCTCTGATGCCCCACCTCTGATTCCCCATATCTGATTCCCCGCCTCTGTTTCCCTGCCTCTGATTCCCGGCCTCTGTTTCCCCATATCTGATTCCCCTCCTCTGATTCCCCAACTCTGATTCCCCGCCTCTGATTCCCCAGCTCTGATTCCCCGCCTTTTATTCCCGGCCTCTGATTCCCTGCCACTGATTCCCCGCCCCTGATTCCCCACCTCTGATTCCCCATATCTGATTCCCCGCCTCTGTTTCCCCAGCTCTGATTCCCCACCTCTGATTCCCCAGCTCTGATACCCTGCCACTGATTCCCCGCCCCTGATTCCCCACCTCTGATTCCCCATATCTGATTCCCCGCCTCTGTTTCCCCAGCTCTGATTCCCTGCCTCTGATTCCCTGCCCTGATTCCCCATCTCTGTTTCACCGCCTTTGATTCGCCACCTCTGATTCCCCATATCTGATTCCCCGCCTCTGTTTCCCCGCCTCTGATTCCCTGCCTCTGATTCCCAACCTCTGATTCCACACCTCTGATTCCCCATATCTGATTCCCCGCCTCTATTTCCCCATATCTGATTCCCCGCCTCTGATTCCCCAACTCTGATTCCCCGCCTCTGATTCCCCAGCTCTGATTCCGCGCCTCTGATTCCCGGCGTCCGATTCCCTGCCTCTGATTCCCCGCCTCTGATTCGCCATCTCTGATTCCCCGCCTCTGATTCCCCGTATCTGATTCCCTGCCTCTGATTCCCCGCCTCAGATTCCCCGCCTCTGATTCCCTGCCACTGATTCCCTGCCCCTGATTCCCCACCTCTGATTCCACATATCTGATTCCCCACCTCTGTTTCTCCGCCTCTGATTCCCCGCCTCTGATTCCCCATATCTGATTCCCTGCCTCTGATTCCACAACTCTGATTCCCCGCCTCTGATTCCCCAGCTCTGAATCCCCGCCTCTGATTCCCCGCGTCTGATTCCCTCCCTCTGATTCACAACCTCTGATTCCCCACCTCTGATTCCCCATATCTGATTCCCCGCCTCTGTTTCCCCGCCTCTGATTCCCCGCCTCTGATTCCCCATATCTGATTCCCCGGCTCTGATTGCCCACCTCTGATTCCCCGCCTCTGATTCGCCAGCTCTGATTCACCGCCTTTGATTCGCCACCTCTGATTCCCCATATCTGATTCCCCACCTCTGTTTCCCCGCCTCTGATTCCCCGCCTCTGATTCTCCATATCTCATTCCCCGCCTCTGAATCCCCATCTCTGATTCCCGGACTCTGATTCCCCACCTCTGATTCCCGGCCTCTTATTCCCAGCATCTGATTCCCGGCCTCTGATTCCCGGCCTCTGATTCCCCGCTTCTGATTCTGATTCCCTGCCTCTGATTCCCCATCTCTGATTCCGCACATCTGATTCCCTGCCTCTGATTCCCCACCTCTGATTCCCCATATCTGATTCCCCGCCTCTGTTTCCCCGCCTCTGATTCCCCGCCTCTGTTTCCCCATATCTAATTCCCCACCTCTGATGCCCCAACTCTGATTCCCCGCCTCTGATTCCCCAGCTCTGATTCCCCGCCTCTGATTCCCCGCATCCGATTCCCCATGTCTGATTCCCCGCCTCTGATTCCCCGCCTCTGATTCCCCAGCTCTGATTCCCTGCCTCTGATTTCCCGCATTCTATTCGCTGCCTCTGATTCCCCGCCTGTGATTCCCCATCTCTGATTCACCACCTCTGATTCCCCACCTCTGATTCCCCATATCTAATTCCCCGCCTCTGCTTGCCCGCCTCTCATTCCCCGCCTCTGTTTCCCCATATCTGATTCCCCGCCTCTGAATCCCCAACTCTGATTCCCTGCCTCTGATTCACCAGCTCTGATTCCCCGCCTTTGATTCCCCCCGTCTGATTCCCAGCCTCTGAATCCCCGTCTGATTTCTTGCCTCTGATTCCCCGCCTCTGATTCCCCATCTCTGATTCACTGCCTCTGATTCCCCACATCTGATTCCCCATCTCTGATTCCGCACAACCGATTCCCTGCCTCTGACTCCCCGACTCTGATTCCCCACCTCTGATTCCCCAGCTCTGATTCCCCGCCTCTGATTCCCCGCGTCTGATTCCCTGCCTGTGATTCCCCGCCTCTGATTCCCCGCCTCTGATTCCCTGCCACTGATTCCCCGCCCCTGATTCCCCACATCTGATTCCCCATATCTTATTCCCCGCCTCTGTTTCCCCCCCTCTGATTCCCAGCCTCTGATTCCCCATATCTGATTCCCCGCCTCTGATTCCCCATATCTGATTCCCCGCCTCTATTTCCCCATATCTGCTTCGCCCCCTCTGATTCCCCAACTCTGATTCCCCGCCTCTGATTCCCCAGCTCTGATTTCCCGCCTCTGATTCCCGGCATCCGATTCCCTGCCTCTGATTCCCCGCCTCTGATTCCCCGCCTCTGATTCCCCGCCTCTGATTCCCCGTGTCTGATTCCCTGCCTCTGATTCCCCAGCTCTGAATCCCCGCCTCTGATTCCCCGCGTCTGATTCCCTGCCTCTGATTCCCCGCCTCTGATTCCCCATCTCTGACTCACCGCCTCTGTTTCCCTGCCTCTGATTCCCCGCCTCTGATTCCCCATATCTGATTCCCCGCCTCTGATTCCCCATCTCTGATTCCCGGTCTCTGATTCCCCACCTCTGTTTCCCGGCCTCTGATTCCCAATCCCTGATTCACCGCCTCTGACTCCCAGTGTCTGATTCCCTGCCTCTGATTCCCCGCCTCTGAATCCCCTCCTCTGATTCCCTGCCACTGATTCCTCGCCCCTGATTCCCCACCTCTTATACCCCATATCTGATTCCCCGCCTCTGTTTCCCCGCCTCTGATTCCCCACATCTGATTCCCCATATCTGATTCCCTGCCTCTGATTCCCCAACTCTGATTCCCCGCCTCTTATTCCCCAGCTCTGATTCCCCGCCTCTGATTCCCCACCTCTGATCCAACATATCTGATTCCCAGCCTCTGTTTCCCCGCCTCTGATTCCCCACCTCTGATTCCCCATATCTGATTCCCCGCCAATGATTCCCCACCTCTGATTCCCCGCCTCTGATTCGCCAGCTATGATTCCCCTCCTCTGGTTCCCCGCATCTGATTCCCCGCCTCTGATTTCCCGTGTCTGACCCTGCCTCTGATTCCACGCCTTTGATTCCCCATCTCTGATTCACCACCTCTGATTCCCCACCTCTGATTCCCCATCTCTGATTCTGCACATCCGATTCCCTGCCTCTGATTCCCCGCCTCTGATTCCCCGCCTCTGATTCCCTGCCTCTCATTCGCAACCTGTTATTCCCCACCTCTGAATCCCCATATCTTATTCCCCGCCTCTGTTTCCCTGCCTCTGATTCCCCGCCTCTGTTTCCCCATATCTGATTCACCACCTCTGATTCCCCACCTCTGATTCCCCATCTCTGATTCTGCACATCCGATTCCCTGCCTCTGATTCCCCGCCTCTGATTCCCCGCCTCTGATTCCCTGCCTCTCATTCGCAACCTGTTATTCCCCACCTCTGATTCCCCGCCTCTGATTCGCCAGCTATGATTCCCCTCCTCTGGTTCCCCGCATCTGATTCCCCGCCTCTGATTTCCCGTGTCTGACCCTGCCTCTGATTCCACGCCTTTGATTCCCCATCTCTGATTCACCACCTCTGATTCCCCACCTCTGATTCCCCATCTCTGATTCTGCACATCCGATTCCCCGCCTCTGATACCCCGCCTCTGATTCCCCATCTCTAATTCATCACATCTGATTCCCCACCTCTGCTTCCCCATCTCTGATTCTCTACCTCTGATTTGCAACCTCTGATTCCGAATATCTGATTCACCGCCTCTGTTTCCCCGCTTCTGATTCCCCGCCTCTGATTCCCCATATCTGATTCCCCACCTCTGATTCCCCATCTCTGATTCCCGGTCTCTGATTCCCCACCTCTGTTTCCCGGCCTCTCATTCCCCATCGCTGATTCACCGCCTCTGATTCCCCGCATCTGTTTCCCCGCCTCTGATTCCCCGCCTCTGAATCCCCGCGTCTGATTCCCTGCCACTGATTCCCTGCCCCTGATTCCCCACCTCTGATTCCCCATCTCTGATTCCCCGCCTCTGTTTCCCCACCTCTGATTCCCCGCCTCTGTTTCCCCATATCTGATTCCCCGCCTCTGATTCCCCAACTCTGATTCCCCTCCTCTAATTCGCCAGCTATGATTCCCCGCCTCTGATTCCCTGCATCTGATTCCCTGCCTCTGATTCCCAGCCTCTGATTCCCCTTCTCTGATTCACCACCTCTGAATCCCCACCTCTGATTCCCCATCTCTGATTCCGCACATCCGATTCCCTGCCTCTGATTCCCCGCCTTTTATTCCCGGCCTCTGATTCCCTGCCACTGATTCCCTGCTTCTGATTCTGATTCCCTGCCTCTTATTCCCCATCTCTGATTCCGCACATCTGATTCCCTGCCTCTGATTCCCCACCTCTGATTCCCCATATCTGATTCCCCGCCTCTGTTTCCCCGCCTCTGATTCCCCGCCTCTGTTTCCCCATATCTGATTCCCCGCCTCTGATTCCCCAACTCTGATTCCCCTCCTCTAATTCGCAAGCTATGATTCCCCGCCTCTGATTCACTGCGTCTGATTCCCTGCCTCTGATTCACAGCCTCTGATTCCCCTTCTCTGATTCACCACCTCTGAATCCCCACCTCTGATTCCCCATCTCTGATTCCGCACATCCGATTCCCTGCCTCTGATTCCCCGCCTCTGATACCCCGTCTCTGATACGCAACCTCTAATTCCCCACCTCTAATTCCCCATATCTGATTCCCCGCCTCTGTTTCCCTGCCTCTGATTCCCGGCCTCTGTTTCCCCATATCTGATTCCCCTCCTCTGATTCCCCAACTCTGATTCCCCGCCTCTGATTCCCCAGCTCTGATTCCCCGCCTTTTATTCCCGGCCTCTGATTCCCTGCCACTGATTCCCCGCCCCTGATTCCCCACCTCTGATTCCCCATATCTGATTCCCCGCCTCTGTTTCCCCAGCTCTGATTCCCCACCTCTGATTCCCCAGCTCTGATTCCCTGCCACTGATTCCCCGCCCCTGATTCCCCACCTCTGATTCCCCATATCTGATTCCCCGCCTCTGTTTCCCCAGCTCTGATTCCCTGCCTCTGATTCCCTGCCCTGATTCCCCATCTCTGTTTCACCGCCTTTGATTCGCCACCTCTGATTCCCCATATCTGATTCCCCGCCTCTGTATCCCCGCCTCTGATTCCCTGCCTCTGATTCCCAACCTCTGATTTCACACCTCTGATTCCCTATATCTGATTCCCCGCCTCTATTTCCCCATATCTGATTCCCCGCCTCTGATTCCCCAACTCTGATTCCCCGCCTCTGATTCCCCAGCTCTGATTCCCCGCCTCTGATTCCCGGCGTCCGATTCCCTGCCTCTGATTCCCCGCCTCTGATTCGCCATCTCTGATTCCCCGCCTCTGATTCCCCGTGTCTGATTCCCTGCCTCTGATTCCCCGCCTCAGATTCCACGCCTCTGATTCCCTGCCACTGATTCCCTGCCCCTGATTCCCCACCTCTGATTCCCCGCCTCTGTTTCCCCGCCTCTGATTCCCCGCCTCTGATTCCCCATATCTGATTCCCCGGCTCTGATTGCCCACCTCTGATTCCCCGCCTCTGATTCGCCAGCTCTGATTCCCCGCCTCTGAATCCCCGCATCTGATTCCCTGCCTCTGATTCCCCGCCTCTGATTCCCCAACTCTGATTCCCCGCCTCTGATTCCCCAGCTCTGATTCCCCGCCTCTGATTCCCGGCGTCCGATTCCCTGCCTCTGATTCCCCGCCTCTGATTCGCCATCTCTGATTCCCCGCCTCTGATTCCCCGTGTCTGATTCCCTGCCTCTGATTCCCCGCCTCAGATTCCACGCCTCTGATTCCCTGCCACTGATTCCCTGCCCCTGATTCCCCACCTCTGATTCCCCATATCTGATTCCCCGCCTCTGTTTCTCCGCCTCTGATTCCCCGCCTCTGATTCCCCATATCTGATTCCCTGCCTCTGATTCCACAACTCTGATTCCCCGCCTCTGATTCCCCAGCTCTGAATCCCTGCCTCTGATTCCCCGCCTCTGATTCCCCAGCTCTGAATCCCTGCCTCTGATTCCCCGCCTCTGATTCCCCAGCTCTGAATCCCTGCCTCTGATTCCCCATATCTGATTCCCCGCCTCTGTTTCCCCGCCTCTGATTCCCCGCCTCTGATTCCCCATATCTGATTCCCCGGCTCTGATTGCCCACCTCTGATTCCCCGCCTCTGATTCGCCAGCTCTGATTCCCCGCCTCTGAATCCCCGCATCTGATTCCCTGCCTCTGATTCCCCGCCTCTGATTCCCCATCTCTGATTCACCGCCTTTGATTCGCCACCTCTGATTCCCCATATCTGATTCCCCACCTCTGTTTCCCCGCCTCTGATTCCCCACCTCTGTTTCCCCGCCTCTGATTCCCCGCCTCTGAATCCCCATCTCTGATTCCCGGACTCTGATTCCCCACCTCTGATTCCCGGCCTCTTATTCCCAGCATCTGATTCCCGGCCTCTGATTCCCGGCCTCTGATTCTCCGCTTCTGATTCTGATTCCCTGCCTCTGATTCCCCATCTCTGATTCCGCACATCTGATTCCCTGCCTCTGATTCCCCACCTCTGATTCCCCATATCTGATTCCCCGCCTCTGTTTCCCCGCCTCTGATTCCCCGCCTCTGTTTCCCCATATCTAATTCCCGACCTCTGATGCCCCAACTCTGATTCCCCGCCTCTCATTCCCCAGCTCTGATTCCCCGCCTCTGATTCCCCGCATCCGATTCCCCATGTCTGATTCCCCGCCTCTGTTTCCCCGCCTCTGATTCCCCGCCTCTGTTTCCCCATATCTGATTCCCCGCCTCTGATTCCCCAGCTCTGATTCCCTGCCTCTGATTCCCCGCGTTCTATTCGCTGCCTCTGATTCCCCGCCTGTGATTCCCCATCTCTGATTCACCACCTCTGATTCCCCACCTCTGATTCCCCATATCTAATTCCCCGCCTCTGCTCGCCCGCCTCTCATTCCCCGCCTCTGTTTCCCCATATCTGATTCCCCGCCTCTGAATCCCCAACTCTGATTCCCTGCCTCTGATTCACCAGCTCTGATTCCCCGCCTTTGATTCCCCCCGTCTGATTCCCAGCCTCTGAATCCCCGTCTGATTTCTTGCCTCTGATTCCCCGCCTCTGATTCCCCATCTGATTCACTGCCTCTGATTCCCCACATCTGATTCCCCATCTCTGATTCCGCACAACCGATTCACTGCCTCTGACTCCCCGACTCTGATTCCCCACCTCTGATTCCCCAGCTCTGATTCCCCGCCTCTGATTCCCCGCGTCTGATTCCCTGCCTGTGATTCCCCGCCTCTGATTCCCCATCTCTGATTCCCCACCTCTGATTCCCCGTGTCTGATTCCCTTCGTTTGATTCCCCGCCTCTGATTCCCCGCCTCTGATTCCCTGCCACTGATTCCCCGCCCCTGATTCCCCACATCTGATTCCCCATATCTTATTCCCCGCCTCTGTTTCCCCCCCTCTGATTTCCAGCCTCTGATTCCCCATATCTGATTCCCCGCCTCTGATTCCCCATATCTGATTCCCCGCCTCTATTTCCCCATATCTGCTTCGCCGCCTCTGATTCCCCAACTCTGATTCCCCGCCTCTGATTCCCCAGCTCTTATTTCCCGCCTCTGATTCCCGGCATCCGATTCCCTGCCTCTGATTCCCCGCCTCTGATTCCCCGCCTCTGATTCCCCGCCTCTGATTCCCCGTGTCTGATTCCCTGCCTCTGATTCCCCAGCTCTGAATCCCCGCCTCTGATTCCCCGCGTCTGATTCCCTGCCTCTGATTCCCCGCCTCTGAATCCCCATCTGTGATTCACAACCTCTGATGCCCCACCTCTGATTCCCCATATCTGATTCCCCGCCTCTGTTTCCCTGCCTCTGATTCCCGGCCTCTGTTTCCCCATATCTGATTCCCCTCCTCTGATTCCCCAACTCTGATTCCCCGCCTCTGATTCCCCAGCTCTGATTCCCCGCCTTTTATTCCCGGCCTCTGATTCCCTGCCACTGATTCCCCGCCCCTGATTCCCCACCTCTGATTCCCCATATCTGATTCCCCGCCTCTGTTTCCCCAGCTCTGATTCCCCACCTCTGATTCCCCAGCTCTGATACCCTGCCACTGATTCCCCGCCCCTGATTCCCCACCTCTGATTCCCCATATCTGATTCCCCGCCTCTGTTTCCCCAGCTCTGATTCCCTGCCTCTGATTCCCTGCCCTGATTCCCCATCTCTGTTTCACCGCCTTTGATTCGCCACCTCTGATTCCCCATATCTGATTCCCCGCCTCTGTTTCCCCGCCTCTGATTCCCTGCCTCTGATTCCCAACCTCTGATTCCACACCTCTGATTCCCCATATCTGATTCCCCGCCTCTATTTCCCCATATCTGATTCCCCGCCTCTGATTCCCCAACTCTGATTCCCCGCCTCTGATTCCCCAGCTCTGATTCCGCGCCTCTGATTCCCGGCGTCCGATTCCCTGCCTCTGATTCCCCGCCTCTGATTCGCCATCTCTGATTCCCCGCCTCTGATTCCCCGTATCTGATTCCCTGCCTCTGATTCCCCGCCTCAGATTCCCCGCCTCTGATTCCCTGCCACTGATTCCCTGCCCCTGATTCCCCACCTCTGATTCCACATATCTGATTCCCCACCTCTGTTTCTCCGCCTCTGATTCCCCGCCTCTGATTCCCCATATCTGATTCCCTGCCTCTGATTCCACAACTCTGATTCCCCGCCTCTGATTCCCCAGCTCTGAATCCCCGCCTCTGATTCCCCGCGTCTGATTCCCTCCCTCTGATTCACAACCTCTGATTCCCCACCTCTGATTCCCCATATCTGATTCCCCGCCTCTGTTTCCCCGCCTCTGATTCCCCGCCTCTGATTCCCCATATCTGATTCCCCGGCTCTGATTGCCCACCTCTGATTCCCCGCCTCTGATTCGCCAGCTCTGATTCACCGCCTTTGATTCGCCACCTCTGATTCCCCATATCTGATTCCCCACCTCTGTTTCCCCGCCTCTGATTCCCCGCCTCTGATTCTCCATATCTCATTCCCCGCCTCTGAATCCCCATCTCTGATTCCCGGACTCTGATTCCCCACCTCTGATTCCCGGCCTCTTATTCCCAGCATCTGATTCCCGGCCTCTGATTCCCGGCCTCTGATTCCCCGCTTCTGATTCTGATTCCCTGCCTCTGATTCCCCATCTCTGATTCCGCACATCTGATTCCCTGCCTCTGATTCCCCACCTCTGATTCCCCATATCTGATTCCCCGCCTCTGTTTCCCCGCCTCTGATTCCCCGCCTCTGTTTCCCCATATCTAATTCCCCACCTCTGATGCCCCAACTCTGATTCCCCGCCTCTGATTCCCCAGCTCTGATTCCCCGCCTCTGATTCCCCGCATCCGATTCCCCATGTCTGATTCCCCGCCTCTGATTCCCCGCCTCTGATTCCCCAGCTCTGATTCCCTGCCTCTGATTTCCCGCATTCTATTCGCTGCCTCTGATTCCCCGCCTGTGATTCCCCATCTCTGATTCACCACCTCTGATTCCCCACCTCTGATTCCCCATATCTAATTCCCCGCCTCTGCTTGCCCGCCTCTCATTCCCCGCCTCTGTTTCCCCATATCTGATTCCCCGCCTCTGAATCCCCAACTCTGATTCCCTGCCTCTGATTCACCAGCTCTGATTCCCCGCCTTTGATTCCCCCCGTCTGATTCCCAGCCTCTGAATCCCCGTCTGATTTCTTGCCTCTGATTCCCCGCCTCTGATTCCCCATCTCTGATTCACTGCCTCTGATTCCCCACATCTGATTCCCCATCTCTGATTCCGCACAACCGATTCCCTGCCTCTGACTCCCCGACTCTGATTCCCCACCTCTGATTCCCCAGCTCTGATTCCCCGCCTCTGATTCCCCGCGTCTGATTCCCTGCCTGTGATTCCCCGCCTCTGATTCCCCGCCTCTGATTCCCTGCCACTGATTCCCCGCCCCTGATTCCCCACATCTGATTCCCCATATCTTATTCCCCGCCTCTGTTTCCCCCCCTCTGATTCCCAGCCTCTGATTCCCCATATCTGATTCCCCGCCTCTGATTCCCCATATCTGATTCCCCGCCTCTATTTCCCCATATCTGCTTCGCCCCCTCTGATTCCCCAACTCTGATTCCCCGCCTCTGATTCCCCAGCTCTGATTTCCCGCCTCTGATTCCCGGCATCCGATTCCCTGCCTCTGATTCCCCGCCTCTGATTCCCCGCCTCTGATTCCCCGCCTCTGATTCCCCGTGTCTGATTCCCTGCCTCTGATTCCCCAGCTCTGAATCCCCGCCTCTGATTCCCCGCGTCTGATTCCCTGCCTCTGATTCCCCGCCTCTGATTCCCCATCTCTGACTCACCGCCTCTGTTTCCCTGCCTCTGATTCCCCGCCTCTGATTCCCCATATCTGATTCCCCGCCTCTGATTCCCCATCTCTGATTCCCGGTCTCTGATTCCCCACCTCTGTTTCCCGGCCTCTGATTCCCAATCCCTGATTCACCGCCTCTGACTCCCAGTGTCTGATTCCCTGCCTCTGATTCCCCGCCTCTGAATCCCCTCCTCTGATTCCCTGCCACTGATTCCTCGCCCCTGATTCCCCACCTCTTATACCCCATATCTGATTCCCCGCCTCTGTTTCCCCGCCTCTGATTCCCCACATCTGATTCCCCATATCTGATTCCCTGCCTCTGATTCCCCAACTCTGATTCCCCGCCTCTTATTCCCCAGCTCTGATTCCCCGCCTCTGATTCCCCACCTCTGATCCAACATATCTGATTCCCAGCCTCTGTTTCCCCGCCTCTGATTCCCCACCTCTGATTCCCCATATCTGATTCCCCGCCAATGATTCCCCACCTCTGATTCCCCGCCTCTGATTCGCCAGCTATGATTCCCCTCCTCTGGTTCCCCGCATCTGATTCCCCGCCTCTGATTTCCCGTGTCTGACCCTGCCTCTGATTCCACGCCTTTGATTCCCCATCTCTGATTCACCACCTCTGATTCCCCACCTCTGATTCCCCATCTCTGATTCTGCACATCCGATTCCCTGCCTCTGATTCCCCGCCTCTGATTCCCCGCCTCTGATTCCCTGCCTCTCATTCGCAACCTGTTATTCCCCACCTCTGAATCCCCATATCTTATTCCCCGCCTCTGTTTCCCTGCCTCTGATTCCCCGCCTCTGTTTCCCCATATCTGATTCACCACCTCTGATTCCCCACCTCTGATTCCCCATCTCTGATTCTGCACATCCGATTCCCTGCCTCTGATTCCCCGCCTCTGATTCCCCGCCTCTGATTCCCTGCCTCTCATTCGCAACCTGTTATTCCCCACCTCTGATTCCCCGCCTCTGATTCGCCAGCTATGATTCCCCTCCTCTGGTTCCCCGCATCTGATTCCCCGCCTCTGATTTCCCGTGTCTGACCCTGCCTCTGATTCCACGCCTTTGATTCCCCATCTCTGATTCACCACCTCTGATTCCCCACCTCTGATTCCCCATCTCTGATTCTGCACATCCGATTCCCCGCCTCTGATACCCCGCCTCTGATTCCCCATCTCTAATTCATCACATCTGATTCCCCACCTCTGCTTCCCCATCTCTGATTCTCTACCTCTGATTTGCAACCTCTGATTCCGAATATCTGATTCACCGCCTCTGTTTCCCCGCTTCTGATTCCCCGCCTCTGATTCCCCATATCTGATTCCCCACCTCTGATTCCCCATCTCTGATTCCCGGTCTCTGATTCCCCACCTCTGTTTCCCGGCCTCTCATTCCCCATCGCTGATTCACCGCCTCTGATTCCCAGTGTCTGATTCCCTGCCTCTGATTCCCCGCCTCTGAATCCCCTCCTCTGATTCCCTGCCACTGATTCCCCGCCCCTGATTCCCCACCTCTGATACCCCATATCTGATTCCCCGCCTCTGTTTCCCTGCCTCTGATTCCCCACCTCTGATTTCCCATATCTGATTCCACGCCTCTGATTCCCCGCCTCTGATTGGCCGCCTCTGATACCCCGCCTCTGATTCCCCATCTCTAATTCATCACATCTGATTCCCCACCTCTGCTTCCCCATCTCTGATTCTCAACCTCTGATTCGCCACCTCTGATTCCCCATATCTGATTCACCGCCTCTGTTTCCCCGCCTCTGATTCCCCGCCTCTGATTCCCCATATTTGATTCCCCGCCTCTGATTCCCCATCTCTGATTCCCGGACTCTGATTCCCCAACTCTGATTCCCCGCCTCTGATTCCCCAGCTCTGATTTCCCGCCTCTGATTCCCCATCTCTGCTTCCCCATCTCTGATTCTCTACCTCTGATTCGCCACCTCTGATTGCCCATATCTGATTCACCGCCTCTGTTTCCCCGCCTCTGATTCCCCGCCCCTTATTCCCCATATTTGATTCCCCGCCTCTGATTCCCCATCTCTGATTCCCGGACTCTGATTCCCCAACTCTGATTCCCGGACTCTGATTCCCCAACTCTGATTTCCCCGCCTCTGATTCCCCAGCTCTGATTTCCCGCCTCTGATTCCCCACCTCTGATACAACATATCTGATTCCCGGCCTCTGTTTCCCCGCCTCTGATTCCCCACCTCTGATTCACCATATCTGATTCCCCGCCTCTGATTCCCCACCACTGATTCCCCTCCTCTGATTCGCCAGTTATGATTGCCCGCCTCTGATTCCCCGTTTCTGATTCCCTGCCTCTGATTCCCCGCCTCTGATTCCCCATCTCTGACTCACCACCTCTGATTCCCCACCTCTGACAACCCATCTCTGATTCCGCACATCCGATTCCCTGCCTATGATTCCCCACCTCTGATTCCCCGCCTCTGATTCCCCATATCTGATTCCCTGCCTCTGTTTCCCCGCCTCTGATTCGCCACCTCTGTTTCCCCATATCTGATTCCCCGCCTCTGATTCCAGGCCTCTGATTCCCTGCTTCTGATTCTGATTCCCTGCCTCTGATTCCCCTTCTCTGATTCACCACCTCTGAATCCCCACCTCTGATTCCCCATCTCTGATTCCGCACATCCGATTCCCTGCCTCTGATTCCCCGCATCTGTTTCCCCGCCTCTGATTCCCCGCCTCTGAATCCCCGCGTCTGATTCCCTGCCACTGATTCCCTGCCCCTGATTCCCCACCTCTGATTCCCCATCTCTGATTCCCCGCCTCTGTTTCCCCACCTCTGATTCCCCGCCTCTGTTTCCCCATATCTGATTCCCCGCCTCTGATTCCCCAACTCTGATTCCCCTCCTCTAATTCGCCAGCTATGATTCCCCGCCTCTGATTCCCTGCATCTGATTCCCTGCCTCTGATTCCCAGCCTCTGATTCCCCTTCTCTGATTTACCACCTCTGAATCCCCACCTCTGATTCCCCATCTCTGATTCCGCACATCCGATTCCCTGCCTCTGATTCCCCGCCTTTTATTCCCGGCCTCTGATTCCCTGCCACTGATTCCCTGCTTCTGATTCTGATTCCCTGCCTCTGATTCCCCATCTCTGATTCCGCACATCTGATTCCCTGCCTCTGATTCCCCACCTCTGATTCCCC
Source organism: Narcine bancroftii (assembly GCF_036971445.1). Classification (NCBI taxonomy): domain Eukaryota; kingdom Metazoa; phylum Chordata; class Chondrichthyes; order Torpediniformes; family Narcinidae; genus Narcine; species Narcine bancroftii. The sequence goes on along the minus strand of NC_091472.1, from coordinate 145,570,488 downwards.
ATATCTGATTCCCCGCCTCTGTTTCCCCGCCTCTGATTCCCCGCCTCTGTTTCCCCATATCTGATTCCCCGCCTCTGATTCCCCAACTCTGATTCCCCTCCTCTAATTCGCAAGCTATGATTCCCCGCCTCTGATTCACTGCGTCTGATTCCCTGCCTCTGATTCACAGCCTCTGATTCCCCTTCTCTGATTCACCACCTCTGAATCCCCACCTCTGATTCCCCATCTCTGATTCCGCACATCCGATTCCCTGCCTCTGATTCCCCGCCTCTGATACCCCGTCTCTGATACGCAACCTCTAATTCCCCACCTCTAATTCCCCATATCTGATTCCCCGCCTCTGTTTCCCTGCCTCTGATTCCCGGCCTCTGTTTCCCCATATCTGATTCCCCTCCTCTGATTCCCCAACTCTGATTCCCCGCCTCTGATTCCCCAGCTCTGATTCCCCGCCTTTTATTCCCGGCCTCTGATTCCCTGCCACTGATTCCCCGCCCCTGATTCCCCACCTCTGATTCCCCATATCTGATTCCCCGCCTCTGTTTCCCCAGCTCTGATTCCCCACCTCTGATTCCCCAGCTCTGATTCCCTGCCACTGATTCCCCGCCCCTGATTCCCCACCTCTGATTCCCCATATCTGATTCCCCGCCTCTGTTTCCCCAGCTCTGATTCCCTGCCTCTGATTCCCTGCCCTGATTCCCCATCTCTGTTTCACCGCCTTTGATTCGCCACCTCTGATTCCCCATATCTGATTCCCCGCCTCTGTATCCCCGCCTCTGATTCCCTGCCTCTGATTCCCAACCTCTGATTTCACACCTCTGATTCCCTATATCTGATTCCCCGCCTCTATTTCCCCATATCTGATTCCCCGCCTCTGATTCCCCAACTCTGATTCCCCGCCTCTGATTCCCCAGCTCTGATTCCCCGCCTCTGATTCCCGGCGTCCGATTCCCTGCCTCTGATTCCCCGCCTCTGATTCGCCATCTCTGATTCCCCGCCTCTGATTCCCCGTGTCTGATTCCCTGCCTCTGATTCCCCGCCTCAGATTCCACGCCTCTGATTCCCTGCCACTGATTCCCTGCCCCTGATTCCCCACCTCTGATTCCCCATATCTGATTCCCCGCCTCTGTTTCTCCGCCTCTGATTCCCCATATCTGATTCCCTGCCTCTGATTCCACAACTCTGATTCCCCGCCTCTGATTCCCCAGCTCTGAATCCCTGCCTCTGATTCCCCGCCTCTGATTCCCCAGCTCTGAATCCCTGCCTCTGATTCCCCGCCTCTGATTCCCCAGCTCTGAATCCCTGCCTCTGATTCCCCATATCTGATTCCCCGCCTCTGTTTCCCCGCCTCTGATTCCCCGCCTCTGATTCCCCATATCTGATTCCCCGGCTCTGATTGCCCACCTCTGATTCCCCGCCTCTGATTCGCCAGCTCTGATTCCCCGCCTCTGAATCCCCGCATCTGATTCCCTGCCTCTGATTCCCCGCCTCTGATTCCCCATCTCTGATTCACCGCCTTTGATTCGCCACCTCTGATTCCCCATATCTGATTCCCCACCTCTGTTTCCCCGCCTCTGATTCCCCACCTCTGTTTCCCCGCCTCTGATTCCCCGCCTCTGAATCCCCATCTCTGATTCCCGGACTCTGATTCCCCACCTCTGATTCCCGGCCTCTTATTCCCATCATCTGATTCCCGGCCTCTGATTCCCGGCCTCTGATTCTCCGCTTCTGATTCTGATTCCCTGCCTCTGATTCCCCATCTCTGATTCCGCACATCTGATTCCCTGCCTCTGATTCCCCACCTCTGATTCCCCATATCTGATTCCCCGCCTCTGTTTCCCCGCCTCTGATTCCCCGCCTCTGTTTCCCCATATCTAATTCCCGACCTCTGATGCCCCAACTCTGATTCCCCGCCTCTGATTCCCCAGCTCTGATTCCCCGCCTCTGATTCCCCGCATCCGATTCCCCATGTCTGATTCCCCGCCTCTGTTTCCCCGCCTCTGATTCCCCGCCTCTGTTTCCCCATATCTGATTCCCCGCCTCTGATTCCCCAGCTCTGATTCCCTGCCTCTGATTCCCCGCGTTCTATTCGCTGCCTCTGATTCCCCGCCTGTGATTCCCCATCTCTGATTCACCACCTCTGATTCCCCACCTCTGATTCCCCATATCTAATTCCCCGCCTCTGCTTGCCCGCCTCTCATTCCCCGCCTCTGTTTCCCCATATCTGATTCCCCGCCTCTGAATCCCCAACTCTGATTCCCTGCCTCTGATTCACCAGCTCTGATTCCCCGCCTTTGATTCCCCCCGTCTGATTCCCAGCCTCTGAATCCCCGTCTGATTTCTTGCCTCTGATTCCCCGCCTCTGATTCCCCATCTGATTCACTGCCTCTGATTCCCCACATCTGATTCCCCATCTCTGATTCCGCACAACCGATTCACTGCCTCTGACTCCCCGACTCTGATTCCCCACCTCTGATTCCCCAGCTCTGATTCCCCGCCTCTGATTCCCCGCGTCTGATTCCCTGCCTGTGATTCCCCGCCTCTGATTCCCCATCTCTGATTCCCCACCTCTGATTCCCCGTGTCTGATTCCCTTCGTTTGATTCCCCGCCTCTGATTCCCCGCCTCTGATTCCCTGCCACTGATTCCCCGCCCCTGATTCCCCACATCTGATTCCCCATATCTTATTCCCCGCCTCTGTTTCCCCCCCTCTGATTTCCAGCCTCTGATTCCCCATATCTGATTCCCCGCCTCTGATTCCCCATATCTGATTCCCCGCCTCTATTTCCCCATATCTGCTTCGCCGCCTCTGATTCCCCAACTCTGATTCCCCGCCTCTGATTCCCCAGCTCTTATTTCCCGCCTCTGATTCCCGGCATCCGATTCCCTGCCTCTGATTCCCCGCCTCTGATTCCCCGCCTCTGATTCCCCGCCTCTGATTCCCCGTGTCTGATTCCCTGCCTCTGATTCCCCAGCTCTGAATCCCCGCCTCTGATTCCCCGCGTCTGATTCCCTGCCTCTGATTCCCCGCCTCTGAATCCCCATCTGTGATTCACAACCTCTGATGCCCCACCTCTGATTCCCCATATCTGATTCCCCGCCTCTGTTTCCCTGCCTCTGATTCCCGGCCTCTGTTTCCCCATATCTGATTCCCCTCCTCTGATTCCCCAACTCTGAATCCCCGCCTCTGATTCCCCAGCTCTGATTCCCCGCCTTTTATTCCCGGCCTCTGATTCCCTGCCACTGATTCCCCGCCCCTGATTCCCCACCTCTGATTCCCCATATCTGATTCCCCGCCTCTGTTTCCCCAGCTCTGATTCCCCACCTCTGATTCCCCAGCTCTGATACCCTGCCACTGATTCCCCGCCCCTGATTCCCCACCTCTGATTCCCCATATCTGATTCCCCGCCTCTGTTTCCCCAGCTCTGATTCCCTGCCTCTGATTCCCTGCCCTGATTCCCCATCTCTGTTTCACCGCCTTTGATTCGCCACCTCTGATTCCCCATATCTGATTCCCCGCCTCTGTTTCCCCGCCTCTGATTCCCTGCCTCTGATTCCCAACCTCTGATTCCACACCTCTGATTCCCCATATCTGATTCCCCGCCTCCATTTCCCCATATCTGATTCCCCGCCTCTGATTCCCCAACTCTGATTCCCCGCCTCTGATTCCCCAGCTCTGATTCCGCGCCTCTGATTCCCGGCGTCCGATTCCCTGCCTCTGATTCCCCGCCTCTGATTCGCCATCTCTGATTCCCCGCCTCTGATTCCCCGTATCTGATTCCCTGCCTCTGATTCCCCGCCTCAGATTCCCCGCCTCTGATTCCCTGCCACTGATTCCCTGCCCCTGATTCCCCACCTCTGATTCCACATATCTGATTCCCCACCTCTGTTTCTCCGCCTCTGATTCCCCGCCTCTGATTCCCCATATCTGATTCCCTGCCTCTGATTCCACAACTCTGATTCCCCGCCTCTGATTCCCCAGCTCTGAATCCCCGCCTCTGATTCCCCGCGTCTGATTCCCTCCCTCTGATTCACAACCTCTGATTCCCCACATCTGATTCCCCATATCTGATTCCCCGCCTCTGTTTCCCCGCCTCTGATTCCCCGCCTCTGATTCCCCATATCTGATTCCCCGGCTCTGATTGCCCACCTCTGATTCCCCGCCTCTGATTCGCCAGCTCTGATTCACCGCCTTTGATTCGCCACCTCTGATTCCCCATATCTGATTCCCCACCTCTGTTTCCCCGCCTCTGATTCCCCGCCTCTGATTCTCCATATCTCATTCCCCGCCTCTGAATCCCCATCTCTGATTCCCGGACTCTGATTCCCCACCTCTGATTCCCGGCCTCTTATTCCCAGCATCTGATTCCCGGCCTCTGATTCCCGGCCTCTGATTCCCCGCTTCTGATTCTGATTCCCTGCCTCTGATTCCCCATCTCTGATTCCGCACATCTGATTCCCTGCCTCTGATTCCCCACCTCTGATTCCCCATATCTGATTCCCCGCCTCTGTTTCCCCGCCTCTGATTCCCCGCCTCTGTTTCCCCATATCTAATTCCCCACCTCTGATGCCCCAACTCTGATTCCCCGCCTCTGATTCCCCAGCTCTGATTCCCCGCCTCTGATTCCCCGCATCCGATTCCCCATGTCTGATTCCCCGCCTCTGATTCCCCGCCTCTGATTCCCCAGCTCTGATTCCCTGCCTCTGATTTCCCGCATTCTATTCGCTGCCTCTGATTCCCCGCCTGTGATTCCCCATCTCTGATTCACCACCTCTGATTCCCCACCTCTGATTCCCCATATCTAATTCCCCGCCTCTGCTTGCCCGCCTCTCATTCCCCGCCTCTGTTTCCCCATATCTGATTCCCCGCCTCTGAATCCCCAACTCTGATTCCCTGCCTCTGATTCACCAGCTCTGATTCCCCGCCTTTGATTCCCCCCGTCTGATTCCCAGCCTCTGAATCCCCGTCTGATTTCTTGCCTCTGATTCCCCGCCTCTGATTCCCCATCTCTGATTCACTGCCTCTGATTCCCCACATCTGATTCCCCATCTCTGATTCCGCACAACCGATTCCCTGCCTCTGACTCCCCGACTCTGATTCCCCACCTCTGATTCCCCAGCTCTGATTCCCCGCCTCTGATTCCCCGCGTCTGATTCCCTGCCTGTGATTCCCCGCCTCTGATTCCCCATCTCTGATTCCCCACCTCTGATTCCCCGTGTCTGATTCCCTTCCTTTGATTCCCCGCCTCTGATTCCCCGCCTCTGATTCCCTGCCACTGATTCCCCGCCCCTGATTCCCCACATCTGATTCCCCATATCTTATTCCCCGCCTCTGTTTCCCCCCCTCTGATTCCCAGCCTCTGATTCCCCATATCTGATTCCCCGCCTCTGATTCCCCATATCTGATTCCCCGCCTCTATTTCCCCATATCTGCTTCGCCCCCTCTGATTCCCCAACTCTGATTCCCCGCCTCTGATTCCCCAGCTCTGATTTCCCGCCTCTGATTCCCGGCATCCGATTCCCTGCCTCTGATTCCCCGCCTCTGATTCCCCGCCTCTGATTCCCCGCCTCTGATTCCCCGTGTCTGATTCCCTGCCTCTGATTCCCCAGCTCTGAATCCCCGCCTCTGATTCCCCGCGTCTGATTCCCTGCCTCTGATTCCCCGCCTCTGATTCCCCATCTGTGATTCACAACCTCTGATGCCCCACCTCTGATTCCCCATATCTGATTCCCCGCCTCTGTTTCCCCGCCTCTGATTCCCCGCCTCTGATTCCCCATATCTGATTCCCCGCCTCTGATTGCCCACCTCTGATTCCCCGCGTCTGATTCCCTGCCTCTGATTCCCCGCCTCTGATTCCCCATCTCTGATTCACCACCTCTGATTCCCGGCCTCTGATTCCCCATCTCTGATTCCGCACATCCGATTCCCTGCCTATGATTCCCCACCTCTGATTCCCCGCCTCTGATTCCCCATATCTGATTCCCTGCCTCTGTTTCCCCGCCTCTGATTCCCCACCTCTGTTTCCCCATATCTGATTCCCCGCCTCTGATTCCCCAACTCTAATACCCCGCCTCTGATTCCCCAGCTCTGATTCCCCGCCTCTGATTCCCCGCATGTGATTCCCTGCCTCTGATTCCCCGCCTCTGATTCCAGGCCTCTGATTCCCAGCATCTGATTCCGGCCTCTGATTCCCGGCCTCTGATTCCCTGCTTCTGATTCTGATTCCATGCCTCTGATTCCCCATCTCTGATTCCGCACATCTGATTCCTTGCCTCTGATTCCCCACCTCTGATTCCCCATTTCTGATTCCCCGCCTGGGTTTCCCCGCCTCTGATTCCCCGCCTCTGTTTCCCAATATCTAAGTCCCCGCCTCAGATTCCCCAAATCTGATTCCCCACCTCTGATTCCCCAGCTCTGATTCCCCGCCTCTGATTCCCCGCATCTGATTCCCTGCATCTGATTCCAAGCCTCTGATTCCCTGCCTCTGATTCCCAACCTCTGATTCCCCACCTCTGATTCCCCATATCTGATTCCCCGCCTCTGTTTCCCCGCCTCGGATTCCCCGCCTCTGTATCCCCATATCTGATTCCCGGCCTCTGATTCCCCGCCTCTGTTTCCCCATATCTGATTCCCCGCCTCTGATTCCCCAACTCTGATGCTCCTCCTATGCTCCTCTGATGCTCCTGCTCCTGCTCCTGCTCCTGCTCCTGCTCCTGCTCCTGCTCCTGCTCCTGCTCCTGCTCCTGCTCCTGCTCCTGCTCCTGCTCCTGCTCCTGCTCCTGCTCCTGCACCTCTGATGCTCCTCTGATGCACCTCTGATACTCCTCTGATGCTCCTCTGATGCTCCTCTGATGCTCCTCCTATGCTCCTCTGATGCTCCTGCTCCTGCTCCTGCTCCTGCTCCTGCTCCTGCTACTGCTCCTGCTCCTGTTCCTGCTCCTGCTCCTGCTCCTGCACCTCTGATGCTCCTCTGATGCACCTCTGATACTCCTCTGATGCTCCTCAGATGCTCCTCTGATGCTCCTCTGATGCTCCTCTGATGCACCTCTGATGCTCCTCTGATGCTCCTCTGATACTCCTCTGATGCTCCTCAGATGCTCCTCTGATGCTCCTCTGATGCTCCTCTGATGCTCCTCTGATGCTCCCCTGATGCACCTCAGATGCTCCTCTGATGCTCCTCTGATATTCCTCTGATGCTCCTCAGATGCTCCTCTGATGCTCCTCTGATGCTCCTCTGATGCTCCTCTGATGCTCCTCTGATGCTCCTCTGATGCTCATGCTCCTACTCCTGCTCCTCTGATGCTCCTCTGATGCTCCTCTGATCCTCCTCTGATGCTCCTCTGATGCTCCTCTGATGCTCCTCTGATGCTCCTCTGATGCTCCTCTGATGCTCCTCTGAGGCTCCTCTGAGGCTCCTCTGATGCTCCTCTGATGCTCCTCTGATGCTCCTCTGATGCTCCTCTGATGCTCCTCTGATGCTCCTCTGATGCTCCTCTGATGCTCCTCTGATCCTCCTCTGATGCTCCACTGATGCTCCTCTGATGCTCCACTGATGCTCCTCTGATGCTCCTCTGATGCTCCTCTGATGCTTCTCTGATGCTCCTCTGATGCTCCTCTGACGCTCCACTGATGCTCCTCTGATGCTCCTCTGATGCTCCTGCTCCTGCTCCTGCTCCTCTGATGCTCCTCTGATGACCTCTGATGCTCCTGCTCCTGCTCCTGCTCCTGCTCCTGCTCCTGCTCCTCTGATGCTCCTCTGATGCTCCTCTGATGCTCCTCTGATGCTCCTCTGATGGTCCTCTGATGGTCCTCTGATGCTCCTCTGATCCTCCTCTGATCATCCTCTGATGCTCCTCTGATGCTCCTCTGATGCTCCTCTGATGCTCCTCTGATGCTCCTCTGATCCTCCTCTGGTGCTCCTCTGATGCTCCTCTGATGCTCCTCTGATGCTCCTCTGATGCTCCTCTGAGGCTCCTCTGAGGCTCCTCTGAGGCTCCTCTGATGCTCCTCTGATGCTCCTCTGATGCTCCTGTGATGCTCATCTGATGCTCCTCTGATGCTCCTCTGATGCTCCTGTGATGCTCCTCTGATGCTCCTCTGATGCTCCTCTGATGCTGATCTGATTCTCCTCTGATGCTCCTCTGATGCTCCTCTGATGCTCCTCTGATGCTCCTCTGATGCTCCTCTGATGCTCCTCTGATGCTCCTCTGATGCTCCTCTGATGCTCCTCTGATGCTCCTCTGAGGCTCCTCTGATGCTCCTCTGATGCTCCTCTGATGCTCCTCTGATGCTCGTCTGATACTCCTCTGATGCTCCTCTCATGCTCCTGTGATGCTCCTCTGATGCTCCTCTGCTGCTCCTCTGATGCTCATCTGATGCTCCTCTGATTCTCCTCTGATGCTCCTCTGATGCTCCTCTGATGCTCCTCTGATCCACCTCTGATGCTCCTCTGATGCTCCTCTGATGCTCCTCTGATGCTCCTCTGATGCTCCTGTGATGCTCCTCTGATGCCCCTCTGCTGCTCCTCTGATGCTCATCTGATGCTCCTCTGATTCTCCTCTGATGCTCCTCTGATGCTCCTCTGATGCTCTTCTTATGCTCCTCTGATCCTCCTCTGATGCTCATCTGATGCTCCTCTGATGCTCCTCTGATGCTCCTCTGATGCTCCTCTGATGCTCATCTGATGCTCCTCTGATTCTCCTCTGATGCTCCTCTGATGCTCCTCTGATGCTCCTCTGATCCACCTCTGATGCTCCTCTGATGCTCCTCTGATGCTCCTCTGATGCTCCTCTGATGCTCCTGTGATGCTCCTCTGATGCTCCTCTGCTGCTCCTCTGATGCTCATCTGATGCTCCTCTGATTCTCCTCTGATGCTCCTCTGATGCTCCTCTGATGCTCCTCTTATGCTCCTCTGATCCTCCTCTGATGCTCATCTGATGCTCCTCTGATGCTCCTCTGATGCTCCTCTGATGCTCCTCTGATGCTACTCTGATGCTACTCTGATGCTCCTCTGATGCTCCTCTGATGCTCCTCTGATGCTCCTCTGATGCTCCTCTGATGCTCCTCTGATGCTCCTCTGATGCTCCTCTGATGCTCCTCTGATGCTCCTCTGAGGCTCCTCTGATGCTCCTCTGATGCTCCTCTGATGCTCCTCTGATGCTCCTCTGATGCTCCTGTGATGCTCCTCTGATGCTCCTGTGATCCTCCTCTGATGCTCCTCTGATGCTCCTCTGATGCTCCTCTGATCCTCCTCTGATGCTCCTCTGATGCTCCTCTGATGCTCCTCTGATGCTCCTCTGATGCTCCTCTGATGCTCCTCTGAGGCTCCTCTGAGGCTCCTCTGAGGCTCCTCTGATTCTCTTCTGATGCTCCTCTGATGCTCCTCTGATGCTCCTCTGATTCTCCTGTGATGCTCCTGTGATGCTCCTCTGATGCTCCTGTGATGCTCCTCTGCTGTTCCTCTGCTGTTCCTCTGATGCTCCTCTGATGCTCCTCTGATGCTCCTCTGAGGCTCCTCTGATGCTCCTCTGATGCTCCTCTGATCCTCATCTGATGCTCCTCTGATGCTCCTCTGATGCTCCTCTGATGCTCCTCTGATGCTCCTCTGATGCTCCTGTGATGCTCCTCTGATGCTCCTGTGATCCTCCTCTGATGCTCCTCTGATGCTCCTCTGATGCTCCTCTGATGCTCCTCTGATGCTCCTCTGATGCTCCTCTGATGCTCCTGCTCCTGCTCCTGCTCCTGCTCCTGCTCCTGCTCCTGCTCCTGCTCCTGCTCCTGCTCCTGCTCCTGCTCCTGCTCCTGCTCCTGCTCCTGCTCCTGCTCCTGCTCCTGCTCCTGCTCCTGCTCCTGCTCCTGCTCCTGCTCCTGCTCCTGCTCCTGCTCCTGCAGCTCTGATGCTCCTCTGATGCACCTCTGATGCTCCTCTGATGCTCCTCTGATACTCCTCTGATGCTCCTTAGATGCTCCTCTGATGCTCCTCTGATGCTCCTCTGTTGCTCCTCTGATGCCTCTGTGATGCTCCTCTGATGCTCCTCTGATTCTCCTCTGATGCTCCGCTGATGCTCCTCTGATGCTCCTCTGATGCTCCTCTGATGATCCTCTGATCCTCCTCTGATGCTCCACTGATGCTCCTCTGATGCTCCTGTGATGCTCCTGTGATGCTTCTCTGATTCTCCTCTGATGCTCCTCTGATGCTCCTCTGATGCTCCTCTGATGATCCTCTGATGTTCCTCTGATGCTCCTCTGATGTTCCTCTGATGCTCCTCTGATGCTCCTCTGATGCTCCTGCTCCTGCTCCTGCTCCTGCTCCTGCTCCTGCTCCTGCTCCTGCTCCTGCTCCTACTCCTGCTCCTGCTCCTGCTCCTGCTCCTGCTCCTGCTCCTGCCCCTGCTCCTGCTCCTGCTACTGCTCCTGCTCCTGCTCCTGCTCCTGCTCCTGCTCCTGCTCCGGCTCCTGCTCCTGCACCTCTGATGCTCCTGCTCCTGCTCGATGCTCCTCTGATGCACCTCTGATGCTCCTCTGATGCTCCTGCTCCTGCTCCTGCTCCTGCTCCTGCTCCTGCTCCTGCTCCTGCTCCTGCTCCTGCTCCTGCCCCTGCTCCTGCTCCTGCTACTGCTCCTGCTCCTGCTCCTGCTCCTGCTCCTGCTCCGGCTCCTGCTCCTGCACCTCTGATGCTCCTGCTCCTGCTCGATGCTCCTCTGATGCTCCTCTGATGCTCCTCTGATGCTCCTGCTCCTGCTCCTGCTCCTGCTCCTGCTCCTGCTCCTGCTCCTGCTCCTGCTCCTGCTCCTGCTCCTGCTCCTGCTCTTGCTCCTGCTCCTGCCCCTGCTCCTGCTCCTGCTACTGCTCCTGCTCCTGCTCCTGCTCCTGCTCCTGCTCCTGCTCCGGCTCCTGCTCCTGCACCTCTGATGCTCCTGTTCCTGCACGATGCTCCTCTGATGCTCCACTGATGCTCCTCTGAGGCTCCTCTGAGGCTCCTCTGGGGCTCCTCTGATGCTCCTCTGATGCTCCTCTGATGCTCCTCAGATGCTCCTCTGATGCACCTCTGATGCTCATCTGATGCTCCTCTGATGCTCCTCAGATGCTCCTCAGATGCTCCTCTGATGCACCTCTGATGCTCCTCTGATGCTCCTCTGATGCTCCTCTGATGCTCCTCTGTTGCTCCTCTGATGCTCCTCTGATGCTCCTCTGATGCTCCTCTGATGCTCCAATGATGCTCCAATGATGCTCCTCTGATGCTCCTGTGATGCTCCTCTGATGCTCCTTTGATGCTCCTCTGATGCTCCTCTGATGCTCCTCTGATGCTCCTCTGATGCTCCTCTGATGCTCCTCTGATGCTCCTCTGATCCCCCTCTGATCCTCCTCTGATGCTCCTCTGATGCTCCTCTGATGCTCCTCTGAGGCTCCTCTGATGCTCTTCTGATCCTCCTCTGATGCTCCTCTGATGCTCTTCTGATGCTCCTCTGATGCTCCTCTGTTGCTCCTCTGATGATCCTCTGATGCTCCTCTGATTCTCCTCTGATGCTCCTCTGATGCTCCTCTGATGCTCCTCTGATGCTCCTCTGATGCTCCTCTGATGCTCCTCTGAGGCTCCTCTGATGCTCCTCTGATGCTCCTCTGATGCTCCTCTGATGCTCCACTGATGCTCCTCTGAGGCTCCTCTGAGGCTCCTCTGGGGCTCCTCTGATGCTCCTCTGATGCTCCTCTGATGCTCCTCTGATGCTCCTCTGATGCTCCTCTGATGCTCCTCTGATGCTCCTCTGATGCTCCTGCTCCTGTTCCTGCTCCACTGATGCTCCTCTGATACTCCTCTGATGCTCCTGCTCCTGCTCCTGCTCCTGCTCCTGCTCATCTGATGCTCCTCTGATGCTCCTGCTCCTGCTCCTGCTCCTGCTCCTGCTCCTGCTCCTGCTCCTGCTCCTGCTCCTGCTCCTGCTCCTGCTCCTGCTCCTCTGATGCTCCTCTGATGCTCCTTTGATGCTCCTCTGATGCTCCTCTGATGCTCCTCTGATGCTCCTCTGATGCTCCTCTGATGCTCCTCTGATGCTCCTCTGATGCTCCTCTGATGCTCCTCTGATGCTCCTCTGATGCTCCTCTGATGCTCCTCTGAGGCTCCTCTGATGCTCCTCTGATGCTCCTCTGATGCTCCTCTGATGCTCCTCTGATGCTCCTTTGATGCTCCTCTGATGCTCCTCTGATGCTCCTCTGATGCTCCTCTGATGCTCCTCTGATGCTCCTCTGATGCTCCTCTGATCCCCCTCTGATCCTCCTCTGATGCTCCTCTGATGCTCCTCTGATGCTCCTCTGATGCTCCTCTGATGCTCTTCTGATCCTCCTCTGATGCTCCTCTGATGCTCTTCTGATGCTCCTCTGATGCTCCTCTGTTGCTCCTCTGATGATCCTCTGATGCTCCTCTGATGCTCCTCTGATGCTCCTCTGATGCTCCTCTGATGCTCCTCTGATGCTCCTCTGATGCTCCTCTGATGCTCCTCTGAGGCTCCTCTGATGCTCCTCTGATGCTCCTCTGATGCTCCACTGATGCTCCTCTGAGGCTCCTCTGAGGCTCCTCTGGGGCTCCTCTGATGCTCCTCTGATGCTCCTCTGATGCTCCTCTGATGCTCCTCTGATCCTCCTCTGATGCTCCTCTGATGCTCCTCTGATGCTCCTCTGATGCTCCTCTGATGCTCCTCTGATGCTCCTCTGATGCTCCTGCTCCTGCTCCTGCTCCTGCTCCTGCTCCTGCTCCTGCTCCTGCTCCTGCTCCTGCTCCTGCTCCTGCTCCTGCTCCTGCTCCTGCTCCTGCTCCTGCTCCTGCTCCTGCTCCTGCTCCTGCTCCTGCAGCTCTGATGCTCCTCTGATGCACCTCTGATGCTCCTCTGATGCTCCTCTGATACTCCTCTGATGCTCCTTAGATGCTCCTCTGATGCTCCTCTGATGCTCCTCTGTTGCTCCTCTGATGCCTCTGTGATGCTCCTCTGATGCTCCTCTGATTCTCCTCTGATGCTCCGCTGATGCTCCTCTGATGCTCCTCTGATGCTCCTCTGATGATCCTCTGATCCTCCTCTGATGCTCCACTGATGCTCCTCTGATGCTCCTGTGATGCTCCTGTGATGCTTCTCTGATTCTCCTCTGATGCTCCTCTGATGCTCCTCTGATGCTCCTCTGATGCTCCTCTGATGTTCCTCTGATGCTCCTCTGATGCTCCTCTGATGTTCCTCTGATGCTCCTCTGATGCTCCTCTGATGCTCCTGCTCCTGCTCCTGCTCCTGCTCCTGCTCCTGCTCCTGCTCCTGCTCCTGCTCCTGCTCCTACTCCTGCTCCTGCTCCTGCTCCTGCTCCTGCTCCTGCTCCTGCCCCTGCTCCTGCTCCTGCTACTGCTCCTGCTCCTGCTCCTGCTCCTGCTCCTGCTCCTGCTCCGGCTCCTGCTCCTGCACCTCTGATGCTCCTGCTCCTGCTCGATGCTCCTCTGATGCACCTCTGATGCTCCTCTGATGCTCCTGCTCCTGCTCCTGCTCCTGCTCCTGCTCCTGCTCCTGCTCCTGCTCCTGCTCCTGCTCCTGCCCCTGCTCCTGCTCCTGCTACTGCTCCTGCTCCTGCTCCTGCTCCTGCTCCTGCTCCGGCTCCTGCTCCTGCACCTCTGATGCTCCTGCTCCTGCTCGATGCTCCTCTGATGCTCCTCTGATGCTCCTCTGATGCTCCTGCTCCTGCTCCTGCTCCTGCTCCTGCTCCTGCTCCTGCTCCTGCTCCTGCTCCTGCTCCTGCTCCTGCTCCTGCTCCTGCTCTTGCTCCTGCTCCTGCCCCTGCTCCTGCTCCTGCTACTGCTCCTGCTCCTGCTCCTGCTCCTGCTCCTGCTCCTGCTCCGGCTCCTGCTCCTGCACCTCTGATGCTCCTGCTCCTGCACGATGCTCCTCTGATGCACCTCTGATGCTCCTCTGATGCTCCTCTGATGCTCCTCTGATGCTCCTCAGATGCTCCTCTGATGCACCTCTGATGCTCCTCTGATGCTCCTCTGATGCTCCTCTGATGCTCCTCAGATGCTCCTCTGATGCACCTCTGATGCTCCTCTGATGCTCCTCTGATGCTCCTCTGATGCTCCTCTGATGCTCCTCTGATGCTCCTCTGATGCTCCAATGATGCTCCAATGATGCTCCTCTGATGCTCCTGTGATGCTCCTCTGATGCTCCTTTGATGCTCCTCTGATGCTCCTCTGATGCTCCTCTGATGCTCCTCTGATGCTCCTCTGATGCTCCTCTGATGCTCCTCTGATCCCCCTCTGATCCTCCTCTGATGCTCCTCTGATGCTCCTCTGATGCTCCTCTGATGCTCCTCTGATGCTCTTCTGATCCTCCTCTGATGCTCCTCTGATGCTCTTCTGATGCTCCTCTGATGCTCCTCTGTTGCTCCTCTGATGATCCTCTGATGCTCCTCTGATGCTCCTCTGATGCTCCTCTGATGCTCCTCTGATGCTCCTCTGATGCTCCTCTGATGCTCCTCTGATGCTCCTCTGAGGCTCCTCTGATGCTCCTCTGATGCTCCTCTGATGCTCCTCTGATGCTCCACTGATGCTCCTCTGAGGCTCCTCTGAGGCTCCTCTGGGGCTCCTCTGATGCTCCTCTGATGCTCCTCTGATGCTCCTCTGATGCTCCTCTGATGCTCCTCTGATGCTCCTCTGATGCTCCTCTGATGCTCCTCTGATGCTCCTGCTCCTGTTCCTGCTCCACTGATGCTCCTCTGATACTCCTCTGATGCTCCTGCTCCTGCTCCTGCTCCTGCTCCTGCTCATCTGATGCTCCTCTGATGCTCCTGCTCCTGCTCCTGCTCCTGCTCCTGCTCCTGCTCCTGCTCCTGCTCCTGCTCCTGCTCCTGCTCCTGCTCCTGCTCCTCTGATGCTCCTCTGATGCTCCTCTGATGCTCCTCTGATGTTCCTCTGATGCTCCTCTGATGCTCCACTGATGCTCCTCTGATGCTCCTCTGATGCTCCTCTGATGCTCCTCTGATGCTCCTCTTATGCTCCTCTGATGCTCCTCTGTTGCTCCTCTGATGCTCCCCTGATGCTCCTCTGACGCTCCTCTGATGCTCCACTGATGCTCTTCTGATGCTCCTCTGATGCTTCTCTGATGCTCCTCTGATGCTCCTCTGATGCTCCTCTGAGGCTCCTCTGAGGCTCCTCTGAGGCTCCTCTGATGCTCCTCTGATGCTCCTCTGATGCTCCTCTGATGCTCCTCTGATGCTCCTCTGATGCTCCTCTGAGGCTCCTCTGATGCTCCTCTGATGCTCCTCTGATGCTCCTCTGATGCTCCTCTGATGCTCCTCTGAGGTTCCTCTGATGCTCCTCTGATGCTCCTCTGATGCTCCTCTGATGCTCCTCTGATGCTCCTGTGATGCTCCTCTGATGCTCCTGTGATCCTCCTCTGATGCTCCTCTGATGCTCCTCTGATGCTCCTCTGATCCTCCTCTGATGCTCCTCTGATGCTCCTCTGATGCTCCTCTGATGCTCCTCTGATGCTCCTCTGATGCTCCTCTGATGCTCCTCTGAGGCTCCTCTGAGGCTCCTCTGTTTCTCTTCTGATACTCCTCTGATGCTCCTCTGATGCTCCTCTGATGCTCTTGTGATGCTCCTGTGATGCTCCTCTGATGCTCCTGTGATGCTCCTCTGCTGTTCCTCTGCTGTTCCTCTGATGCTCCTCTGATGCTCCTCTGATGCTCCTCTGAGGCTCCTCTGATGCTCCTCTGATGCTCCTCTGATCCTCATCTGATGCTCCTCTGATGCTCCTCTGATGCTCCTCTGATGCTCCTCTGATGCTCCTCTGATGCTCCTCTGATGCTCCTCTGATGCTCCTCTGATGCTCCTCTGATCCTCCTCTGATGCTCCTCTGATGCTCCTCTGATCCTCCTCTGATGCTCCTCTGATGCTCCTCTGATGCTCCTCTGATGCTCCTGCTCCTGCTCCTGCTCCTGCTCCTGCTCCTGCTCCTGCTCCTGCTCCTGCTCCTGCACCTCTGATGCTCCTCTGATGCACCTCTGATGCTCCTCTGATGCTCCTCTGATACTCCTCTGATGCTCCTTAGATGCTCATCTGATGCTCCTCTGATGCTCCTCTGTTGCTCCTCTGATGCCTCTGTGATGCTCCTCTGATGCTCCTCTGATTCTCCTCTGATGCTCCGCTGATGCTCCTGTGATGCTCCTCTGATGCTCCTCTGATGATCCTCTGATCCTCCTCTGATGCTCCACTGATGCTCCTCTGATGCTCCTGTGATGCTCCTGTGATGCTTCTCTGATTCTCCTCTGATGCTCCTCTGATGCTCCTCTGATGCTCCTCTGATGCTCCTCTGATGCTCCTCTGATGCTCCTCTGATGTTCCTCTGATGCTCCTCTGATGCTCCTCTGATGCTCCTGCTCCTGCTCCTGCTCCTGCTCCTGCTCCTGCTCCTGCTCCTGCTCCTGCTCCTGCTCCTGCTCCTGCTCCTGCTCCTGCTCCTGCTCCTGCTCCTGCTCCTGCTCCTGCTCCTGCCCCTGCTCCTGCTCCTGCTACTGCTCCTGCTCCTGCTCCTGCTCCTGCTCCTGCTCCTGCTCCGGCTCCTGCTCCTGCACCTCTGATGCTCCTGCTCCTGCTCGATGCTCCTCTGATGCACCTCTGATGCTCCTCTGATGCTCCTCTGATGCTCCTCTGATGCTCCTCAGATGCTCCTCTGATGCACCTCTGATGCTCCTCTGATGCTCCTCTGATGCTCCTCTGATGCTCCTCTGATGCTCCTCTGATGCTCCTCTGATGCTCCTTTGATGTCCTCTGATGCTCCTCTGATGCTCCTCTGATGCTCCTCTGATGCTCTTCTGATCCTCCTCTGATGCTCCTCTGATGCTCCTCTGATGCTCCTCTGATGCTCCTCTGTTGCTCCTCTGATGATCCTCTGATGCTCCTCTGATGCTCCTCTGATGCTCCTCTGATGCTCCTCTGATGCTCCTCTGATGCTCCTCTGAGGCTCCTCTGAGGCTCCTCTGGGGCTCCTCTGATGCTCCTCTGATGCTCCTCTGAGGCTCCTCTGAGGCTCCTCTGGGGCTCCTCTGATGCTCCTCTGATGCTCCTCTGATGCTCCTCTGATGCTCCTCTGATGCTCCTCTGATGCTCCTCTGATGCTCCTGCTCCTGCTCCTGCTCCACTGATGCTCCTCTGATACTCCTCTGATGCTCCTGCTCCTGCTCCTGCTCCTGCTCCTGCTCATCTGATGCTCCTCTGATGCTCCTGCACCTGCTCCTGCTCCTGCTCCTGCTCCTGCTCCTGCTCCTGCTCCTGCTCCTGCTCCTGCTCCTGCTCCTCTGATGCTCCTCTGATGCTCCTCTGATGCTCCTCTGATGTTCCTCTGATGCTCCTCTGATGCTCCACTGATGCTCCTCTGATGCTCCTCTGGTGCTCCTCTGATGCACCTCTGATGCTCCTCTGATGCTCCTCTGATGCTCCTCTGTTGCTCCTCTGATGCTCCCCTGATGCTCCTCTGATGCTCCTCTGATGCTCCACTGATGCTCTTCTGATGCTCCTCTGATGCTCCTATGATGCTCCTCTGATGCTCCTCTGATGCTCCTCTGAGGCTCCTCTGAGGCTCCTCTGAGGCTCCTCTGATGCTCCTCTGATGCTCCTCTGATGCTCCTCTGATGCTCCTCTGATGCTCCTCTGTTGCTCCTCTGAGGCTCCTCTGATGCTCCTCTGATGCTCCTCTGATGCTCCTCTGATGCTCCTCTGATGCTCCTCTGATGCTCCTCTGATGCTCCTCTGATGCTCCTCTGATCCTCCTCTGATGCTCCTCTGATGCTCCTCTGATGCTCCTCTGATGCTCCTCTGATGCTCCTCTGATGCTCCTCTGATGCTCCTCTGATGCTCCTGTGATCCTCCTCTGATGCTCCTGTGCTGCTCCTCTGATGCTCCTCTGTTGCTCCTCTGATGCTCCTCTGATGCTCCTCTGAGGCTCCTCTGATGCTCCTCTGATGCTCCTCTGATCCTCCTCTGATGCTCCTCTGATGCTTCTCTGATGCTCCTCTGATGCTCCTCTGATGCTCCTCTGATGCTTCTCTGATGCTCCTCTGATGCTCCTCTGATGCTCCTCTGATGCTCCTCTGATGCTCCTCTGATGCTCCTCTGATGCTCCTCTGATGCTCCTCTGATGCTCCTCTGATGCTCCTCTGATGCTCCTCTGATGCTCCTCTGATGCTCCTCTGATGCTCCTCTGATCCTCCTCTGATGCTCCTCCGATGCTCCTCTGATGCTCCTCTGATGCTCCTCTGATGCTCCTCCTATGCTCCTCTGATGCTCCTGCTCCTGCTCCTGCTCCTGCTCCTGCTCCTGCTCCTGCTCCTGCTCCTGCTCCTGCTCCTGCTCCTGCTCCTGCTCCTGCTCCTGCTCCTTCTCCTGCTCCTGCTCCTGCTCCTGCTCCTGCTCCTGCTCCTGCTCCTGTTCCTGCTCCTGCTCCTGCTCCTGCACCTCTAATGCTCCTCTGATGCACCTCTGATGCTCCTCTGATGCTCCTCTGATACTCCTCTGATGCTCCTCAGATGCTCCTCTGATGCTCCTCTGATGCACCTCTGATGCTCCTCTGATGCTCCTCTGATGCTCCTCTGATGCTCCTCTGATGCTCCTCTGATGCTCCAATGATGCTCCAATGATGCTCCTCTGATGCTCCTGTGATGCTCCTCTGATGCTCCTTTGATGCTCCTCTGATGCTCCTCTGATGCTCCTCTGATGCTCCTCTGATGCTCCTCTGATGCTCCTCTGATGCTCCTCTGATCCCCCTCTGATCCTCCTCTGATGCTCCTCTGATGCTCCTCTGATGCTCCTCTGATGCTCCTCTGATGCTCTTCTGATCCTCCTCTGATGCTCCTCTGATGCTCTTCTGATGCTCCTCTGATGCTCCTCTGTTGCTCCTCTGATGATCCTCTGATGCTCCTCTGATGCTCCTCTGATGCTCCTCTGATGCTCCTCTGATGCTCCTCTGATGCTCCTCTGATGCTCCTCTGATGCTCCTCTGAGGCTCCTCTGATGCTCCTCTGATGCTCCTCTGATGCTCCTCTGATGCTCCACTGATGCTCCTCTGAGGCTCCTCTGAGGCTCCTCTGGGGCTCCTCTGATGCTCCTCTGATGCTCCTCTGATGCTCCTCTGATGCTCCTCTGATGCTCCTCTGATGCTCCTCTGATGCTCCTCTGATGCTCCTGCTCCTGTTCCTGCTCCACTGATGCTCCTCTGATACTCCTCTGATGCTCCTGCTCCTGCTCCTGCTCCTGCTCCTGCTCATCTGATGCTCCTCTGATGCTCCTGCTCCTGCTCCTGCTCCTGCTCCTGCTCCTGCTCCTGCTCCTGCTCCTGCTCCTGCTCCTGCTCCTGCTCCTGCTCCTCTGATGCTCCTCTGATGCTCCTCTGATGCTCCTCTGATGTTTGTCTGATGCTCCTCTGATGCTCCACTGATGCTCCTCTGATGCTCCTCTGATGCTCCTCTGATGCTCCTCTGATGCTCCTCTTATGCTCCTCTGATGCTCCTCTGTTGCTCCTCTGATGCTCCCCTGATGCTCCTCTGATGCTCCTCTGATGCTCCACTGATGCTCTTCTGATGCTCCTCTGATGCTTCTCTGATGCTCCTCTGATGCTCCTCTGATGCTCCTCTGAGGCTCCTCTGAGGCTCCTCTGAGGCTCCTCTGATGCTCCTCTGATGCTCCTCTGATGCTCCTCTGATGCTCCTCTGATGCTCCTCTGATGCTCCTCTGAGGCTCCTCTGATGCTCCTCTGATGCTCCTCTGATGCTCCTCTGATGCTCCTCTGATGCTCCTCTGAGGTTCCTCTGATGCTCCTCTGATGCTCCTCTGATGCTCCTCTGATGCTCCTCTGATGCTCCTGTGATGCTCCTCTGATGCTCCTGTGATCCTCCTCTGATGCTCCTCTGATGCTCCTCTGATGCTCCTCTGATCCTCCTCTGATGCTCCTCTGATGCTCCTCTGATGCTCCTCTGATGCTCCTCTGATGCTCCTCTGATGCTCCTCTGAGGCTCCTCTGAGGCTCCTCTGTTTCTCTTCTGATACTCCTCTGATGCTCCTCTGATGCTCCTCTGATGCTCTTGTGATGCTCCTGTGATGCTCCTCTGATGCTCCTGTGATGCTCCTCTGCTGTTCCTCTGCTGTTCCTCTGATGCTCCTCTGATGCTCCTCTGATGCTCCTCTGATGCTCCTCTGATCCTCCTCTGATGCTCCTCTGATGCTCCACTGATGCTCCTCTGATCCTCATCTGATGCTCCTCTGATGCTCCTCTGATGCTCCTCTGATGCTCCTCTGATGCTCCTCTGATGCTCCTCTGATGCTCCTCTGATGCTCCTCTGATCCTCCTCTGATGCTCCTCTGATGCTCCTCTGATCCTCCTCTGATGCTCCTCTGATGCTCCTCTGATGCTCCTCTGATGCTCCTCTGATGCTCCTGCTCCTGCTCCTGCTCCTGCTCCTGCTCCTGCTCCTGCTCCTGCTCCTGCTCCTGCACCTCTGATGCTCCTCTGATGCACCTCTGATGCTCCTCTGATGCTCCTCTGATACTCCTCTGATGCTCCTTAGATGCTCATCTGATGCTCCTCTGATGCTCCTCTGTTGCTCCTCTGATGCCTCTGTGATGCTCCTCTGATGCTCCTCTGATTCTCCTCTGATGCTCCGCTGATGCTCCTCTGATGCTCCTCTGATGCTCCTCTGATGATCCTCTGATCCTCCTCTGATGCTCCACTGATGCTCCTCTGATGCTCCTGTGATGCTCCTGTGATGCTTCTCTGATTCTCCTCTGATGCTCCTCTGATGCTCCTCTGATGCTCCTCTGATGCTCCTCTGATGCTCCTCTGATGTTCCTCTGATGCTCCTCTGATGCTCCTCTGATGCTCCTGCTCCTGCTCCTGCTCCTGCTCCTGCTCCTGCTCCTGCTCCTGCTCCTGCTCCTGCTCCTGCTCCTGCTCCTGCTCCTGCTCCTGCTCCTGCTCCTGCTCCTGCTCCTGCTCCTGCCCCTGCTCCTGCTCCTGCTACTGCTCCTGCTCCTGCTCCTGCTCCTGCTCCTGCTCCTGCTCCTGCTCCTGCTCCTCTGATGCTCCTCTGATGCTCCTCTGATGCTCCTCTGATACTCCTCTGATGCTCCTCTGATGCTCCTCTGATGCTCCTCTGATCCTCCTCTGATGCTCCACTGATGCTCATCTGATGCTCCACTGATGCTCCTCTGATGCTCCTCTGATGCTCCTCTGATGCTCCTCTGATGCTCCTCTGACGCTCCTCTGATGCTCCTCTGATGCTCCTCTGATGCTCCTCTGATGCTCCTGCTCCTGCTCCTGCTCCTCTGATGCTCCTCTGATGACCTCTGATGCTCCTGCTCATGCTCCTGCTCCTGCTCCTGCTCCTGCTCCTCTGATGCTCCTCTGATGCTCCTCTGATCCTCCTCTGATGCTCCTCTGATGCTCCTCTGATGCTCCTCTGATGCTGCTCTGAGGCTCCTCTGATGCTCCTCTGATGCTCCTCTGATGCTCCTCTGATGCTCCTCTGATGCTCCTCTGATGCTCCTGTGATGCTCCTCTGATGCTCCTCTGATGCTCCTCTGATGCTCATGTGATGCTCCTCTGATGCTCCTCTGCTGCTCCTCTGATGCTGATCTGATTCTCCTCTGATGCTCCTCTGATGCTCCTCTGATGCTCCTCTGATGCTCCTCTGATGCTCCTCTGATCCTCCTCTGATGCTACACTGATGCTCCTCTGATGCTCCTCTGATGCTCCTCTGAGGCTCCTCTGATGCTCCTCTGATGCTCCTCTGATGCTCCTCTGATGCTCCTCTGATGCTCCTCTGATACTCCTCTGATGCTCCTCTGATGCTCCTGTGATGCTCCTCTGATGCTCCTCTGCTGCTCCTCTGATGCTCATCTGATGCTCCTCTGATTCTCCTCTGATGCTCCTCTGATGCTCCTCTGATGCTCCTCTGATGCTCCTCCGATCCACCTCTGATGCTCCTCTGATGCTCCTCTGATGCTCATCTGATGCTCCTGTGATGCTCCTCTGATGCTCCTGTGATGCTCCTCTGCTGTTCCTCTGCTGTTCCTCTGATGCTCCTCTGATGCTCCTCTGATGCTCCTCTGATGCTCCTCAGAGGCTCCTCTGATGCTCCTCTGATGCTCCTCTGATGCTCCTCTGATGCTCCTCTGATGCTCCTCTGATGCTCCTCTGATGCTCCTGTGATCCTCCTCTGATGCTCCTCTAATGCTCCTCTGATGCTCCTCTGATCCTCCTCTGATGCTCCTCTGATGCTCCTCTGATGCTCCTCTGATGCTCCTCTGATCCTCCTCTGATGCTCCTCTGATGCTCCACTGATGCTCCTCTGATCCTCCTCTGATGCTCCTCTGATGCTCCTCTGATGCTCCTCTGATGCTCCTCTGATGCTCCTCTGATGCTCCACTGATGCTCCTCTGATGCTCCTCTGATGCTCCTCTGATGCTCCTCTGATGCTCCTCTGATGCTCCTCTGATGCTCCTCTGATGCACCTCTGATGCTCCTCTGATGTTCCTCTGATGCTCCTCTGATGCTCCTCTGATGCTCCTGCTCCTGCTCCTGCTCCTGCTCCTGCTCCTGCTCCTGCTCCTGCTCCTGCTCCTGCTCCTGCTCCTGCTCCTGCTCCTGCTCCTGCTCCTGCTCCTGCTCCTGCTCCTGCCCCTGCTCCTGCTCCTGCTCCTGCTCCTGCTCCTGCTCCTGCTCCTGCTCCGGCTCCTGCTCCGGCTCCTGCTCCGGCTCCTGCTCCTGCACCTCTGATGCTCCTGCTCCTGCTCGATGCTCCTCTGATGCACCTCTGATGCTCCTCAGATGCTCCTCTGATGCACCTCTGATGCTCCTCTGATGCTCCTATGATGCTCCTCTGATGCTCCTCAGATGCTCCTCTGATGCACCTCTGATGCTCCTCTGATGCTCCTCTGATGCTCCTCTGATGCTCCTCTGTTGCTCCTCTGTTGCTCCTCTGATGCTCCTCTGATGCTCCTCTGATGCTCCAATGATGCTCCAATGATGCTCCACTGATGCTCCTGTGATGCTCCTGTGATGCTCCTCTGATGCTCCTCTGATCCTCCTCTGATCCTCCTCTGATGCTCCTCTGATGCTCCTCTGATGCTCCTCTGATTCTCCTCTGATGCTCCTCTGATCCTCCTCTGATGCTCCTCTGATGCTCCTCTGATGCTCCTCTGATGCTCCTCTGAGGCTCCTCTGAGGCTCCTCTGAGACTCCTCTGATGCTCCTCTGAGGCTCCTCTGATGCTCCTCTGATGCTCCTCTGATGCTCCTCTGATGCTCCTCTGATGCTCCTGTGATGCTCCTCTGATGCTCCTCTGCTGCTCCTCTGATGCTCATCTGATTCTCCTCTGATGCTCCTCTGATGCTCCTCTGATGCTCCTCTGATCCTCCTCTGATCCTCCTCTGATGCTCCTCTGATGCTCCTCTGATGCTCCTCTGATGCTCCTCTGATGCTCCTCTGATGCTCCTCTGATGCTCCTCTGATGCTCCTCTGATGCTCCTCTGATGCTCCTCTGATGCTCCTGTGATGCTCCTCTGATGCTCCTCTGATTCTCCTCTGATGCTCCTCTGATGCTCCTCTGATGCTGTCTGATGCTCCTCTGATCCTCCTCTGATGCTCCTCTGATGCTCCTCTGATGCTCCTCTGATGCTCCTCTGATGCTCCTCTGATGCTCCTCTGATGCTCCTCTGATGCTCCTCTGATGCTCCACTGATGCTCCTCTGCTGCTCCTCTGATGCTCATCTGATGCTCCTCTGATGCTCCTCTGATGCTCCTCTGATGCTCCTCTGATGCTCTTCTTATGCTCCTCTGATCCTCCTCTTATGCTCCTCTGATGCTCCTCTGATGCTCCTCTGATGCTCCTCTGATGCTCCTCTGATGCTACTCTGATGCTACTCTGATGCTCCTCTGATGCTCCTCTGATGCTCCTCTGATGCTCCTCTGATGCTCCTCTGATGCTCCTCTGATGCTCCTCTGATCCTCCTCTGATGCTCCTCTGATGCTCCTTTGATGCTCCTCTGATGCTCCTCTGATGCTCCTCAGAGGCTCCTCTGATGCTCCTCTGATGCTCCTCTGATGCTCCTCTGATGCTCCTCTGATGCTCCTCTGATGCTCCTCTGATGCTCCTCTGATGCTCCTGTGATCCTCCTCTGATGCTCCTCTGATGCTCCTCTGATGCTCCTCTGATGCTCCTCTGATGCTCCTCTGATCCTCCTCTGATGCTCCTCTGATGCTCCACTGATGCTCCTCTGATGCTCCTCTGATGCTCCTCTGATGCTCCTGTGATGCTCCTCTGATGCTCCTCTGCTGCTCCTCTGATGCTGATCTGATTCTCCTCTGATGCTCCTCTGATGCTCCTCTGATGCTCCTCTGATGCTCCTCTGATGCTCCTCTGATCCTCCTCTGATGCTACTCTGATGCTCCTCTGATGCTCCTCTGATGCTCCTCTGAGGCTCTTCTGATGCTCCTCTGATGCTCCTCTGATGCTCCTCTGATGCTCCTCTGATGCTCCTCTGATACTCCTCTGATGCTCCTCTGATGCTCCTGTGATGTTCCTCTGATGCTCCTCTGCTGCTCCTCTGATGCTCATCTGATGCTCCTCTGATTCTCCTCTGATGCTCCTCTGATGCTCCTCTGATGCTCCTCTGATGCTCCTCTGATCCACCTCTGATGCTCCTCTGATGCTCCTCTGATGCTCATCTGATGCTCCTGTGATGCTCCTCTGATGCTCCTGTGATGCTCCTCTGCTGTTCCTCTGCTGTTCCTCTGATGCTCCTCTGATGCTCCTCTGATGCTCCTCTGATGCTCCTCA